>NW_024080557.1:6462874-6762329 GCF_014754425.2 Oryx dammah | reverse complement strand
CTGTGTGCACAAGGAAAGGGAAGTGTGTGTGTGTGTGTGTGTGTGTGTGTGTGTGTGTGTGTGAAGGGGCACATCTAAAACAACAGCAGCCCCTGCCATCACCACCCCTTCCTTATTTTTTTCCAATGGCAGCTTGCATATTGTTTGTCTTTCCCGTTAGAACTAAGGCTCCATAAAAGTAGGGTAGTTCTCTGTTTTGTGAATTCTCCTATCCCTAGCATCTAGACCAGTGCCTAGCACAGGACAGGGGCTCCATCTTTCTATGGTGAATAATGGGTTTTGAGTTTTCCATTTCTCAGTGACATGCTCTCTGAAAATTACAATAGGAAGGAAACCGGAGAAACCAAACAGACACCATATATGGGATAAAGATAGATCAATTCACAGTGTGGAGAACCAGGCCAGATGTGTCATCGTGACTCAGAATACCTCCGCTTAAATATTATTAGCTCTGAACAAAATAACATTTGTGTAGCCTTTTATAGTAAACACACACATACATTAAATCATTAGATTCCTCTAAAAGATCCTATTAAATGGTGCTAATTTTTTTTTTAATGGCTGCAATGTTGACCTTGTTTGTAGTAGGACTGCGTCTACTTTTATTTTTATTTTGACAGAAAGGAGTGGCGTTACAGATGCCAGGAGATGTTTAGAACCCACATGTGCCATGGGATCGACTACTTCTGAGTTTGCATGTGGACATTTGGAGTTTTCTGATACTTTTTTTGATTGTGATAGTCAAGTCTGATAGTCATTACTCCTTCCCTGCCCAGACTGGTGTTACTTGCCTAGAGAATAGAAAAGACAGATGGGCTTTGTTAGATGCCTTCAAGGAAACTGCAAATCTTATTTGATTGCACTAGTGGGTAGTGGCATCTTAAAACTATTTTTTTGGCCTTGTTGAAGTGTCAAGAACATATAAGTCAAGACCAGGAGAGTGGTGCTGACTGGGGAACAAATTTAAGTTTGCTTTTCTTTTTGTGAAAAGCATCCTTAATTTTGAGTAACTGGGGTTAGGCAGAACTCTAACAATAGCCCCCAAGATTTCCACACTCTGGTGTACACACATCTTATCCTAGTGATCTAATCAAATATTGATGGAAGTGCTGCTCTGAAAAGATTACTGCAGATGTAATTAAGGTCCTGAATGTGGTGGTGGTGGTGGTTTAGTCACTTAAGTCGTGTCCGACTCTTGTGACCCCCTGGACTGTAGCCCGCCAGGCTCCTCTGTCCATGGGATTCTCCAGGCAAGAATACTGGAGTGGGTTGCCATTTCCTTCTCTAGGGGATCTTCCCGACCCAGAAATCGAACCCAGGTCTCCTGCACTGCAAGCAGATTCTTTACTAACTGAGCTATGAGGGAAGCCCACAGTATATCCTTGTAGTGTATTTATTTTATGGATAATGCTTTGTACCTCTTCATTCCCTACCTCCATTTTGCTGCTCTTCCCATTGGTAACCACTAGCTTCTTCTCTATATTTCTGAGGGGAGTGGGGTACTTATACTTTTGATGGGGTGGCTGGAGAAGAGATGCTGGATACATTCTGTTGAACCCTAGAGACACTCCTCACATTTTCCCACCCTATTTTTTGACCTGGTAGATTATCTGGAGTGTTTTACATCCAGCCCGAGGACATATGGTTCACTGTTTATTTTGTTAATAAAGTTTTATTAAACAACCACAGCCATTCATTTATTTACAGGCCATGACTTTTCTCATGCTACCATGTCAGAATTGAGTAGTTGTGACAGACTGTATGGTCCCTAAAGTTGAAAATATTATCATCTAGCTCCGTACAGGGAAAGTTTGCCAATTTCTATTTCCTTTCAATAGGCTTCCTTGCCCTCTGGTTTCTGATGGGTCTGGACAACAGGGAATCCTGGCAGGAGAAAAGAAGGAAGGAGGAGAGTGATTTTAGGATGCTTTCCTCCAGGGATCCCTACCTGCTTGAGCTTTGGTTGCCTTGAGCTAATGAATCATTGTATTTAAAGTCTCAAGTCCTCTGGGGGCAGCCCTCTGCATGGAACTCTCCTTTTGGATTTCAGGTAGTCCCTGACTTCTTCCCTTCAGACTTAAGAGAGGTACCAAGCCCTCTTTTGCTCCTGGGGTACTGTATTATGGTTCCCCACATCTTTGTAAATAGTCCTTCCTCTAATGTTCTAATGTGAATGTATCAATTGATGAGTGCTAGGGCCACAGCTGACTTAGAAGGTCTCCTTGAGGAGGTGACATTTGAGGGGAGAGCTGAAAGCTAAGGAGAAGAGCTGAGGGAACAACAATCCAGGCAATGGGAATAGCATATGCAAAGGCCCTGAGGTGGAAAAGAACTCTGGGCACTTAAGAAACTGAAAGAAGGCCATTGAGGGTAGGAGAGATAAGCAGGGCCAGACCATGGAGGACCTTTCCAGCACTGCTAAGGAGTATACATTTTATTCTAATAACAGCAGGAAGCTACTGAAGCCAGATTTTGATGTGAGCTGATTATTTGTGTGTGTGTGTGTGTGTGTGTGTGCTATCAGTTACATTAATGAGTTGCTAGATAAAGAGAGTGGTTAAAATTGATTTTGAGAAATATAAATATAAAATTGACTTTGGGAAAAGGAAGATGCAGTTCATGAGCTGAGTTAGACAACCAGGCCTTGAGACAGGCAGTAACTAGGGCAGGTCTGGGGACCTTACTATTGGAGTTAGTTTCTTCTCATCTGGCTCCCAACAACTAGTCTGTGTCTATGCATCACATTCCTAATTCTTGGGAGAGAGGATCTGGTTTACCTCAGGTCTAGGATTCCCAATTGGTGGCCAATATAGGGAAGTGAAGAAGTTATCTATGTCTTGATTCATTCACAGATATTGTGCCAAATGGATGTCTTGTACTGTCGTCTGTGCTGGGTGTGCATAAAATGATGAGCTAAGCAAAACTGCCCATGCCCTCATGGAAATTTTATTCTAAGGGGCAGAGAGTCCCCTCTCTAAAAAAAGTGAACAAGCTATTTCAAAATGCTCCTTGATGGCAGGGCCTTTATTTGGTCAGAGTTATATATCTAGAAAATAAACAGAGCCTGACACAAAAGAGGTGTTTTATATATGAATGGACTGACAGAGAATAGCAAATTAGTAGAATGTCAAGGAAGGCTTCCCTCAGAAGTTAACATTTAAATGGAGATCGTGAGAAGCAGAAGCCATGTGAGGAGCAGAGTATGATCCCACTATACAGGAGGAATAGCGTGAGCATAGGTCTGAAACGAGAAAGTGCTTGGGGACATGTACATATACAACTTAGACAAAGGAGGAATTGAACTGGACACTATCCACAAAGGGATGCAATTCAACAAGTATCTTGGGAAATGACTGTGACGACCTCTAATTCAGGGCTTCCAGTGGACTGACTGCAAAGTATTTCACTTGCCTTGTGAATGACCATGGAGAAGGCAATGGCACCCCACTCCAGTACTGTTGCCTGGCAAATCCCATGGATGGAGGAGTCTGGTGGGCTGCAGTCCATGGGGTCGCTGAGGGTCAGACACAGCTGAGCGACTTCACTTTCACTTTTCACTTTCATGCATTGGAGAAGGAAATGGCAACCCACTCCAGTGTTCTTGCCTGGAGAATCCCAGGGATGGGGGAGCCTGGTGGGCTGCCATCTATGGGGTCACACAGAGTCGGACACGACTGAAGTGTCTTAGCAGCAGCAGCAGCAGCAGTGAATGACCAAATCTCAGTAATCCTAAAAATGAGCTATTCACAACTGATTTTAAGAGCTTCAAATTTGAAGATGGAAGCAACTTTTTTCTTCCCAGATTCATTCTGGTGGTTTCTGAAATACTTCGAAGCAAAAGCACTCAAACTTGGGGTCATATGAGTTCCAGTAACTCTTGTGGGCTGGATCCCTGCTACCCTGCAACTACAGTGGAGAGCATGCGTTTTCATCTTTTCTAGATGTTTTTGTCCTTTGGTTCTCTGAAGCACCTCTTACTTGCCCTCTCGTCTTTTTGCCTCTGAGCTTCTGTACCGTGTTGCCAGACGCTGGTTGAAATGAAGCCAGACACTTAGACTAAAGCACCAACTTCCCCATCAGAGGGTATATATCTGTCCTCTGCCCTTCTAAAGAGCAAGGTCCAAAACAACCCATCAAAAAAATGGAAAGAAGACCTAAAGGGACATTTCTCCAAAGAAGACATCCAGAGAGCCAAAAAGCACATTAGTCAACATCACTAATTAACAGAGAAATGCAAATCAAAACTGCAATGAAAGGGAGTTGCTTGGTGGTCTAGTAGTTTCACTGCTCTGGCCCAGGTTCAATCCCTGAACAAAAAGAACAAAAAATCCTTAATTTTGAGTAACTGGGATTATGCAGAACTCTAACATAGCCCCCAAGATTTCCACACTCTGGTGTACACACATCTTATCCTAGTGATCTAATCGAACATTGATGGAGGTGCTACTCTGAAAAGATTATTGCAGGTGTAATTAAGGTCCTAAATAGTTGACCTTAAGATAGGGAAATTATCTTGAGTGAATCTGACCTGATCAGACAAACCCTTAGAAAGGGACTGGACACTTCCTTAAGATAAGAGTCAAGCCATGAAAGGGATTCAACCTGCAGGAGCTTCTCCTTTGCAGGCTTTGCAGATGGGAGGTAGGCAGTGTGGGGAATGTGGCAAGAAATGGAAGTGGCCTGGCTGCTAGCGGCTGAAAGTGGCCCCTGACTGATGGCCAGCCGGGAACTGGGGACCTCAGTCCTTTAACCACAAGGAACTGAATTCTGCCACAGCCATCTGTGCTTGGAAGCAGACCCCAGGCTCCAGAGGAGAACATCGCCGGACTACATCTGGCGAGACCGTGAGCCGAGAAAACATAGGCTAGGGCTGATCTCCTGACCTTCAGAACCACTTGTTCTTACATTGGTTCTTTCAAGCCTTTGTGTTTACAGTCGTTTATTATAGAAGCAATAGGAAACTAATACAGAGGGAAATCTCATTTGGATTCAATCTGTAAAAGAACAGCTAAACTTTTAAAAATGAAATGCAGTTTGCTTTTTGAAGGAAAATACTTCTTTTACATCCACGTTGCCAACATACACAACAGCCTATGGAATCAAGCTTCGGGTTGATTGCCTTGCTCTGTTGAGTCCTGGCTAAATGAGTAGATTGAAAGTTTGGGTAATTAGTAATCAAATGTTTATAAATTAATGGGTAGCTCCAAACTATGAGAGGAGCCCTAAAATAGTTTCCGCCAAATGCTTTTTCTATTCTTGGAACAATCTTATTCATGCATTATCACTTGCTTAGCAATCCTTTCTTCATAGATAGTACAGAGATTTGTTTCTGTTCTCTTCCTGTCTGAAGACTGTAGTTACTGAATTAGAGTTGTAATTCATAAAGTTCCCAGTGCTCCTGGTTTCACATAAAGAGGGAGTCTTTGATGAAGATCACAATATCCACAGACATTTTCTATAAAGGCAGGTTTTGAAGTGGGTTTGGGCAAATGAAGTCTCTTTCCTGAGACGTGAGTGAGGCATGTTTATGCAGGAGGCGATATCAATGTAGTCCGTATGCTCCTGCAAGTGGCCCTTTTGGAAGGCAGCCCCGGATGCATTTGCGGGCTGGCTGTCTTTAGCATGAATGACAGGTCAGTCCTAGGAAAGCATAGGCCTGCTCCCTGCGCCACCTCCTCCACCGCCTTGCATGCCGCATGGGGCTGCCCTCCCAGCAGGAGAGTGTGTTTGTCCTGCCCGCCTGGGGGACTGCGGTTTGGCCTTTCTGTTTACAAGAGAGAGAGGAGAGCAGCCTGTGTCCTCCAGCTGCTGTGAAAACAGTGTTGGAAAACCAGAGCAAAGTTTCCACTCAAGGACTCAGCCTGGAAAACACCCACCGAACTAACAAACCTTCCTTAATGAAAGACCATCTGGGTTAAAACAGCCCAGCGGGCCAGAACCTAGATGACAGGAAGAACGTAATAAGAATAGTTGTTGTTTAGCAAACTTTCCGAGTGGGATTTCCATGTTTTCAGTTGGCAGAGGGCCCGATGATGGAAAACTGGAAACTGGAAAGCAGTGTGTACATTTTGTAGTGAAGACGGGACCGCTGGGATCAATGTACATTTTGGTTCAGACCCCTATCTCTTAAGTTCTTCCCCCAAAGTGAAATGGGTTCTGGATCTGGCTTGGTATGACCTAAAGTATGGGGAGGGGTTCACTGTGTCCCGGGCTTCCCTGGTGGCTCAGAGGGTAAAGAATCCACCTGCAGTGTAGGAGAACTGGATTTGATCCCCGGATCAGGAAGATCCCCTGGAGAAGGGAATAGCAACCCACTCCAATATTCTTGCCTGGAGAATTCCATGGACAGAGGAGCTTGGTGGGCTACAGTCCATGGGGTGCAAAGAGTTGGACGTGACTGAGTGGCTAACACTATTTACCATGTCCAAGGAATCAGGCTAGATTCTCAGTGGAACACTTGTGAAAAAACATACCACTATCTCAGCTTTCATGGGAGCTTGTACTCTCTTGGGGGAGCTAGAAAATAGCAGTGATTTTCAATTGGAGATTAAGCGTAGTAATTGGACACTGTAACCTTCTCATTAGAAATTCTACTGTGATACAGAAGAAACTCACCAGGTGTAGTGATACAGAAAGTGCTAGCGGCAGGCAGTGGGGGAAGCACAGTGACAGTAAAACGTGATTTTTTTGGTGCCTCTTAGGAGGTGGCATCTAAGCAGTCAGGAATTCAGGATGAATCGGCTTGTGAAGAGTCAGGGGAAGAATATTCCTGATGGGAGTAGTTAGGAAGCGAAACCTGAGTTAGGAAGGAGCTTGGGGTCATTGGAGACATCCAAGGAGGCTGGCATGGCTGGGACGGTGTGTCACCGTCCAGGAGGTGACACCAGATGGGGGTGGGGAGGTAATCTGGGTGTGCTTGCACAAGGTCTTCAAGGAGGTTTTGTTTTAGTGTCAGTGTGCAAGGGAGCCACTGAAGGTTATCTAGCAGGGGCTGTATCCATGCTCTGTTGTGCATTGAGCAAAATCTCTTCTGTTTGCTTTTTTGGAGAGTGGATGGAAAGGAGCAGGGCTGGGCGGGAAGGCCGATGTGGCAGCTCCTTCTGCCGTCCAGGAGAGCAGTGAGGATGACGGGGAAGTGGGAAGTGACTGCAGAGGTGGCTGGATTGGAGCCGGACTTGGGAATGGATTGCATCTTGAAAGCAAGGAATGGGGAGAGGGAAGTGGGGAAGGACCAGGATGACCCCCAGGTCATCCTTCCCTTTCCTCCTTTGCCCTGTCATTTTCCTCTAAATTACCATCACAGGAAAAATGAGAATGAGCCTGTGAGACAGTTGCTTTGCTCGGTCAAGGCCAGAAGCTAGTGACCTAGAATTCTGTGCAGAGCGCCTTGAAGCCTCGAGACATTGGTACGGAATGTTGGCCCACCATGAATTAATAACATCCCTAAGCTATCCTAGACAGGAAACCGGTTATTTACACCACGGGGGTCTCTCCACTACAGCGTTGCTACCTTGTTCCTGGGATCTACAAGCTTCACACTGAAGACTGGTCCCAGGGCATCACTGAAAACACCTGCATTAACCCATGGGGCTGGTGGGGGCAGGGGAGAGGGGAGGGAGGGAAATACTGTGAAGCAGAGGAGACTTCCCTCGTGGCTCAGCCAGTAAGCAGTCTGCCTGCAATGCAGGAGACCCTGGTTTGATCCCTGGGTTGGGAAGATCCCCTGGAGAAGGAAATGGCAACCCACTCCAGTATTCTTGCCTGGAAAATCCCTATGGACAGAGGAGCCTGGCAGATTACAGTTCATGGGGTTACAAAGAGTTGAACAGGACTGAGACTTTTTCAGACATAGAAAGAAACAATTTGGCTAAATGGGAATTTATTTTCTAGCTTTTGTATGTCACTCACTGAAGGTACAATGGTACAAATAAATGTGATTTTATATGTCTGTTTCCCCATGCCACCGTGTTTCGTTAGAGAGCTTTGGAAAGATGGAGAGTCACTTTATCCATTCAAATGTAGAGATTAAAGATCAAGATCTGGAACATTCTGTGGTGGAGATTATGTACTTAGTGTTAACCATGTGTTGCCTGGTCTAGATTTAAACTGAAGGGAAGCTGTCTTTGTCATGTTTTTGTTATTCCTTTTTTCATTATCTGTTTACCAGGATGGTCTGAGGGCTTCCACTGGCTAGAGTACTTTCTTTCTCTTTTTTTTAATATTCTTTAAGCAGCAGACTCAGTTCTAGAACTTTTAGAGCTGCCTTATCATAACTGCCCCCCCCCTTATCATAGAAACATGCCATTGTAATCAGTAATGAAGACAAATATGGTGGATGGGGCTCATGGAGACTAACTGATCCTATTTGGTTTTTAACCCAACATAGTAATGTCTTCCTCCTGGGCTGAGGGCCTGGGGGACAGTGGCATGAGAGGGGAAGAAAGTCATGTTTCTTGGAGTCATTTGCGAAGGGTCCATGCTGAGGTCTGCTGGTTACCAGTGGTGGAACTAAGCA
This sequence comes from Oryx dammah, assembly GCF_014754425.2. NCBI lineage: Eukaryota > Metazoa > Chordata > Mammalia > Artiodactyla > Bovidae > Oryx > Oryx dammah. The sequence goes on along the minus strand of NW_024080557.1, from coordinate 6,753,814 downwards.
TAAAGCACCCGTCAGCTTTGGTCTTCTGTTTCATCATGTGTAACGTGGTAATAACCATGCCAATCCAGCTTCCCTCGCAGATTGGAGTAAGAAATCAAAGGAGAGGGGAAGTCAGACGTGAAGTGGCTGGGTCAGCTGCACAGCGCTCTGTCACCATCTGCGGATGTTAGTGTTATTTCTAGACCAGTCGTGGGAGTGTTGGGTAGACCCCAAACCAAACCCAGCCTTTCTAGAGTCTTTTTCCTGGTGTTAATCACTGCTTTGCTTTCAAACATGTTACCAGTGGGTCAAAACTAAAAGTGAATCATTGTAGCCACAACACATTTGAAGAAAGATGAACCTTTCTGGGATGTCCTGGGAATGTTTAGTTTATCGTTCCTATATATATCATCCAGAGGAGGAAATCTCCCCCTTGCCACACCACCACATCCTCGGACAGACACACAACCCAGCCAACCCAGTCTGTTTCTTTTCCCTCATTAGTTCCAGATAAACTGTGATTTTTTTTTCCAAGGAGAAACTTCGATAAGAAGTTATTTTTATATAGTTGAATGTGACCTCTAGATTCTCTTTTTGGGTCTTAGCATTTGCATTAAAATTCCATAGAGGTGATGTACTGGCTGAAGGAAGCTGACAGATAGGGATGGGAAAATGTCATGAACTCATTACTCAGTTTTTATTTTGTAACCGCTTAGAATAAGTTTATGTGTAAAAGGCGAGCGTAATGATGTGGTTTTAGCTGGAGCCAGATGCAGTCGTTCCGAAACAAGTAAGCGAAGGGTTGCCAGACATCGACACGTCACTGGGCCTCATGTATGGTTGTCCAAGCTGGCAGAGCTCCCTAAGAAGTAAGGTATAATGTGCCTACACCTTTCATCAGCAGAGAGGCTCCAAACATCATGGGACAGAGTAGATACTGGGTATGTATTCCATCTCTATCACCCAAACAGATACCCCTTTAAAGATCCTAGATACTGAGTTAAGCGACTTCACTGTTAATTACTGAGTCAGGAATTCTTTTCCTTGACATGAAACTGTATCAGCTCTGTGTCCTCATTAACTCTTTAGTTAAGTGCCTGGATGATGTATAGCTCTCCTTAGGGAGCTCTTTGTTGAAGAAAGAAAACCTAGTGACTGGCTTCACTGTTTGGGTTCTCAAATTTGTCTTCTTTATTATGTATCTACCAGGCCATTGGTCTTGAATGTTGAGATGTTTACATGGATCTCAGACCCTCCCCTCTCATCTGATCCTCCATGCAACCAAGGCCAGTCAACGATTGACCCCAAAACTGAAGGACTAACCAGTGTTGCATTTCATGCAAAGACTATTTTTGCCTTCTATCCTCTGTGTTCCTTGTTCCTTCTATGTGTTTTCTTGGTATCAGGTTTACAGACTTAAAATGGCTTGTGGTTTACTGTGAGCCCCGCATCATCTTTACCTCTCAAGTTGAGAACTTCACATGTCAGCATTAGGCAATTTCTTTTCCCACCAGCACTTTCTTTTACTACTTTGCCATACTGAAGGGGCACTTGGTATGATCATCTATCTGAAAAATCTCAGGATTAAGAGTTATATTAAGTGTACATTAAACCTTCATGTACTGTGTAACAATGAGTTCTGTGAGTGACTGAAAGATTCTTATCGCAGTGCCCAGGGATGCAAATACTAGGACCTCAATATCGAGGGCCACTCTTCCTTCAGGGGTCAGACCTGGGCTACCAGTGCCCTAACATCACCTTTTCTGATATATTTCCTCATCCACGAGGCACCCTGTCCTCTTCTTACCTCCACCAAGATCTTGCATCAGCTCCCTTTTCCTACCAGCCCTTCTGCTCCTACTGTGCTGCTTCAGGGTTGTCTCCCACTTGAATTTGTTAAACAAACTTATACTTATTTAAACCTTCCCTGAAGTATAAACTGACATCAAGCACCAAATCCTGTTTCTAGATTTCATACAAATGGAATCATACTGTACATATCTTTTCTGTCTGACTACTGTAACTCAACATTGTGTCTGTGAAATTCACCCACAAAGTTCCCTTTATCTGGGGTTCACTGTTTGTTCTCGTTGAGCAGTATTCCACTGTATGAATATACCGCAGTGTGTTTACCCACTAGGACTATGGATGAACATTCTAGTTGTTTCCAACTTGGGGCTATTTTTGAATAAAGTTTGTATAACTATATATATATGTGTAGACAGATGTAAACACTTATTTCTGCTTGACTGTACAGCCATAAGAGGAATACTAGTAGGTTATTCATATGAGATTTTTAATGGGAGAGATTGAATTTGATATTGAGAATTATACTTTATAGGAAGCCTGATGGGGTATCTTTTTCCGTGAGTTGAAAAATAACTCTAATACAGGTCTGACTACTTTTTTGCTTCATACTCTTAGAGAAACTTATTCTCCAAGTTACCAGTGCCGTTTTGAACATGAATTTAGATTTGTTTGTGTGGGTTTTTTTTTTTTTTTAAAACCCCAAGACCACTTCTTTATGCTCGTGTTACTATTTTTCTATCAATAGATTAGGCCTTTTTCTTTTCCAGCATTCAGATTATTTTTTAAAAATAACAACATGTGAGTTCAGGGTCAACACTGTCAGAATCTTTCTTGTAAAATTACTCTTGGCTTGACATTGAACTACAGATGACAAGTTTGCCAAATTATATGAGGTAAAAGTAAAGTGAGGAGGTTAATTTTTCACGTGGATGTATTTGGGCAGCAGGCATTTATGAAGCACTCTGTGAAGCCATCACTCTATCAAGTACCCCAAAATATAGCCATTATTTGCAAGGAACTGACAATTTGGTAGTTGGGGCAGAAAAGGAAACCCATGTATTTAATGTCCTTTAAATATTGCTTTGCATGTTAGAGGTGAGAATGGGACGGTGGGAGGGGATGGAGGGGGGAGGGTGGCAACACGGGAGCATGGATATCGGGTATCTGAGTCAGGCTGAGACTCAGGGAGGGCTTCCTAGAGGAGTAGATTTTGAAAGAAGAGAAAAATTTAGATATTTTTGGGAGATAGGGTGGGGTTAAGGGCTTGTGTTCCAGGCAAAGGGACAAAATAGCTTATTTAAAGAAATGGAGGCATGAAATAGTCTTATCCATCCGGTATCCAGTTTAGGGGATAAAACGTGTTCTGTCCCATTGATGGTGCTCCTGCTGTATACATTTCTGCATTTCTGCAGTGCTTCTTTTGTAATGACTTTCAGAGCTAATTTTCAAACTCCACCAGAAACTCACTGTTGATACTTTATAGCTGTGACCCAAATGATATTCCCCAGCTGGGTCCTCACCAGATTTGTTTCCGGAACATTTTTCACTCATTCCGAAGCAATACAGTCTGTCTTCAGAAGGTTTAAGATGTACCACTGTTGAGGACATTTAAACGGTTATGTGTGCCTCAGAACTCAGAAATCAATTCCAGAAGGCCAGCTGTGTGCAAAAAGCACTTATTGGAATACGTCTATAACCTCTTAAGGTTGAAGTTCAGTTTCAGCTTTTAACCAAGTTTCTATTTTAGAGATTTTATGTCAAAATTGGATCATTCTGTATGATGAGAAATAGTGGATATGCCTTATGCCAAGCCCAAGTGCTTCTGGAAGAAGAAATGTATTCTTGCAACATTATAACTAGCCCTGGATTTGGCAAAACTGGCTTATAGACCATGGAATCAAGAGTCATCTGGGAGACAGCGTTGAGAAATGAAAGCCACATCCTGGTGATAATTGTCTGTGATGTCTGCCAAATTGGGGTAACAGAAAGACAGATCCATGAAGCCATGGAACAGATGGGGAAAGATGGGGGAGGGTAACAGAACAGAGGGTTCAAGAAGGCAGGAGGTGGAATCTGGACTGTCAAAGAAGCTGACCAGCTCAGACAGCAATCAGTTAAATAGCTTTGCCTCCAGCTGTGTATTTTGAGTTGGCCTTTTCTTAGTTCAGTGACTCCTGTGCCCTGTGAGCAAAAATAAACCAAAACCCTCCCCACTGTCAATGTAGATCTGATCTGTTATCTCTCGTGTATTTAATTAATCAATCCTAGTTACTTTTGAAGTTGGGAATTGTTTTATGGCCCAGTGAGTTGGGAGGGGAAAGGAAGACTGATCAACTATTTATCTTAGGTCAAGACTTTATATTTAATGAGGGGCTAAACAATTGGAGCTGGTCTACACTGGTCTAAAAACTTACTTAAGATCCTGTTGGGTCTACTTCATTTGTTTTCACTGTTCCAATAGCTCATGTGAGTTATTACTTTAACTTGGCTTAAACAGGGCCATCCATACCACGTGCTTCAGAGTAATTAGAATCAAAAATCTGTTTCTGCTCATGTCTCCCCACCCGACCCCACAGCCCAAATGCATTTATAGACTTTTCCCTTTAAGGTATAAAGGCCCCATCTTAAACTAGCATAGCAACCATTGATTTGCAAATAGCTGTACACATATTTGGGGATGGAGATCCTGAAGGTTGCCAGAGTTTTCATGTATCTGTCCACACACATTACATGTTCTCATACAGTTTTGGTTAGAACCACAGTGAGGATCAACAGATTACCGCCCCCTCCAACCCCTACTCTGGGTTTCCAATAGGTGGTTGTAGTGGAAGGGGAGGGGCTTACTGGCAATGTTCACTCCTCTGTCATTTTATCTTCTATCTTCCAAGGCCATCAATTTCCTGAGAATGTCACTTCAGTGCAGAAGCACCAGCACTTAATTTCTCACGAATAGAAAATACTTTACAGTGGCCCTGCAAGTTCTCCAACCAGCACCACATAGTTTGTGTCTGAAAATATTGTTCAGGCATAAGGCAGCAAGCATCCTGTACTCCGGTGGGTCCGATGGGAGAGTCTGCCTGCAATGCAGGAGACCCAGGTTTGATCCCTGGGTCAGGAAGATCCCCTGGAGAAGGAAATGGCAATCCACTGCGGTATTTTTGCCTGGAGAATTCCATGGACAGAGGATGCTGGTGGGCTATAAGTCCATGGGGTCGCAAGGAGTAGGACACGCCTGAGCAGCTGTCACTCACAAGGCAGCATTCAGACAGTTCTGTTCTTGGTTTTCAGAATCTTTCTTTGGCTGCTGGTGAAATGTATGAAAACTACTGAAGAAAAGTTACCGGCCTTTGATTGTGCATTTGCCACTATAATATGTGTTCACCTGTGTGTTGTGTGAGAGTGTGCTTTTCCCCTTGGAATGGAAGAAGCGCACTTCGCCTATAATGAACTTGCTCTCTTGGCGCCTCTTCACCTCTTCCTACCATCTGAGCAAAAGCATTTCATATATTCTCTTCCAGCAATTGACCTTGCCTGTGTCTACCTATTACTTAAGTAATTTTATTTGTGTCTGGCACCCTTGCCACAAATTTGCTTTTCAAGTGGAAAACAGTAAATATTCCTCTACAGTGTTTATTGCTCTGCAGAATAAATGGGCAGAGGTTATAAAATGTGCATCCAGCACAATGGATTCTTCAGCTCCTCTCTGGAAATCCAGGAGCCTCAATCAGTGCCAAACTCGATTTCATTTTTCTGCTGTAAAAATTGTTACATGTTATGAATGGCTCTCCTCTTGGTGATCCTGAACACATTGGCACAGATCTCAATGTCTTTTGGGGAAAAATAAAAAACAAAAAAAGGGAATGGCATTTACAAAAAGAGTCAAACCCCGGTGATTACTAGGCATCAACAGTCTACAGTGGTAGTCCCTGTCCTTTTTGGCACCTGGGACCAATTTTGCAGAAGACAGTTTTTCCAAGGGGGAGGTAGGGGAGTATAGTTTGGGGATGATTCAAGCATAGTACATTTATTGTGCACTTTATTTCTTATCTAATGCCACCACTGATCTGACAGCCGGTACCGGTCTGTGGCCTGGAGGTTGGGGACCCCTGGTCTATAGACTGCCATTCATTCAGGGGGATTTTCTAGGGTGGGGGGCAAGGGAAGGAAGGATGCTGCTCATTCTATAGTTCTTCATCGCTGATATTAACCCACATGGCTTTTTTACTTCCTTGCAGTTAAATCATTAATAATCATGAAGAGCTTATAAACTCTGGATTTAATCTTCATTAATATATAAAACTCAGAGAGTGATGTCCTTTGAATATAAATAGACCACTTCTCCCCTGTATACTTAAACTGCCTTTCTCCCTTTTGGTTTCTGGGATCCCCTTAACTCTGAGAAAGGTGTGCCCCAGCGTGATTTGGATCAGAGAACTTCTGGAACTGTTTTGTGACTTTGGACCCCATCTGTGTTTTGTGGGCTGGCCAAAGTTTATCATACAATGTCCACTCCAGGAATGTGCCCCAGTTGCTCAGCCTCTGTGGGGCAGGGGAAATGGAGTAGTGTTTGCGGGAAGCTTAGAAGAGATGCGTTTTCCTTTGAATTTCTACAGTGAGTGAAGTGGTCTGGTTTCAAATAAGCGCTGGCAGGTTATGCAGGCTACTTACTCCTGCTTTTAGAAACAAGACAAATTCAGATTCTTCTGCTGTTTTGGGGCACTGAAGGCAAGCTGGCTGGACCCCAGGGGCTGGGGCAGGCCAGCTCCCTACAGCCCAGTGCCTCTGGAGGGAGTGCGGGCAGGAGAAGCCATAACAGGGTTTGAGGACCTTCTCGGAACCCAGACCCACACTAGGTGATCCCTCCAGGTTCCTCATCCTTCTTGCCTAGAATCCAGTGAGAGGAGCCTGCCCACTTTGATTTTTTTCCAGATGAGAAAACTGAGATAACCCAGGATTACACCACCCATAAGTAACAAAGTGGCAGAATCGGAACCCTTGTCCTCTGTGTGTTCCCTCTCATAGGTGTTCTCATTAAAATCATTTAGCTCTGATTCATAAGGAATTTTGGACCCATCTCAGCCAGGTCTGTAATTGGTAAATCATGATGTATGCACCCAGATCATCAAGAATTTCAGCTAAACCACTCTTTTCCACAGTGTGGTCCATGGACCACACACCTTGAAATCTCATAGGGCCTTTGCTGAAAATGCTGATTCCTGGGCCCTGCCTCTAACCAACTAGATTTCATGTTTCGAGGGTGGGGCCCAGGTATAAACACCATGGGAATTTCTGTGGTATCCCAAATTTGAGAGCTCTGGGGTACAATCTCTTCATAGCACTCTAGTAGAAAAATGTCTTGGGAAGGGGAATGGCTAAACCAGTATGTCTGCAGCACCGAGTCTGTGAATTCTGCCTGAAGAGTGTCTGGTTCTAGCCCCTCATTCCTCTCAAAAGGAAACTGTGGTTTGGAAGGTTTAAGTAATGGTTAAATAAATTCTCCTAGCTTCTTTGCAGTAAAGCAGAGACAAGGACCAGTTCTCCTCTTACCACACTGTGGTGTGCTGTCTCCAGCCTTTTAAAAATCAGCTAATCAAGGAAACTTGGATCCATTTCAATCCTTTCATTGACCCTACACTCCACATAAAAGATGAGTCCTTGGAGAACAACCGTTCTGATTCACACTCATTTGAATGTTGAAAAAAAACAGTGCATTTCTTCAGAGTTCTCTGTAGGAGGTGGAAAGATTCAATAAGCTAGCTAAAAAGGTTTCCATCTCTCTCTCTCTCTCTCACACACACACACACCACCACCACCTCCAAACAGCCTGGGTCTGTCACAACATGAGGGGTGGGGACTGGCAAGCGTCCATAGTGTAGGCAAGATTTTCGTGGATTTTTCAGTAGTTGCAGGTGATTTCTTCAACCATCTGTTAAAACAGTTCTATAAAGATTAAGCTGGAATTTCACTGTGGCCTCGAAAGGAAGAGGACTGGCTATGCTGGGATTCATGTGCATGTTTTAACGTGAGGCGTTTCACCTTATGGCACAAGGAAGGTCTCACACGATGGCTGACATTTTTAGTGTGTAGGACTGAACACATGGCTTGCCAGACAATAACTAGACAAACAAAAAGGTGGAAGAGATTGTTTTGGAAAACTATTCAATTCAGTTAAGAAACACGTCTCTGCGTACGATTTACTTGTTAGTTCTCAGAGAATAATGCAGAAGATACTTCTTGGGTGGGGGTCCTTGGGAGGAGACCAAATTCTGCTTATTCCCATTTTTACTTTGGATTCCAAATCATGGGGCTTCTAGAAAGCATGAACTTTGTCCCAAGGCTTGCCATAGGGGCTGACTTATTTTGTTCATTTGTAAGAATCTTCCCAATAAAGAGGGTAAACATTTTTGGACCAGATCTGCATTTTGCATTTTCCTCCATTCTTTAAACACCATCATGGGGTATAGTGCCTATCTTTACTTAATAAATAGTTTGGGCCATGAGAAGAGATATATATTCTTTCCACATGCTACTGTTGAGCACCTTCTGTGCTCAGCATTATAGTGATGCTCCATCCAGGTTACTGAACACAGCTGTACACAGTAGGTAGGTTATAGTCAAATATTTATTGCTTTAGGTAAGGCCGAATGGGTTGTGTTTAATTAAGAGCATGTGTTTTGGGATGCAGCGGGTTGCATTTGAACCCCAGGAACGATGCTTGTTGCCCCTTGTATTCATCTTGGGAAGATTGCTTAACACCACTCTGCCTCAGTTTACTCTTCTGTGAGTTAATAGTAACTCTCAGTAATGTGTTGAAGATTAAGTAGCAGACTGCATCGGTAGGTGCTCAGTAAGTGACAAGTGCAATGGCTGTTATTATTGTTAGCAAGAACCATAACAATGATAGTCATTCTGTTATTGAAGGTATGGCTGTGCTGAATTATCTAAGTGTTTTTCTTATTTGACTTTTTGAACAGCTTGGTTTTCCGACACCCACCTCCCATCGCAGTTTGGTTTGTTCAGCTCATATCTATATTTTGTGATGTTTCCCTTTGATCGTATCACCTCAAGTTTACCAAGTTGAAATTTTAAGCATGGAAGCCTGAAGAGGTCTCCTTTTCTGAAAGGATTTTACTTTTTTTAATTTAATAAGTTGCTTCTTAAGTCATTGGTCTGATGAAAGGGCAGTATTTCCTTGGCGGTTGGTCCAGAGACAAAACAATAGGAGCTGGACCCTGAACAGAAATGTGGAGTTTGTGAGTGAAGAGTTGGTCACCCAGACAGCCCTCCTCGCTCACTCAGGTGCATTCTGGGAAAGTTAACTTAATTCAGAACCCTCACCTTGTCAGGGTCACCTTTAAGTGCCAGGCGCAAAACCATAATGAGCTTCCTTTCTCATAATTCTTCTTTTCATGATTTTTCTCAGCTGGATTCTTCAAAGGATTATTTGTAAAGACCTTTATGGTGTGTTATGATTTAATCAGATGTAGCTCGAATTTCCCAAGATGTGTTAATTATCATTGCCACACAAGTGCATCAGAGGAAGCAAAATGTTTTTCATTTGGGCAGGTTGAGGGTTTGTTTAAAATGTACTTAGGGCCATTAGGATCAAATCAAAATATAGTGCATGGTAATTATGCATGAAATAAAAGATTACCTGCTGTTTAAGTAGCCAGTTTTCTGATAATATTGCAATAAAGTCTTGAGAGAAAATTGGTTTCCCAATAGCAGTAGAACGCCTTATTTAAGGGGACAAAGTGAACTGTATTTGATTGAAAAATGAGAAAGAGATAGGGAAAAGAAAAATAGATTTTATCATGAACACGATCAGTAGATATTATCCTCAGTCTTAAAGAAAAAATATTGTTTTAGTTATTCCCCGATCCAAATTGAGAATGATTTGTTTGCATTTAAATAGCAATGGAGTTGTTATATTTCAGATTTGATTAAATAAAGGAAAGAATAGATATCTTATGTAAGAAGGGAAGGCATATGTTAGCCTTAGTATATGAGAGTAGTCAAAAACCTGACTTCAGAAATCAGACAAGTTCCCAAGTTGAAACCCAAACCCCAGGCTCACTAGCTACATGGCCTCTGCCATATTCCTTAACCTCCCTGACCCTCACTTTCCTTGTCAGCAAAATGAGGCTGTTAATATAACACTCCTCATGGTAAAGATTAAATGAGATAATGTAAGTAAAGCACTTAACCAGACATGTTTATTGTGTAGGAGTGATGAATTAATATTAGATGTTGTTATTATCCTATCAGCTGCGGCTACGGCTGATTGAAAATAGTCTGAATAGAAGGGAAAATTAATTTAAACTTTGGAATTCTGAACACATGTACTATGTCTAAGGTAGACATCTGATTCTATGTGTTGGAAATGGATGTTGCTTTGTGGAACTGTGATGGTAAGGGTAATATGAAGTTGACAAATATGCTGATATGGAGAATTTTCAGCATCACTTATTGAATCAGTACTTTTTATCTTTTAGAGAGAATTAAATGATGAAATAGACCTGTGTCTAGTGATTTGGCTAGTTGATTTCTGCAAAGGTTTTCTTGTCACAGACCTGTCCTTGAAAAGTGAAAAGTGTTAGTTGTCCAACTCTGTGTGACCCCATGGACTGTAGCCATCCATTGACTCTGTCCATGGAATTCTCCAGGCAAGAATATTGGAGTGGGTTGCTATTCCCTTCTCCAGGGAATCTTCCCGACCCAGGGATCGAACCCAGGTCTCTTGCATTGCAGGCAGATGTTGTACAGTCTGAGCCACCAGGGAAGCCCACAGACCTATCCTTGGTGAAGAAGAAATAATTTTCTTGTTTAATCCTTCAATAAGAAATCTGGATTTTGCCCTTTTGTTCATGATTGGCAAAGTTTATAGTTACTCCTTGTGAACTATCTGTGTGAATAGTTAACACATACTGAGAGTTAAAAATTAACTAGTTACAGAAAGTTCTTTTTTTTTAATTCTAAAAAGGAACTTCTTTTTGGGTATTAGAGAAAAGGTTCAAGCGAGTCACTGGTTAATATTTATTGAGCCAATTACATATCTGGCATTGTGGTAGTATTTTCACAGTTTCTGTGTAACTTAATCAAGAATAACTGGAGGGGAAGTGAAAGAAAACGATTCTTGTTCATATGAATTAGAAGACTATCCTTTAAGTTCTAAGAATTGCCTATGGGCTTCTAAATTGCATGAGTATCAATCTGCAAGGCCTTGAGACTATTAAACTGGAAACTTCTGACCCCTGAATGCCAGCATCATTTTTGGTGGTCTTTGGACTGAATTCCCCCTTGTTTTTCATGTATCCATTAAAGAAGAGAACGGAGGTAGTGCTTTTCTGCTGAGGGAGTCCACAAATTGGCAGTACCATTTGGTTCTCAGTTGTTAATTGAACAGTAGCAATCAGCCTGCCTGATCTTTAATATTCTCTGGCTGCTCAGTGATGCTGAGGACATCAGACATTCTGTAATCCACTACGAAATCATTCTGTACTCAAGACCAAAGAAAAACAACACATCATTTGGACCATGTTTTATCTTTATGTTCAAGGTCTAGATGATATGCTGGTTGTATCTTTCCATGGTCTTGTTAACTCTCAGACACTCCATATCTCTAGCCTAACATGAAAGGTCTTGAGAGTTAGTTCTGGTGAAATTATTTATTTCTGACTCTTCCTTTTACTTCATTTGATTATCCAACAAATACTTATTGAATGTCCGCTGTGTGCCAGGAGACATTCTTTTAAACACCTGGAGTGAACCAGTGAGTAAAACTAAGATTTCTGTTTGTGTGAAATTTACACAACCCACTCCAGTATTCTTGCCTGGAGAATTCCATGAACAGAGGAGCCTGGCGGGCTATAGTCCATGGGGTCACAAAGAGTTGGACACGACTGAGCAACTAAGCACAGCACAGCACACCTGTCGTGAATGGAGGTGGTTGGGATTTTTTAAGGGACCCTAGCTTCTTGTCATTGCATATGGAAAGAATTAAATCAGAAGGCGAAATACTGTACAAATCTTATTTTGGTGAATTAACATCTACTCCCTTACCTTCCACCGCCTGCCCCAAACTACCATGCATACACAACCTTTCTGGGAGGAGGAAAGGAAAGCAATATACAATTTATCATACATGGCAGTGTTTGCTGTGATCATGCCAAAGGTCTATTTAACTCAGCCTCCCAATCTTAATAATTGGCATTTTATAGAATCAGCTTTGACCGTCTCCTTGTTGCCCCCACTGGGCAGTTCTTTCTTGGTACCAAAAGTTCTGCCTTCTCCATAAATTCACAGTTATGGTAGTTTTTATTTTCTTTTTCACGTGCAGTACTTTAGAAGCCAATGTGATAGCTGACCTCAGGGGATCCTTATAAAAACTTAGCAGACAAGAATTATAAGCACTTCATTGGAATTCTACTAATTCTGGATTTCACATCAACTGGGAGGGTTGTCTAGACAGAAGCTTATCTTTGCTTTACATTGCTATCTTCAAAGATAATGTAAATTAAAAGGATGGAGGGGAAATATTTAAAGTATATAAGTAAACAAATGATAAAAAGCACTCTAATTCCCCAAAGCAGGCTCTTTGAGAATGCACAATGGTTTGTACTTAAAATTAATATTCCATGTTTAATAGCTTTCACCAGCTTTAATCAGCATAACCATTTCATCAAAATTATTGAGACTTTGATGAAATGAACCTGACTCCCAAGGGGTGAGGCGTGGAGATGGGTTGCATATAATAAAACTAATTTATATTTGGAGATAAACAGCCACCTACCCCAAACTCTTGGGAATAAAGTAGTTAGCAGTGGCTAAATTTGATTTGCCACATTTACAGAAGCAACGCAAGCAGTTTCTGCTTTTCATAGCATAGATTCCTAGAAAGAAGGGCATTCCACCTGGATAATGGCTTAATATAGTTACTGTGTGGCTTGCAGTACCTTCTTCTACCAGAAGGTGGTGGTTCTTTAAATTCAGGAAGCTAATCCTCTGGACAAGACCACCTGGTAAAGAATGAGGGAGAAAACAGTGACCAAAACTGACAAACAAGGACTTTTTTGAGGTACTACCTATATGGACAAGATTTGAGCCAACAGAAATAAGGAAATGATTAGCTTGCTAGTTTTTTCCCCTGTGTACTTATCATTACTAATTAATATCTGAGATCTCACCAAGACAGACTTTGTATCCTTCATTTATGGATGACACCAAGTGGAAAATTTATAGTTTACACAGAAAGTTGGGAGATCCATGTCTAAGACTCCTTTAAGGCTGAAGTAGCAGCTTAGCCCAGCAGATAAAGGCACTAGTCCAGGTACATCTTTTAGTGAACCTGCAGTTTTTCTTGGATGTACTCCTGAGAAAGATCTAGCGATCCTTCAGATACAAGACCCATGCTTATCTTCTGCAGCAATACTTGTTCTCAACAGAAGATCACTGAATAATCTCTTTATATTTGACTTTTTAAAATAAGTGCATGCAGGTTGCATGTTCGCAAGTAGCTTCCAGTTTGAAAAAACTCATTGTAAAAGCTTTTAGGAATGCACAGGTATAGACTTATAAAATGTCAACTCAGCTCATAATGACTCTTTTGGTACATCCAGATTTCTCTGTGCTGGGTTTGCTTAAATTCTCTGTAAATCTTAATTGCAAAGCATATTCAAGTCAGTGATTAATGTCAAAGATAACTGTTTATCCTCAGGCTTGTATGCTAGGATTTTTTTTTTTCCTCCCCCAATTCCATATGCTCTTTCCTTGACATCTGCTTCAAAATCAAGAAATGCTTTGGACAAGTAAATACCGTGAAATTTGGTCAAAGTAAGAGTCACTTTAGGGCTTCCCAGATGGCGCTAGCAATAAAGAACCCGCCTGCTAATGCAGGTAGACATGAGACAAAGGTTCGATCCCTGAGTTGGGAAGACCCTCTGAAGGAGGGCATGGCAACCCACTCCAGCATTCTTGCCTGGAGAATCCCATGGACAGAGGAGCCTGGCGGGCTACAGTCCATAGGGGTGCAAAGAGTGGGACACGACCAAAGCGACTCACACGAATAAACCAGAGTCTCTTTAATACCACAGAAAATGGTATTGAGATGATTCTGCTTTTTTAAAAAAAGTCTGTGAATGTCAGGCAGAGTCTTGCACCTTCCAGGGTTTTCTCGCTGCTAGAATCAGCAGGATCAGGGCCGGGCATAGAATATCCCAGACAGATGTCACCCCTGTGGAATTCTTCCTTGTTATTATTTGAAAAACAAAGGATTCCTTGTGGCCCTTCGGTGCACTGACACTCGCATAGTTTTCCCCAGTCCTCTCGTAAACAGCAGTATCTGAACGAAATGTCTGATTTCACCGCCTCCACGTCCTCTGTGGGTACAGCGCTCACGATGCGCGTATCACTTCTCCAAGATGGCCGCCTCGGGCGGTCTATTTGGCCGAAACCAAGTTGTAACTAAGTTATTTTAGTTTTACACACCTGCCTTCATTCTCATTTCCCCCCATTTATTATGCGTGGTGAACGTTCCTCACTGCACAGATCCAGGTACTCATGATGATGTATGAAAGACCTCAAACTGTTTCCTAAGGTTCATTCTTTTCTCTCGTTTCCTTTCTATCTCTTCTCAGTTGAGTGCCTCTAAGATGAGATGGTGGTGGTGGTGAATAATTTGTGTTGGGTATAGGTGAGTAAAACCTGGAAGGGTCCATTAGGTTTGGAGCTTTTGGTAAGTTTTTGAAGAAAGTAAAGGTGGAGTTGGGGGTAAAATGTTGGGGGGTGGTGCATTTAGATTACTTAAACAAAATAGCTTTTACTATGAAAAATGCACATTTTATTAAATTTGCTGATTAATCCATAGCTTGCATTTTATATTTTATGTATTATACATTCTCATTGTACAAAATCTGATGTTCTAACGAATGGACTGGTCCTAACAACCCTGTGCAATCAGGTGGAAGCTTTAGCGATGTTGAGTAACTTAACCATGGTTATAGAGAAAGTAAGTCACTAAACTGGGCTTTGGGGCACAGGTGGGATACGAACTTAGACATTCAGCCTTCTTCAGTGTGTGTGGCTCTTCTGTAACACTGGGCTCCAGGGCCTGACTCAGGTTGTTTGGACAGTTGTATTATGAGGAAACATTGTCATACATTCATTGTGAGCTTGTGTTCTGGAGCTGAACACACAGGGGTTCAGTCTCATTCTTTCCCTTACTCTCTGTGACCTCTAAGGTTCTCACCTGTGAAATAGAGATAAAGCATCATTGTCACAGGGCTGGCTGGAAGGTTAAGAAAGATAGTGGGAAGGGTTTATGTAGCATCTATGGCCATAGGTGATGATGATGACAGTGGTGAAGACTAGGATGGTGTAGATAACTGACGTGGTTACATTACCCTCTCCCTGTGTAGAGGCTTTCCTGGTGGCTTAGACAGTTACGAATCCACCTGTAATGCAAGAGACCTGGGTTCCATTCCTGGGTCGAGAAGATCCCCTGGAGTAGGGTATGGCAACCCACTCCATTATTCTTGCCTGGGAAATCGTATGACAGACAGATCTGGCAGGCTGTAGTCCAGGGGGCTGTGAACAGTTGGACAGGACTGAGTGACTAAGCAGGCACTCTCCCTGTGTAAGGCCCCCCTCCCCAGGAAGCCCCTTCCCCATGGCTATAGCTTGAGGGCACATCTGGTGAGGAATGCTAAGCACAAAGGATGAAACATGTTTATTTGTGGGGAGCTTAAAGCAGAGCACAGTGATAGATGCTCCATGCACAAGGCAGTGAAGGGTGGTGGTGAGACCAGGAAAGGAGGTAGGCGCCTGGGCAGGGCAGGCTTGTGTACCATGAGAGTTCCGTGTTTCCTCCAGAAAAGTGGCCTGTCCCTTGCTGGCTTTCCCCAGTGAGAGCACCTTTCCTAGGCACAAGCCCGTCCGCAGTCATTCTCATGCCCACACTCTAGGCACAACCTGTTTTCTAGGTGCAAGGACGTGCTAGTTGAAGCAGGTGTCAAACATTAGAGGTCCTCAGGGTTCCTCTGGGGCCCTCTGACTGATGGGCCCCTGCCTTAGAACTAGATCTGTGATAAAAGGCAGTAGTGGGGGAACCAGGGAGTCTAGGTAAACTCGACCTGCTTCTGGTTCACGGTGGCTTCTGAGAAGAGACTTCCGCATGGACTAAAATGAGGATATTTAATTGAAAAGCCAGAGGTAGTGAGTGCAAGACCCATGGAGGGAGATGAATGGTGTATTTAGGAATAAAAACAAGAACAAAAACAGAAAAACAGCTCTCTGTGTCTATTTTTAACTGAATAAACTCCAATAAATTACTGACTTTTGACTGAACAAATTAAAAAAGTGTTCAGTTCTACTTGCAGGAACTAAAACTAGAGCCTGTGGGTACATAGTTAAATGCTCATGAATATTTGCTGTGAACTCCAATGAAGATTACTGTGTTGCTCTAATTTTTTTAGTTTCAGTCAGTTCAGTTCATTCACTCAGTCGTGTCCAGCTCTTTGCGACTGTGTGGACTGCAGCACACTAGGCTTCCCTGTCCATCACCAACTCCCGGAGCTTGCTCAAATTCATGTCCATCGAGTCGTTGATGCCATCAAACCATCTCATCCTCTGTTGTCCCCTTCCCCGTTGATACCATCTAACCATCTCATCCTCTGTCGTCCCCTTCTCCTCCAGCCTTCAATCTTTCCCAGCATCAGGGTCTTTTCCAATGAGTCCATTCTTCGAATCAGGTGGCCAAAATATTGGAGTTTCAGCTTCAGCATCAGTCCTTTCAATGAATATTCAGGACTGATTTCTTCAGGAATTTTCATTTATTTTATTTTATTTTATTTTTTAATTTGGAAAGTAGGTAAGCAGTCTAATAATTATATTAGAATTAGTGATTTAAATAGAAGGAAATATGAGTGGTTAGTCTATATGTGATTCACAAGCTATTTTGATGACCAAGTTTTGTTTTGGTTTATGAGTAGATTTGGTGTCAGTGTTTCTCAGTTATCCAATTGTGGGGTAGGCTGGGCAGTGGTTTGTGTTTAATTCAAGTGCTTAGTTGGAAAAGAATCTGCCTGGAGTGCAGGAGACCCCTGTTTGATCCCTGGATTGGGAAGATCCCCTGGAGAATGGATAGGTCACCCACTCCAGCATTCTTGGGCTTCCCTGGTGGCTCAACTGGTAAAGAATCCACCTCCAATGCAGGCAACCTGGGTTCGATCCCTGGGTTGGGAAGATCCCCTGGAGAAAGGAATGGCTACCTACTCTAGTATTCTGGCCTGGAGGATTCCATGGACTGTATAGTCCATGGGGGTCACAAAGAGTCAGACACGACTGAGAGACTTTCACAAGTGAGAAACACACACTCCAAAGCAGGCTTGGTTCTTTTGGGAAGTCAAGTTCTTCATAGGAGGTTTAGGGTCGTGTATAGAACTGTGATGACATCTCTCTGGATCTCATGTCCTGAACCCTGTCACACATCCCAGTACTGCTGCTCACTTTCCTCCACTCCTTCTGTGCACTTGCAAAGCTGGATGCTTTCCTATGAGACGGGGTATTGCTTAACAAAGAACTTTTCACTTGAGAGAAGACTTGGGGGACGTCCCCCTCTGCTTTAACTTAGTCCCCATTTCAGTAAGTCTCTAAACCTTTGAAAATAAAATGCATCTGTCAAGAAGACTTGTTACCAGGAACTCTTGGGGGCAGAGGTTGGTTTCGTTAAAGGAATTAGAAGCTTCTCCCTTCTCCCTTCTTCAGAATAACCACTGAGTTCCACATTTACTAGTCGTCTTACTTTTAGAATGAGCTGGCTGTAATAGTCAGTTAAGATAAGATCATTTCAGTGTCTACAGGCGTTATTCTAAGAAAACCTATTTCAACTGAAACATAGTTAAGTATCTTGAACTGCACAGATATGCTTTCAACGTTGAGCTGGAAATGAGTATTTTTATCTTCTTTAAAGAATGAACAAAGGAAAAGGAAAAGAATGAACTTTTTAAACTCCCTCTACCCCATCACCTCCATTAAAAATTTAAAAATTAGTACAAATACTCTCAAATTTCTTGAAATTAGTACTGTACCATTAAAATGTCTCTGAGTATATAAGCAAGACAGGGTTTTGCTGTCTTAAACATTTACCCGAGGGAACTTTGAAGAAAATGCATTTCTAACACCCCCACGCCTCACCCCTAAACACAGACGCACACGCCTGTCTTGGTCAAATCCCCAGTCCTTTTCGGATAAGACTGGGACCACGCAGGCAAGAGTTGGACCATAAAGAAGGCTGAACGCCAAAGTATTGATGCTTTAGAACTGTGGCGCTGGAGAAGAGTCTTGAGAATCCCTTTAACAGTAAGGAGATCAAACCAGTCAATCCTAAAGGAAATCAACCCTGAATATTAATTGGAAGTGTTGATGCTGAAGCTGAAGTTCCAATATTTTGGCCACCTGATGCAAGAAGCTGACTCATAGGAAAAGACCCTGATGCTGGGAAAGATTGAGGGCAGGAAGAGAGGGAGTGAGAGAGGATGCACTGGTTGGATGGCATCGCCGACTCAATGAGTTTGAACAAGCTCTGGGAGATGGTGAAGGACAAGGAAGCCTTGTGTGCTGCAATTCAATGGGATCGCAGAGTTGGACACACCTTAGCAACTGAACAACAGGGTGCAATTTTGTAGTGAGATGGAGTCCTGATTAAAACATTGTGTGGGGCTTATTAAGAACTTGTTTCAGTATGATTCTGGATTATTCATTCCACAACTTCGGTAGTAGTCCATACCAGAGTCACCAATTGATAGACGTATGCTGGATCTCTAATCTTCTGGGGGCAGAAACACAGGCCAAGTGAGTGGAAGTGACTTCTGCAGGGCAAGACCAAGCTTGTGCCAGGGGCTCCTCATTTCCTGTTTCAAGGTTCAAGATCTGTCTCCCATTTAAGGCTCCCCCAGCAAAGGGGGGAGGACCCTGCAGCTGAGGAATCGCAGCCTTTCTGTTCTGGGCAGAGGGCAGCACAAACTCATTGACACCGAAGGAATTACTGGTTGTTTATCAGAGCCCCTGGCGTCAATTTAATTTAGTGGCACTATGCTGCTGGTTGAAGGGTTTGCAATTTTTCACAGGTAATGGATTTAACCAATTCCTCTGCTTTCATCCTGGCATCTTAGCAGCCTTCAGAAAACATCAGCAATAATGAGCTGATGCAGACTACTCTTAGAGCACGCACACCTCGCATCTTCTGCTCGTCTCTTTGCTGCACTCTGACCTTCTAAGACTCTTCACCTCGGTTGGAGTATAACTCTTTTGACTGTTAACATAGTGTTGTCTCCGAGACACAAAGCAGGGAGAACCGCTTTTCCAGAACTTGTCAAGTGGTTCAAGTTAAAAAGCAAATTATGATTGTGTTGCTAGAGCCCAGGAAAAATGAAACTGTGTATTTCAAACTTGCCACTTTCTCTGCATGGTTGTAAATTGCCCTTGTTGTAGGTTTGAATTTGGTGACCAGTTTCCAGTTCTCACCTGGTGGTGCCCACTGGGAAGGCCTGTACTAGGAGTCCACTCTTCAGTGTGTTTCTACCCTGATCCTCCCCTTCTCTCTTCTCTTCTGCTGGACAAATGTATATTGATGCCCATTGGTAGGGAAACCTAGCTTGGAATGCCATTGCCTGTCACTTTAGAATCTTAAGGTGAGAAAGCAAAGCTAGCTCTTTTCTCTGTTTAAAAATACTTCCTTGCAATCCTTCCTGCCTGCTTATGGGATTGTAGTTGGGCTCTATGAACAGTAGTAAGGAAGTACTATTTTTACTCTCCGTTTTGCTATTTTAAAAAATCCATGCTTGTCATTTTGGGACCTTTTTCTGTAGCATCATTATTTATTAATAACCACACTTAAAAGAGATGCAGGGAGTTCAGATGATCTGTAAACAACAGCTATTTTAACATTACTATGATGTACTTTTGAATTCATTGCTTTTGTGGCTGTTATTTTAAGATTCTGTCTTCTCTGAGTACTATTGATTATATATAGTAAGCGGACTGGCTGTTTCCGGGGTACCCTCTGGTTGGGTTGTGGTTCTAGGGGAGGCTGGTTTGGGCAGCAGTATGCTGTTGGCTGCACATTTCTTTCCATGATTCCCAGATGCAGGGAGTTGGCAGAATGGTGATGGAGTCTTGAATTATTAATATAACCTTGATGAGCTCTGTGGTGGGGTTTAAAGTAAGGCTTCAGATTCAGGCTTGGGTTTGACCTGCTGGTCTATTCTTGTCTGCATCATTAGGCAAAGATGGCTGTTACCCTCTCTAACAAGGACTACAGTGATGAGGGCTTTTGACTGGGTTCATTCCTGACTCAGACACATAGGATTGTAGGTGCTTTATGCCTTTCCACGTTGCTGTCTCTGCACACCTGTGTTGGTCACAAGTTGACTCTCATTACATCAGGACAAGGCAACTTCTAGAAGTTTCCTCCTTGGGTCACCTCTCAGGAGCAAGAATGTCCCTGGAGCCCTTAATAGACTCTGTCTCAGTTTCCCACGCTGGAGGGTGGGCAGGGACGAAACACCATGACTAGCTAACCCAACTGGGAGCCAAACTCTGAGGGGAATTGGAGCTGGAGTGGGGCTAGTCTTCCCCTGAAGCAAATGGCCTAGGGGAGAGAGTAAACACACAGTGAGGAGTCTGCTAAAAAGGGGGATGGAGACCAGAAATGGTGGTTGGGGGGACAGGGAAGAAGCTGGCCTCAGCCTCAGTTTCCTCTGTTGTGAAATGAGGAGAACAGTAGTACTTAATGGAATTATTGTGAGAATTCAGGGCGTCCCCCATGGCTCAGCAGGTGAGGAATCCACCTGCAGTGCAGGAGACACAGGAGACGCAGATTCAATCCCTGGGTTCATGTCCACCTCCTCTGCAGGAGGGCATGGCAACCCACTCCAGTGTTCTTGCCAGAAAAGTCCCGTGGACAGAGGAGTCTGGGGATGGAGAGGGCTACAGTCCAAGGGGCTGCAGAGAGGCCAACGTGACTGAGTGACTAAACACAGTGTTGTGACATGAGTTAATTCTCTAAAACAACAGTCCCCAGTGTTTTTTGGCATCAGGGACAGGTTTCGTAGAAGACAGTTTTTCCATGGACTGGGGCAGGGTGGTGGTGGGTGATGGTTTCAGGATGATTCAAGCACATGTATTTATTGTGTGCTTTATTTCTAATCTAATGCCTCCGCTGACCTGACTGGCGATACCAGTCCACGACCTGGAGGCCAGGGACCCTTGCTCTAAAGCACCTAAGAGAGGTCCACTCACATAATGAATATTCAATATGTGGTAGCTGTGATTATTAGAGTAATGCAAGCATTACAGTCCATTGGTGGTGTAATATGTGTTAAATTTAAAACCAATGATAAAAAGTGGAGGGAATGACCCACTATATGGCTGCATAACGAACTACAGTCGGAACTGGAAGCAGAGGCATCCTTTGTCAGCTTTGTTTGGGTCTGGTCACTTGTCACATTGAACCTGAACATTTGGGGCTTTCAGGATCCACTGTCAGCAGACGTATGGGCCACTGGATAGATTCCATCTGGGGGGAGCTAGGGAGAGCAGGCCCCTGAGAACGCAGGTCATTGATTAGGCTGTAAGCTGTTTTGGGATTTACAGCACTGGAAAACACCTTTCGCAGAATAATGGGAACAAAATGATCATTTCTCCCCATAATCTGGGTCCCAGGCCCCATTTTGCTAGCTACCTAGTTTTATGAGGGTGGATTAAAGCAGTGATACATGTATTTATATTGCTGGATGAAGTGACAGCTGTGGGGCCAGCTGGGTTAGGACTCAAAATAAGATCATAGTCTTACAGATCCTCGGAGGTCCTGGGAAACAGGAGGGAGTTGTTATTTGGGACACAGTGGGGAAAGTGAATGACAAGAAGAGAGGCAGATTAATTAAAAGACACACATCCTTGCCAGAATTAAAAGCGATTACATCTCTGGTTTTCTAACTGCATTATTCAGTCATTTACTAAATATGGCTTGTAATACATCAGCCGATAGATAACCTTTATATTACTGTAAAATTGATGAACCTCTTTGGTGCACACAAATCCATCTTTGGTGGCTTACCTCATTTCAGCCAATGCAGAATTGAAATGAGGGGTAAAGATTCTAAGATTTTATTCTAGAGTGTCTTCTCGCCCACATGTTTTTGAGTGTTGATTTTGTTTTCCCGATAAATTATAAATTCCTTTAAGGAACTCTGTCAAGCTCATCCTCTATTCCTGCTCTTTAGCGGAGTATCTGGAATGAAGTATTTATTCTGTAAATGTTTGCTGAGTAGGTGTTGAAGGTGTGAACCAACTACATTGTAAAGGTAATATGACACCAATTTTGTATTCAAATAACATTTTGGTATCTCATGCTTTTTAATGTATATAACTAATGCGAATGCTACTTCATGAAGACGTGTGATAATGGGCATTTTTTTTCTTAAAGATTATTTAAGATTGACTTGTGGGGGATATTTGTTCTAGGATGATCACCAAATATGCTTCGTCAGAAGCCATCAGGAATCCCATTTTTGTGTGTGCTTGGTCGCTCAGTTGTGCCTGACACTTTGTGACCCATGGGCTGTGTGTAGCCCACCAGGCTCCTCTGTCCATGGGGCTTCTCCAGGCAAGAATACTGGAGTGAGTTGCCATGCCCTTCTCCAGGGGATCTTCCCAGTGGAGGGATTGAACCCAGGTCTCCCACATTGCAGGCGGATTCTTTACTGTCTGAGCCAGTAAAGCCTCCCCCATTTTTATGAGTTCTAATAATTAAACTAATAATTTCTGATGTTGATTCAGTTTACTTTTATCTTAGATGAGATCCAAACCATCCAGATCAGGGGTCAGCAAGCTTTTTTCTTTAAGAAGCCATGTGGCAGATGGTCTTGTGGTCCGTATGGTCTCCGTCGTAACTATTCAGTTCTGCCCTTGTAGCAGGAAAGTAGCCACAAATAATACTTAAAAGAAGAAGCGTGGCTATGTTTCCCCAAATTATTTATGAACACTCAAATTTGAATTTCATATATTCTTCTTTGATTTTTTTCCCCCAACCATTAAAATACGTAAAAATTATTCTTAGCTTGCCGGGCATCCCAAAACAGGCCCTGGATTGTAATTGGGAGATCTCTTGTGCAGACCCAAGTCATCTGCTCAGTGTGCTGTCACAGAGAAAGTAGTCTACATAAAGAGCATAAATTGGAGAAATCAGGAGTAGGCAGAATGGCTTGTGTGCAGCCATTTGCACATACGTCTGTTACAGTCATAACTGCACTGGGTTTTGCTACATGTCTTTTTTCCATGGGCAGTAGGTGCCCTTTATGAGGGCAGAGTCCTGGCCCATTCTTCTCCATATTCCAAGGGTCTAGTGCCTGTGAATGAATGAACAAAAGAATAAAAGCATCAATCCAATGTACATGTCACAGTAGGTGCTAGGTTGCTGCTGTTGCTGCTGCTAAGTCACTTCAGTCGTGTCCGACTCTGTGCGACCCCATAGATGGCAGCCCACTAGGCTCCTCTGTCCCTGGGATTCTCCAGGCAAGAATACTGGAGTGGGTTGCTATTTCCTTCTCCAATGCATGAAAGTGAAAAATGAAAGTGAAGTCGCTCAGTCATGCTGGACTCTTAGCGACCCTATGGACTACAGCCTACCAGGCTCCTCCATCCATGGGATTTTCCAGGCAAGAGTACTGGACTGGGGTGCCATTGCTTTCTCCGAGGTGCTAGGTTACTGAATAACAAAGGATGAAATTTCCTTTGAGAAAAACACAAAAACCCGAGGCCCACAGCATTGCTATCAGTTTGCCTACAGACACTGAACATTATAATTGGGCTTTGTATAACACATGGAAGAGTAACTAACATGGGGGGGTCTGTGTAAGGAGTGTGTTAGTTGCTCAGTTGTGTCTGACTCTTTTTTGAGTCCATGGACTGTAGCCTGCTAGGCTTCTCTGTCCATGGAATTCTCCAGGCAAGAATACTGGAGTGGGTTGCCGTGCTCTCCTCCAGGGGATTTTCCCTAGCCAGGGATCAAAACCAGGTCTCCTGCATTGTAGGCAGATTCTTTACCATCTGAGCCACTGGGGAAGCCCTGTGTAAGGGGGGAAACTTGCAAATCATTCAGAAAGATTTACATTCCCGTGGACTCTGGGTTGCTGAGGCATTTTGGTTCTTCCCTTAAAGAAGATTGATCAGTCATCAATGATACTCTAAAATGTTACCTCTTCTTTGGCTTTATGTCTTTACAGAGGGACTGCTTAACCCTCAGGAAAGGTTTCCATAAGGAAATGATCTCAAATAAGATTAGATATTTTTTTTAAACTAGGACCCATCTTCTTAAGTATATTGATACCATTATTTCTGATATTGATTTAATTGATCTTTAATTTGTTGTTGTTATTCAGGTGCTCAGTCATGTCTGACTCTTTGAGAACCCATGGACTGCAGCATACAAGGTTTCCCTGTCCATCACCATCTCCTGGAGTTTGCTCAAACTCATGTCCCTTGAGTTAGTGATGCCATCCAGCCATCTCATCCTCTGCCGTCCCCTTCTCATGCTCTCAGTCTTTCTCTGCACGAGACTCTTTTCCAATGAATTGACTATTAGCCAGTAAAGTCCTATTAAACGTTTGAGAAAGGGCTGTGCTTAGGCTGATTACACTCTGGGGTGGTTTCTGCTAAAACAATCCAGGTGAATTTGTGGATTACCTTTGAGCATAATTCGTAGGCCATCCATTTACTGCTCCAGTATACTGATTTTGTCTTGTTTGCCTTTGGTGTGCCTGTCTTTTCCTTCCATCTCTCACTCCTGTGTGCTCCTGCCCACTTCTATCAGGTCAGGCGGATGTGAGCTTCAAAGGGACAGCTCAGACTTGGCCATGCTACTGGCACCAGGCAGTTTGGCTCCTGTTGTGACCACTTCCATTTCACTGTTGTGATATTTTGACAAAGTGAAGGCTTATTATGACAGGAGCTTAAATAAATAAGAATTGGACTCATACCCCCATTTCCAGGAAAAAATGGGAACAGCAGGTATTATCTGATGTAATTAAAGTATATTGAACCCTGAACAGAGTCCTCATTGTAAATCCCCATTTGAACCTTACAACCAGCAAGTTTAGAACCAGGGATGTGAGTGACCTGCTGGTTGGAAGCTCTGTGGCCTCTCTAAGGGCATGTAGAATGCATGGCGAGCCTGTTACAGTTTTCCTTGGTAGTTTTTAGAAAGATACTTAGATAGCATCCGGTCTCCCCTCTCTAAACCCCAGTTACCTTGTCTGCCAAGTGGATATAATTTTATCTCCCATTGGGATTAATGTTGGTTGGGCATAACAGAAGCATTTTAAATAAAGTGCTTAGCACAGTTTCTCAGATTAGCAGACCCTCAAGAGTAAGTGACTGTTACTACCTTTTCTTTTCTTTTGCTAAACATCCCCCAAAAGTCTTAATTAATAAAAGAATTCTTTCTTATTTGGTTAAAATCTTTACCATATAACCTAGTTTGTTTTATATTATTGGGGACTTTCTGTGGTATTATAACATGTATGGAATAGCTGAACTATGTTCAGATTTTTCTACCTTGATATGTGTGTCAGTCATATATATATATGTGTGTGTGTGTATATAAGATATGTGTGTATCAATTATTGATATATATGTGTATATATATATATTGGGTTGGCCCAAAAGTTCATTTGCGTTTTCCCATGAACTTCTATGGAAAAGCCCAAATGAACTTTTTGGCCAACCCAATATATGTCTGTGTGTGTGTCAGTGTGTATATAAAATACATACATATAATTTAAAAAGCAGGTGCTGACATTAGATTTACGTGCAAAATTATAAATATGTCAGCTGTCTCTTTAGGTCACTGGTTTTTCTAATGCTTTCAAATATTTCTAGAACTATGTGTAGACTTATGATGGAGCCTTTGACTTCAAACAGGTGTTTGTTGTTCAACCTAAATAGTATTCATCCAGGTCCACTGCCTTCTCTTTTACCCAGGTTAATTTTCTCTTTCTTCTGAGGATGGTCTTACATACAAACTGCCGACATATTTTTCCAGTACTCTTGTCTTCAAAATCCCATGGACGGAGAAGCCTGGTAGGCTGCAGTCCATGGGATCGCTAAGAGTAGGAACACGGCTGAGCAACTTCACTTTCACTTTTCACTTTCATGCACTGGAGAAGGCAATGGCAACCCACTCCAGTGTTCTTGCCTGGAGAATCCCAGGGATGGGGGAGCCTGGTAGGCTGCCATCTATGGGATCGCACAGAGTCGGACACAACTGAAGCAACTTAGCAGCAGCAGCTGCCGACATATTGAAGATAATATGAATTGGGAAATTGATTGGGAATTTGCAGAATCATCTGGTTCTGGGTGAGAATGAGAATTTGGGATCTTTGTCTCCCAAAGATACATAAACGTCTCTCTAAAACACTCAACAAAGAATACTAGCATTGTTAGACAACATTTAAAATTCAGGCATATTCATCCTTCCAGTTCCAAGTTGGAGTAGAGTCATCTTCCACTGGGGAATAATTTGTCTCTATTAATTGAGAACAAACATGCATGGGTGTTTTAATTACACAGTAAATTAGGAGAATTTAAGATGCAGAAGATGTGGGAGCCAAGAATTCAAAACCAGCAGCTCGAAAACCAAAGTAGATTAAACAGGGAAAACATCTCAGCATACGAGTGCAAGCAGGTCCCAAGATAAAGAAGGGAGGAAAAACAAGATCAAGACCAATTATTTGAGTTTTACTAAAGCTCCTTTCAAGCGGAATGATTCTGACTTACGGTTATAAGTTGCTGCTGGCTGGACAGGACAGATGGAAGAAGACATGTTCTTCATAGGGTTCCTTCAAAATGTCCGGCTTTCAGTGGCCTTCTGTGCATTCAGGGAAGAATGACTAGTGAAGATTTCTTACATGAATTTGAGTGTTTGAGAAGTATTCAGTCTCTGTCCAAGGAACCCTGAGAGTATATGCAAAATCATATGATTATGAGCTTCTGTGGAAAGAGTCTAGAACTTTCTGTAGATTCTCAGTGGAGTCCTTGATCCTAAAATGGCTGAGGAATCAGAGCTGCTGCTTGAGCGATGTAGACGTTTGTTGACTTTGTTATCTGTCATTTGACCAGAGTTGCCTTCTCATAAACTCTTCACAGCTTCTGATTTTGTTGTTGTTGATCATTCGCTAACTTGTGTCCAACTCTTTGCGACCCTGTGGACTGCAGCATGCCTGGCTCCTCTGTCCTCCACCATCACCCAGAATTTGCTCACATTTGTGTCCATTGAGTCGGTGATGCTACCTAACCATCTCATCCCCTGCCATCCCTTTCTCCTTTTGCCTTCAGTCTTTACCAGTATCTGATTTTTAGGTGAGGAGAATCAGATTTTTTTTTTCCAGAGTGCTTTCAACCAAATTTGGTATTTCCCAGCAAGACCTGCCCATTTGTCACTAGCTCAGAGCCTCTTTCTCTTTCTCCTGCAATATACATGTTTAGATACCGCTGTCTATTCTTTTTTATTAAAAAAGAAAATTGCCTGGGCATCTGAGTGTTTGTTGTGAGCCACCTTAAATCCTTTCTGGAAGCAGATTGGATGTGATAAAACACACGCCTCTCTGAGATCTCAGAGTGCTGGTTGACTGATTACAGGGTGAGGGAGGCAGAGAATGTAGGTAATTCCTCAACCATCATGAGGGACAGAAAACAGCCTCCAATGTTATGTTCTACTGATGGCGACTGGGAAAGGCCCTCTTCAAAAGAGAGAACAGGGAGGGAGAATTAGGGACTTCAGCCGACCTCTGAAGTAGAACTGAATGTCTGCCTTCCTAGCACAACTGAGGCTAATTACTCGGTAATTACTTGTTTTTATGCTTCCAGTAGGGGTTGTGTACTTGCTGGTTTATCTTGTTTCCCCCAGTGGACTTTGAGCTCCTTAAAAATGAGGACGCTCACTCTTTTTCTGTTGAGCATAATGTTTCTTTGGGCAGTGCTTCTCACATAGCTGGCAAAATGCGATTGAAGTTAATGATCAAGACACTGACTGTTTGGGAACCTAACATTGCTTCATGGAGGACCTTGAGAATACCATGAGGAGTTTTGTGGTAAACGTGTCATCACGTTCCAGAAAGTTTCAGAACTTAGTGATGATTTGTGCTTTCCCAAGACAAGCAACTATGCCAGCGCTCGAGAGAAATGCTCCCTTCTAAACAGAGGGCATCAAGTTTAATTCACAGTAGCTGATTTCTGAAAGTTATAAGACATGGTTGTGTATTTTTTCCTCTAAACATTATCTCACAAGAAATCGAAGGAAAGAAAAAGGATGACTCTGGGAAAATGTCAAGGATAATTTACTGTTTAATTCCTGAACTATCTGTGAGATCTTTAGGCCACTGAACACAGAACATTTTACCCTTCCATCACTGGCATGGAAGTGTATTTACCCATCAAGGGTGGCTTATTTCCTAGTTTATTTGAGTTGTGTGTGTATAATCACGTCTGCCTTTTCCTCGCCCTCACATCCTAAGCGGAATTAATCACTTATTATGGTCCCTTTAAACAAGACAGGGCAGATCTCTACTTAAAGCTTAGGAGGTTCCTTTATAACAGTGCTTGGCTCAGGCATCTCATGTGTGTACTTCTTAAATTACATCCCATAATGTTCTGAAATTGGCTTCAGAGGCACACATGGTGTCCTCTGTGAGAAGCTCATGGGGCAATGTAGAAGAAGGAAGAAGGAAGCATTGTCAAGGAGGGGCCAGAAGTCAATGCTTTTTTATTCCCCAATATATGTTTCACTTTCCCCAAAGAGGAGGGTGGAAACTCCCTCAGGACTGTGCCAAGTGGCCTAAGGGCCAATGGCAAAGTCCACACGGGAACATGAGATGTTAATAATTAAAAAGCCCTAGGTCTCTCCCCTCCCCTGGATCGATGCCTGGTGCTGAGACAAGTTGCAGGCCTGCTCCCGATCCTTCTGCCAGGGCTCGGCTCTTTTTGTTGACAAAGCTTTTTGTCTGCTTCCCTTATGATCCCAAGTTACGTGCTGGCTCCTGTGGGTTGTTCGGGCCCCTGGTTGTGTCTCTGCAGGCCCTGGCCTGCCTGTACCTTCCTCCTGTGTGACCAGCCAGCTTCAGACACAGGCCCCAGAGAGTGCTGAACTCCACACGGCACTTAAGTATGGCATTCCACTGTTCTAGAGTGTGGCATTGCCTTTTATTGGTTCTTGCTCAGAATGGGGGAAAAAAAAAATCATTACTTAGGCTTTAATGCCAAAGGGGAAAGAAACAGAGTCAAGTCAAATGTGCCTTGCAAACAAATCCAAATGAAACTGGACTCCCTCTAAACCCAACCACACTTTTTAATATTCCATTACAGTTTCCACAGATGTGACATGGGAATCTTAAACATCAACACTTGCCAAATATTCTGTGATGCTAGACTGCTATGAGGAGGTCCATCTCAAAGAGGAAGATGGGGTCCCCCAGATCCATTAAACTTGGCCTACTCTGTCCAAATGGCTTCCAAAGGGATGCCGTAGAGTCCAGTTTGGGAAAGTCGCCAGGGTCTCTTGGGGCTAACGTGGAGCTCACAGAGGGAGGGTGATGATTTGATTGAGGAAGGGTGACATGTTACAGATATTGGGACTGCTGGCATCCATTTCGCATTTTGCAAACCTGCTAACCATGTTATCTTAGTTACTTGGCCTCTCCAAGCCTCAGTTTCCAGTTTCCTCATCAATAAAGTGGTGACGCAAAATGGCTTATCTATTTCAGAGCTCCACCCATAGGCCATATCATATCATATCTCATTGTAACCCCGAGAATGGCCAGATCATTGCTATTTTTGTTGTTGCTATTATTAAAAAAATCAGTAATAATTGTTGTACTTTGAATTTGGGGGAGTAGGTTTAAAAATTGAAACCATATCAGTAATAAAAATTGCCTATTCTTTTAACAGAGCTTCCCCTGGTGGCTCAGACAGTAGAGTCTGTTTTTTAAATATGTGTTCTTCCTTGGGAAACATTCCAACCATGATCTGAATTTTTCCAGCTTAACAGTCATGGAGCAGTTCTGTCTTAAAACCTATCATGTGTATCATTTCTAAGTAGAGTGTTAGGTGCCTAGTAGCTGTAGTGAGGCAAAGCTGTCATCTGTTTCACTTCTTCACCTCCATTAAGTGGGAAAGAAAATCAATAGCTCTGAAGAGTAGAAAAGAAATAACTCAGTGCCAGGACCACATATGGCCTCAGAGGCCTTCCACTCCCTGTACTCATTTCATTTCCTGTAGTTAAAGCTAGAGTAGTGAAGTAAAGTGAAAGTCGCTCAGTTGTGTCCAATTCTTTACGACCCCATGGGACTACAGTCCATGAAATTCTCTAGGCCAGAATACTGGAGTGGGTAGCCGTTCCCTTCTCCAGAGGATCTTCCCAACCCAGGGATTGAACCCAGGTCTCTCACATTGCAGGTGGATTCTTTACCAGCTGAACCACAAGGGAAGCCCAAGAATACTGGAATAGATAGCCTGTCCCTTCTCCAGGGGATCTTCCTGACCCTGGAATTGAACTGGGGTCTCCTGCATTGCAGGTGGATTCTCTACCAACTGATCTATCAGGGAAGGGAGAGTAGGGGGGAAGATCAACTAAAAAAGGTCTTCTCAGGTGGTGCTAGTGGTAAAGAATCTGTCTGCCAGTGTAGGAGACTCAAGAGACGTGGATTCGATCCTGGGGTCAGGAAGATTCCCTGGGGTAGAAACTGGCAACCCACTGCAGTATTCTTGCCTGGAGAATACCATGGACAGAGAAGCCTGTTGGGCTTATAGTTCGTGGGTTCACAAAGGCGGACACAACTGAGTTATTGAGTGCAACTAAGAAAACCACACACCCCCATCTCCCTTGTTCAGTTCAGTTCAGTTGCTCACTCATGTTCAACTCTGCGACCCCATGGACTGTAGCACTCCAGGCTTCCCTGTCCATCACCAACTCTTGGAGCTTGCTCAAACTCATGTCAGTTGAGTTGGTGATGCCATCCAACCATCTCATCCTCTGTCATCCCTTTCTTCTGCCTTCAGTCTCTTCCAGCATCAGGGTCTTTTCCAGTGAGTCACTTCTTCACATCAGGTGGCCAAAGTATTGGAGCTTTAGCTTCAGCATCAGTCCTTCCAATGAATTTTCAGGACTGATTTCCTTTAGGATTGACTGGTTGGATCTCCTTGCAGTCCAAGGGGCTCTCAAGAGTCTTCTCCAACACCACAGTTCAAAAGCATCAATCCTTTGGTGTTCAGCTTTCTTGATAGCCCAACTCTCACTTCCATACAGGACTACTGGAAAAATCATAGTTTTCACTAGATGGACCTTTGTTGGCAAAGTAATGTCTCTGCTTTTTAATATGCTGTCTAGGTTGATCATAGCTTTTCTTCCAAGGAGCAAGTGTCTTTTAATTTTATGGCTGCAGTCACCATCTGCAGTGATTTTGGAGCCTTGTGTCTTGTATCTGTTATCTATCCCTGTATCTGGTATCTACCCCTCAGGAGCCTTGGATCTATTACATCTCCTTATGTAAATTGAGAGAGTGTCTCAGAAATATGATTGGAACTAGGCAGCCAGTATATGGGACAGTCAATATAATGGGAAACAGACAGTGGAAGTGAGGCCATGGAGCTTGGTGAGGTTTGCTGACTAGACCTGCTGGAGTTACAGCATAGCTTACCCTGCAGCCAGAGCTGCAATGACATTAGGAATATGAGGCCTAAAGAACCAGCTGGCTGTTCAAGGAGGTGGGGATATCACATCTTAGCTCCCCAGCTTCTGGCCTATTTCACTTGGCAACTTATAAACAAAATAGATTATCACACGGTAATAAATATCAACGGTAAGAACAGAAAGCACTACCATCATCTTACCTCTCAGATATTCCTGTTGCTTGTGACCTGTGTGTCCATATGCGGATACACTCACTGTGAAAGTGAAAGTGAAGTCGCTCAGACGTGTCCGACTCTTTGCCACCCCATGGACTGTAGCCCACCAGGCTCCTCTGTCCATAGGATTCTCCAGGCAAGAATACTGGAGTGTCCATTTCCTTCTCCAGGAAATCTTCCCGACCCAGGGATCGAACCCAGGTCTCCCGCATTGCAGGCAGACACTTTAACCTCTATGTACTTTCCTTTCTGTTTTTAATTTTCTCTTTTTTAAAAATTTATTTTGAATGGGGGGGTACTTGCTTTACAATGTTTTGTTGGTTTCTACTGTACGACAACGTGAATCAGCTATAAGTATATATATATTTCCTCTTGAGCCTTTCTCCCACCCCCACCCCCATCCCACCCCTGTAGGTCATCACAGGACACCACGCTGAGCTCCCACTGGCTATTTTACGCACAGCATTGTATGTATGTCAACATTACTCTTTGGGTTTGTCCCACCCTTTCTTTTTCCTGCTGAGTCCACAGCTGTATCCTCTATGTCTGCATCTCTGTTCCTGCCCTGCACATAGGTTCATCGTTGTGTACTTTCTTTTGCAAGAATATTGTCTCTGCTTTCTCTTTTTCAATTGATAGTCTACCATAGACAGTTTTCCATTCTGTTGAATATACCTCTGTAAACTTTCTTTCTGTGTGACTGTTTAGTATTCCTTGGCATAGGTGGACTATAATTTATTGATATAATCATATATGATTTTATCATGATTCTTATGATTATAAGAAACACAGCCATTTCTTTGTGCACCTCCTTGGCTCTTTCTCCACAAAAGACCTCCCATTCCACTTTCTTTCCAGCAGTTTATAAATTTCTACTTACTCCCACTCTTGCTGGTATCAGGTAATTATTTTATGAAAAAAAATTTCTTGCCTATTTGTTAGGCTGAAAAAGCTCCCTTGCTTTAACTTGTATGTCTGTGATTACTAGTGAGGTTGCAAGTCTTTTCCTATATTTATTGACTGTATGCATTTTTTTTTCTTTTGTGGTGGGCCTCCTCATGTTCTTTGCCTGAGTTGCTGTTACTGTGGCTCTATCTTATTTTATAAGAACTCTTACATATTCAATCTATTTTCTCACTGTTGGTCATAAATCTTGGCAGAATCTTCTGATGACAAGGAGCTGATCTTCCAGGAAAGAGAATATTCTGGGCATAGTGATCTTCTGGAAGCAAGAGAAAAACAAAACCCAAGTACAGCAGTTTGCTTGGTTCTTCAGAAATAGGAAGACTTACTTTAAGGGATGTTTAGGGAATCCCAGGAGGTGCAGTGGTAAAGAATCCGCCTGCAATGCAGGAGACACAAGAGAGGCAGGTTTGATCCCTGGGTCAGGAAAATCCCCTTGAATAGGAAATGGCAACCCACTCCAGTATTCTTGCCTGGGAAATCCCATGGACAGAGGAGCCTGGGAGGCTACAGCCCATGGGGCTGCAAAGAGTCAGACATGACTGAGCAAGTGCTAACATCCTTTCATCCTTTAGGGATTGGTTGCCATAAGTAAGTACATTTCTAGTGAATATTTCAATGTTGCAGTTACATGTACTCAAGCAGTGTACTTGAGAGAAGACAGTTTCTACTTTGGTAATAGAACATTAAGAGCAATGAAGAATTTTCTATCTCTACCTTTAAATAAAGATGGAATAAGAAAGCTATATCTGCAAACCAGTTACAGTGGCATGGTGGGGTATTCATGGTTTAAATCTGGATGGTTTAGGCAAAATATCATATTTACATTAAAGATTTAAACAAAACCAATTTTTTAATTGCCTGGATAAATGCTTCCTTACTCCATGAACATTTCATATATTTAAGGGAGCTATAGAAAATGATATAGGGACTGTTTTGTTTGAACATAAATATGTATATCAACTGTAGATTGGAAAGAATCCTTGTAATTACCGGAGAGCTTCAACCTGGTGGACTCATGTTCCAATGATCCATGGATCCGAGAATGCTCTCTGTTTTCTCAAGATCGTATGACTTCTACATGCCCAGGGCTAGGAGTAGACCCCAAGCTATCTGACTTTTTATCAAATGTCAATTTTGTTACATCAGCAGAACTTGGTGGATTTGTGAGTGTAGAAATTTGATCACTTACTCATATCAAGCACCCTGCTAGGCTCTGCGGATATAAAAGATATGGGCCAGGTCTGACCTCTGTGCCATTATAGTCTCATAGGTGAGAAAGTTACTGTAACCTGGGAAAGTTACAGTAAATAAGTAAATGCCTCAAGTATCCAGGTGGTATGATTATGGTCTCTGTACAAATGTAGAAGGAGGATGAAGAGAAAAGTGTGATTTTTTTCGGAGTGAAGGCTTAATGGAAGGAGAGAACCTTGAGCCGAGTTTAAAGAGGTGAGGAACTGGGGTCTAAGGGATTAATGTGGCCTCCATGTCCAAATGAATAAGTTGGAACATTTGGATATCAGTGAGGATAAGGAGGCAGCAGAAGGTGGTGGAAAGACGATGGACTGTGAAAAAAGTTTGCCCTGTGTTTGTGTCCTGACTGGTTGAACAGCTGATATACTTTCTGTGAGCCTCAGTTGTCCTATCTGGAAATAGGACGATAATGAGTGTTGAATGTGTGGAATGGGGATTGCAGTCTCAGCACAGTGCCTAGTGGAATAAATGGCAGAGAGGACTAGCGGGGGTGGCAGTGGTGGCATTCACAGGGTTAGTGACAGGGTGGGGAGGCCTGAGACTCTCAGCTGCTGTGACCTTTCTTAACCTGTGTCTTAAATTGGGCGGCATGAGGCTGGACTTTTCATTATAAAATGAGGAGTCCCATGAAGAAAAGAGACTGAGTTTTGCGTGTGACGCTTTCTGAAGGACCCATTTTGGAAGAGCCGAGGATTTGGTACCTGAAATGGAAACAGAGCTCTTCTGTACCAGCCCTCTTAAGGGGTCGGTGTGGGGTTGGGGCTGAAAAAGGTGCATTTACCATCAGCCCTCTCTGCACCATTTGTAGTGAAGGCCTTAGCTTCCAGCCACCCCAGTGACTAGTGTGCAAGGCTGTTTCCATAGCTGACCCTGAAGAATCCAACCTGTTTTCCAGCTTGTTGTTGCTCCCTTAGCTCCAGCCTTCCTGATCATCAGTTTTGTTTTTTTTTAAAGTGATGAGCCTGGCCCAACATCTTTCTCCCTTCCTTAGTTTATGGTGGCCAAGTCCCCATATTCAAGCTTGGCAAGTTAGACACTGATTTCCTCTGCTTCTCTGAAACTCGCCAGTGGCTTTGCGTTCTGCATAATAGACTTCCTACCATGACATTTGATACTCACCTCTGCATGCTTTCCTGTCTGGTTGCTACAGTTGTGCTCTGACTCTTTGCAACCCCTTTGCGACTCTTTGGACTATAGCCTACCAGGCTCCTCTGTCCACCGGGTTCTCCAGGCAAGAATACTGGAGTGGGTTGCCGTTTCTTCCTCCAGGAGATCTTCCCAGCTCAGGGATTGAACCCATGTCTCTTGGGGCTCCTGCATTGGCAGTCGGGTTCTTTACCCCTCGAGCTACCTGGTATCCACCTGGACACCCTCTGTATTTATCAGGTACCCAAATCCCTGCTCCTTTAGACAGTCTCTCTTCCTTGTTTGCTGCCTGCCTGCTGTCATAGGTAGGTTTCTTTGGATGTGAATTCTCATGCAAGTGATTTATTGAGAGAATATTCACTATGGAAACCAGTGAAGTCATGAAGGAAGCAGGAGAGGATGGGGCAAGAAGCTGGGGAAAGAGGGCTGTAGGTACATTGTAGTCACACCTCAGCCCTGGCTGGCCTCAGAGTCATCTCACCTTGAGGCTACAAGCCTGGACCTTTGTATTTTGGTATCGATCAGTCATTGGCTGCCTTCTGGGTGGGGGGAGGTAACCAGCCAGGATTGCCACTGGAGGTGACATTTGTAACCTCAGCTATTAGGGCATTCTCTGGAGACGTTAATAGCTGGTACTCACCGCACAGGAAGGACTGTTCTGGCCCAACGTAAAGTGAACCTGGTCAGACCACCAACCTTCAACTGTACCTGCCAATCAAACTTCTACTGATCCTTCAAGACCCAGACATGCCCAGCACCACGTGACGTGCTCCCCAGCCCAGAAGTCCTCATTCTCAGCTAATGATGTTGTCTACCATCTCTGCTTTTTTTTTATGCCTCATTATAAGCCTTATCAAGATCCACTTTGTAGCACTGTGGATTGGCTTAATGTGCGGCACCCTGCTAGACTAATGAGTTTCTCCTTGAAGGCACAGTACGTTTTAATTCACCTTTAAATAGCTACTCCCCAGGCCTCAGGACTGTCCCTCTGTAGCCCTCTAGTAAAGGTTCTCTGAATTGAAATGAGCTGGAACGTTCTTCCAGGATGCCGTGTGCTTTGCCCCAAGGGGCTTTTCCTCCAAACCCTCCCAATTTGGGGGCGAGGGTTCTCTTCCAAGAGTGCTAGCTCGGCCTGTTGTTCTTTGCTCCCCAGAATTCCAGAGCCATGGAGATTTTACAGCCTAATCTAAGTCTTCTGTCTTCACTTGTGTTTTCTTCCTCCTGCCCCCACCCAACCCAAATGTCACCTGACTTTATCTCCCTAGTGAGCTCAGGAAGGTAGCCTGCTGTCGTCTGCTCCCTGCTTGGACTGGGCCCCCTGCAAGATGAAGTTGAAATAAGCATCATGTCCTGAATGCCACTCTGGCTGCCACCCAGAATTTGGCAGTTGGTAAATTCCGGCTCGTGTCACTGAATGTCATGGCTCATTGGTCCAGCCGTGAAAATTGTTCAGAGGACAGCTGAGACCTCTGTGGCTGACCCAAGAATCCTCTCTTGTGATCGAAAAGGACTACCACCTCGTAGTTTCGTCTAGAACCAGATTCAGAAAGTTGCACTCGTAATCCAGGAGTCACATGAAAACATTTGTCCTTTCATTCTTTTACTCCACGGGCTTTTCTTCCTTGCGTTCTATTTTTTGTGGGCTGGGTAGGGGAACAATGAATGAGATGTAGTTTTTGCATTTGAGGTGTTTTTTATCCAGGGAAGGAAATGGTATTGAGACAGGTGTGTACACAACTTGTAATAATCAGAGGAATTGTGAGGTATGTGCTGCAATGAGGGAAGCATTTAGGGCACTGGGGAAGAGTTTAGTCTCTGAAGTTCACCAGCCCTAGGTCATATCCCGGCTCCGTTATTGTTGGCATTGGGACTTTGCACAAGTAGTTTAAGTTTCTTGGCTTTACTTTTTTTCATCTGTCAAATGGAAGTAACAGTAGCACCCACTTCACAGGTTATGCATTAAAAAAAGATTATCCATGTAAAGTATATAGCCTGGTGGAATTTATAAATATTAGATATCATTATGAGTATTATTATTGGTGAGACTGATGCTGAAGTTGTAGCTCCAGTACTTTGGCCACCTGATGAGAAGAACCAACTTATTGGGAGAGACCTTGATGCTGGGAAAGATTGAAGGCAAAAAGACAAGAGGCTGGCAGAGGATGAGATGATTAGATAGCATCATTGACTCAACATGAATTTTAGCAAACTCAGGGAGATAGTGAAGGATGAGGGAGCCTGGGGTGCTGCAGTCCTTGGGGACACAACTTAGCATCTGAACAACAGCAGAAAACCAGTCTTCTGGAGGGGTTCATAGAATAGGTGGCATTTTAGTGAGGCCTTGAGTTTTTATAGGTAATAGAGGCTTCCAATGGAGAGAAACAGCCTGAAAAAAAAGTGAGGGAATAATTTATTGGGGAATTAGCTAGTGGTCTGGACTGGGGAGGTACTGATGAATACTTGATGGGTTTCTCTGGGAACTGAAGCTATAAGATAGGTAGGGTCCAGTACCTGGCAGATAATGAGTCCTCAATAAATATTCCCCAAATTTCTTTGATCTGTGTATCTTGAGTTACTTTTTTATGTTCATGTATTAGCCTTCATTCATATTAAAGGATACTGGTGGGCAATAGGTCCAAGTTATTTTATTGCAACATGAAAATAATTCTGCGCCTACCACCTTGAACAGGTAGGGGATTTTCAGAGATTTGGCCTGCTCCTGAAATCTGCATTGTCCAACACACCAGCCATATGTAAGTCACATGGGGCCACCGAGCACTCAAAGTGTGGCTGGTTTGATGAAGAAACTGAGTTTTTAAATTTTCTTTTATTTTAATTAATTTACACTGAAGGAGCCCCAGATAGCTGAGGGCAACCAGACCACACAGCACTGTGGTCCAGGAATGATTTTGGAGATCCAGAGGCGGTGTGCACCTGTGAAGCCCTGGATTTGGATTGGTGAGGTGCAGGGGGATGTTTCCTAGGGAGATTTCTGATCCTCTCATTCCGGAAAAGAGGGCCACTAAACCAACTGTTTATTTTGATCAGTGTGGTTTCTGAGAGTCAGTCTCTGAAATAGGCTGCCTCTGACCAAAGGAAGCAGTTCTCCAATCGAGGGCCTTAAAAATACCAGGCAGATTACTGAATCCCCGGGAAGCAGTTGTCCTAATCAGACTCTGTTAATAAACTATAGACCACAAAGCAGTATGTGTTCCTGCCTCTTCTTTCTCTCCTGATTCCCTGCTCACTCTGGCACAAAGCGCACCACAGTTATTTTTCATCGCAGCCTCAGACTTGAAACAAATGGCAGGATGCTCTGAAGCCCCTTGAGTTCAGGGGAAGCCTTGCAGCCTTTCTTGCGTGGGAACAGCTAATGAGGGAGTCACTTTGCCCACAGCTGGCTCTGTGTGCCGGCTTCTGGCCTCCAGCCTGTTGATTCGCTCACTGGGATGACTACACTCAGGCGGGCTGAGTTGAGCCACAGGGAGAGGGCAGCGTGAAGACAGGCAGGCTTCATAAATCAGGACAATTTGGCGAGATTGCATTTGCATTGACTCTGGGCCAGGGGCCTTCACGCTGCAGAGTGTCTGCTGTGGAAGCTGACATTTTAATGATTTGATTAGTTTAGGAAGAATATTTTTATGGGTTGTGTCATCGACCGTATTAAGTCCTGAGTGGAGTTGTTACATGATGATGAACTTCCATTACCTTGGCTGTGGACGAGTCTGTGCAGTGACTGCCGCCCGAGACCCTAAGGGTAATCTCGTGCAATCCTCTTAAAGAAAGAGCTGTTTAATGACTAAAGCTGTTAATCATATTAAATACACACAGCCGTGCTGGGAAAAATTGCCAAACAAGCATAAATTTTTTATAAAAGGGTTTTGAATTAGCTAAACAGGGTTTTCTGGAAGGATGTTGGATGCAGAAGTAGCTGTGGGGGAAGGGAGTCGAGAAGGAGATGGAGAAAGATAGTATTAGTAACCTGGTGCTGTTTATGATCTATGTGCCTGGTACTGGCGTGACTGAGTGTATCGGGTTGCTTCAGGCCATATATAAGAGACTGCCCAACCCCAAGTAGGTTACACAATAAGGAAAATTTACTATCTTGCAGGAAAAGAATTGAGATGGTAGACAGTTCTAAAGTGGCGTTTCTTATTGCTGTGTCTTGTAAATCACTGTGATGTCAGGGTTCCAGGTTGACTTGGCGGAGGATGAGCTTGGTTTTCTCGAGATTTGGACATTTTTGACCAGATGGAGGTTTATTTCTCCACTGGAGTGTCTTCTTGACCAGTGGAGGTTTATGGGACTGGTTGGGACATGAGGAATCTCAAGTAGATCTGTTGCAGGAAGGGGGACCCCTTCCGGGGCCTGAGAGTGGGCTCTTGTCTCACGCCGGACAGGAATTGTCCGAGGAGACACCTGTGCTGACAAAGCGAGAGGTTTTATTGAGGAGGGGTGCCTGGGGGGAGAGTAGCAGGGCAAGGGAACCCAAGAGAACCGTGTTCCCGTGTGGCTCGCCATCTCGGGTTTTGTGGTCATGGGGTTAGTTTCCCGGTTGTCTCTGACCCATCATTCTGACTCAGGGTCCTTCCGGGCGCTGTGTGCACCGTTCAGCCAAGATGAATTCCAGCAAGAAGGATTCTGGGAGGTTAATAGAACATTTGGACTGGAGTCTCCCCTCTCCTTTTGACCTTGCCCAAATTCTTCTGGTTGGTAGTAGCTTAGTTTCATGTTCCTTACCAGGACCTCCTGTTTTAAGATAACACATGCAAACGGTATTATTGTGTCTGGACAGGGCAGGCATTTTCCATCAATAGTTCTGACAGTGGAATTTAAAGCTTCTAGATCAGTACTCCACTGGAGGTATTGGCTGAGAGCAGACTTCAACCAGAGGGTAATCTGGGAAGTTCCAGTCCTGAAGGTAACCCTCTCCTCCCATCCACCAGCCATCCATTTTGTGTTCTTTGCAAGCATCTCAGGGGAATTGCGTTGCCAAATCAGGCCGCCATTCTACTTGAGCAAATATGGGTGCACAGTTTTCCAAATACAGAGGCTTTGTGGTGTGATGGGCTGAACTGAAAAAGGAACAAGCCCTCTCTTTGCTGAGCCCTTCTGTTGTCTTAGGCAAGAGTTGATAAAAGCAGTTCATTCATTCCCCTCTGCCTGGTGTTCTTCTGTCAACCAGAAACAGGGAGCTTTGAACACAGCATTGAGCTGTCGAGGTTGGTTGTTATTAAATATTAAATACCTGCCCTTAAAATTTACAACCTAGTGTTTTGACAACCCGAGTTCTCTCTGTACCTGTGATTTCCTGTGTTAAGATACTGTGACAGAGGTCTGAACATTAAAAAATATAAAATAAGGGTATGATTACCAAAATACATATTTGCATTGGGATATTCAAGAACACAGAGTTTGAGTGCCGCAGGGTTGTAAGCATAATAGGTGACTAAACAGGATTTTGTGCAAGAAAAAGACTTGGGTCTGAGGAATGGAAAGATGACTGAGTGAAAATCAGGGGCTTAATGGTGGCAGTGATGGTATTTGCCCTCTACCCCAGCAACCGCTGTGTTGTTTCCTAAGAACCGCTCCAGGGGGGTGGGCTCCCTAATGCCTATGACCATCTAATTCTCACCACAATCCTAGGAGGTTTGCAGGTCTTCATATTAGAGATGAAGAAATTGAGGCGACCAGTGTTTAGTAAGCATCAGAGCAGATTTTCAAGCCCAGATCTGTTTTGATAATAAAGCTCTGAGCCTTTCTCCCTGAGGATGCTCTGTAAACTGTGTTCTGCTGAATCCTCAAGAATCCCTAGGTTAGATGAACGTGTGGGATCAAGTCAGGGTGAGAGGACTGGAATGGCTTTGTGGCTTCCGACCTATGCCCTTAATTGTTTTTATATCTTGAGGTTTAACATTTTTGCGGAGGAAAAGCTTCTGCGCTTTAAAAATTAATAATAAAATAAGAAGCATGTAGACCCATGTCCTGTCCCATAGTACTTAATTCTGTTTTCCTTTTACTTGCAGCGTAAGCCAGAGTAGGGAGGAATTCTGGGCTGGCTTGCTTTATCTCGCTGTCTCTTTCTTAATTGAAGTATAGTTGATTTACAGTGCTGTGTCAGTTTTAGGCATACAGCAAAATGATTCAGTTGTGCACATATATCTATTCTTTTTCAGATTCTTTTCCATTATAGGTTATTATAAGATATAGACTATGGTTTCCTGTGCTATGCAGGAGGCCCTTGTTGTTTATCTATTTTTTTATATAATGGTGTGTATATGTTAATCCCAAATTCCTAGTTTATTTCCCTCCACGAAGCTGCCTTTCCTCTTTGGAGCTCTGGCTTTTCAAAGCACCCATCTGGCTGACTCCTTGGGAATTCACTGCCTATTGGCTTTCATTCTGTAGCCAGAAACTGAAAGGCATGAGCCCTTTGAAGAGATAGACGAAAGCAAAGAGGGTCATCAAGATGAGAAGGAAGGGAAGTGGAGTGTGACATTCCTTGGAGGAAATTTCCCCAGTGGCCACTGCCTCCAGAGCTTCCACACTGAAGCTTAATGGGCAGTGGCTTCCTGGTCTCCACCGAAGCACTGGGGACCTCTCCCAGCTCGTGGGCAGCCCCCCAGGCCCTCCTATCTCTCCTTATTAGAGGCCCGGAGCTTGCCTGCCTCCCTCTTCTCTTATAAAGACAGCTCTGTTTCCACCCTGCCTGCCTGCCTCCCTGGACCCCTTCTTCCTGAAGGCAGGTAAAAGAGTTTTTTTTTTAAAGACATTACTCACTCGGGGGGGACAGATGGAGGAGAAGAAAACAAGCTCCTCAGGATCCTGGTCTTCCTGTATCAGGGGCTGGGGTGCAGTGGGGAGACGGGCTCTGAAAGGGTACGGGTGGGTCTCAGACTGAAGGGGTTGCAAAACATTGTACTGAAGCAATGCACATCAGAGAAGGCACAGGCTGTTCTGGATGGGAAAGATAACCTTTGTTCAGAGTCGGAGTTAAGAGCAGAAGTGCTGGCAGGATGGTGGCAGAGGTTCTCAGAGCTGGAGCCAGGAGGGGAGGGTTCATGGCCCGGGGAAGCGGGCAGCCCCAGGTGGAGCCAGGCCCTCCCCACCCAGCCTGTGAGCTGGAGTCTGGACTTGATAAGTTGGAAATGAAATAAGAAAAGTATGATGTGGCAGGTTTAAAAGGGGGATCATGGGCAGAGCTGATTAGAAGGGACAGTTGCATCACCTTTCTGTGCCCTGTGCCGTGCAAGTCTCCATTCATTTGTTCATTTAACAAACTATTGATTGATCGTGTATAATGGGCTCAGGCTTATGGGTGGTGGTGTCATTTGTTGTCTAGTCCCTAAGTTGTGTCCGACTCTTTGAGACCCCATGGACCGTAGTCTGCCAGGCTCCTCTGTCCGTGGAATTTTCTAGGCAAGGTGGAGTGGGTTGCAATTTCCTCCTGAAGGGGATCTTCCTGACCCAGGGAGCAAACCCATGTCTCTTGCATTGCTGGCAGATTCTTTACCACTAAGCCACTGGGGGATTCAGGAATATGGGATAAAACTGTAAATAAGACCAAGAAAGGTCCAGCTCTCATGGGGCTTAT
Source organism: Oryx dammah (assembly GCF_014754425.2). Classification (NCBI taxonomy): domain Eukaryota; kingdom Metazoa; phylum Chordata; class Mammalia; order Artiodactyla; family Bovidae; genus Oryx; species Oryx dammah. The sequence continues at coordinate 6,711,117 of NW_024080557.1, read as the reverse complement.
ATTCTGTAGACAGAGAATAAACAAACTAGCCAATGTAGTGCCACCTTGGAAGTCCTAGATTAAAATATACATGAGTCATGAAGGCTATGCAGAGAATTAAAATAGGTTTAATGATGTGCTTGAAAGTGACTGGATCTACTGAGACCAGGAGGCCTCTCTGAGTCAGTCTTGTGAAATAGAGGAAGAATATACCACGAAGGGAAGACAGTCAGTGCAAAGACCCTGAGACCAGGAGGCCTCTCTGAGTCAGTCTTGTGAAATAGAGGAAGAATATACCACAAAGGGAAGACAGTCAATGCAAAGACCCTGAGGCAGACAAGAGAGTCTAGTCAGGGAGCAGCGGGAAGCCCAGTACAGCTGGATTTGAGTGAGCGAGGAAGGGGGAAGAGTGTTAGGAGTATTAGGTTTTTGTTTTACATTTATTTCTTTGGAGCTGCGTTCAGTCTTAACTGTGGCATGCGGGCTCTTCATTGCAGTGTGCCGGCTTAGTTGCCTCACGGCATGTGGGATCTTAGTTCCCCGACCAGGCATTGAATATCCCCTACGTTGGAAGGTGGACGCCTAATCACTGGACCACCACAGGGACCGCGGAGTATTAGCTTTATATTCCTACTGAGTGTCCTTGAACAACTTCCTCAGCCTTTCTGTACTACTGCACACTTGCTGCCAGCTCTGGCTCTCCCATACTGGATTTTGGATGTCCACAGATGTGAACCCAAATTCTTTCATTTCTTGTTTCCATTTTGATCATAATCTAAGAACAGTCGTAAAAGCATTTTCTGGGTCATCGTGATGCTCCTAGGACCGAGTAAAGAGGTGGATTTCATAACTGTTGATGTTTGTTTTGTGCCCTTGAATCCAGGCAGTCAGTATCATGTGTATGTCATGAGTTGGATTCCCATTTTTATATGTCAGCTTGCCACATTTCTTAGAAGTAGTCTTAGCTGGTGTCTGCTCCAACTTTATTTCCCTCTGCTCCCAGACTCAGTAATTGGATTAGCTACCATTTAATGCAGCTTTCAATGCCTCAGAACTAGCCTTATCTTCATTTGAACAAAGCACCTCTTCAGATTTACCCAAGTGACTACTCAGTAAAATCAGCATGAAGGGATTTCTTCCTGGTCTACATTTGGGGAAGCTGAAGTCTGATTATCTTGAGCTTGCAAAGAAAACTTTGAAGTTCCTAATAACTTTTTGTTCAACCTTCTTATTTAAAAGGGAGTTAAAGGACCCCCAAAATCTTAAATATGGAACCCAACCAGAGCTCTGTTTTACTACTGTAGAACTCAACTTGGACCAATAGCTTTTAGCAAAACAGGATCTCAAATCAAAGCAATTGACATTTCTTTGGGTTTTAAAATTTTCTATTTGTGCATAAGGAGTAACATTTCAATAAAAATAATCTGAGGGAATACATTTACTTAATGCTTTTCTACATGGGTATTTCCTTCTTCACATGTGGTCCATATTACTTAAGTTTGAGAGTCACTGCTCCAGTTTACAAACGAGCTATGGAGCCTTCCAAGTGGTCAGAATACTAAGACCCAGACAGGATGATGCAGAGCTTTGGGATTCTGACCTGAGCCCCCAAAGAAACCTTAAGGGATGAATACGATTATCGTTATGACACCCAATAAAGGAAGAGGAGTGACAAAGGAATGAGACTTTGCAGCATGTAGCTGTTCTTCACTGGTATTTCCTGAGTCAGGCCCCTTTGGAAGGGTATTTTTGAAAATAGATGTCTTCAGCCTCTCCCTACCTTTTATTTTTAGCTTCTGGATGACCAGTGAACTTGGTAAAATTCGTCTTGTGTGTGTGTGCTCCGTTGTGTCCAACTCTTTGCAACCCCATGGACCACCAGGCTCGTCTGTCCATGGCATTTTCCAGGCAAGAATGCTGGAGTGGATTGCCATTTCCTCCTCCAGGGGATCTTCCCAACCCAGGGATCATACCCATGCCTCCTGGGTCTCCTGCATTGGCAAGCGGATTTTTTTACCACTAGCGCCACTGCGAAGCTTAAAATTCATCTTAATATCTAGCTAATTACCACTTCTAGGTGTTTGCTTTTTCTCTCTCCTTCCCACCCTCCTTATCTGTCTTCCACCTCCTTCCCTCCCTTATACATTCTCACGCGCGCGCACACACACACACTCTCTCTCTCTCACTCACAAGTGCACACCTTATATTTCAGTGTAGCTTTAAAGATTTATCAGTTCCTCAACATCTCAATATTCCCAGTTCCTAATCATGTCTCCGCTGCTGTGTGTCCAGGAAATGTATTTGGCAATCAGTCGCTTGACTGTTGGAGAACATTCTGTCACCTCTTCTTTTGCTTATATAAATATAGACATATATATTTAAACTCGATAGACATTTTTGCCACCATCTTCTCTTTTCTTCTCCCATATCCTCCAGTCCTAATCCATTTTTGGAAATGACTTTTGGGAGGGGTGGACCAGATGTGGATATACAGAGATAAATCTGCCCATTTTCCAAATGAAGACGTCTGTGTGGTCTTGGACACCTTGATTGTATGCATAAATGTTCTACTCTTTTGAACATTTGGGTAAAATAATTCCTTTGCATTCGGTTGCCCAGATCTGTCTTCATAGCCTGGGGAGAGATGATGGTTGTCACTCATGGTTCCCTCCCACTCCCCACATTGCATTTGGTGTTTCAGCTCTTCCCCTGGGTGTCTGTGAGCATCTCAAGAAAAATGTTGGCTGGCCTGCTCGTGGAGGTGACAGTGAGTGACAGGCAGTCTCGCACTTCTGGATTCAGGATAAGATCACCCATTTGGCCAGCTTTCCACGCTTCTATCAAACACATGGCTACGGATAGAGACCCATCTTAAAAGAAGCATCAGGCTGCCTGGGCTTTGGAGTTAGGAACTGCTGGGCAGATCTTCATCTTTGGTTCACTTCCCTCAACCTTGCCCCTCTGACCCTGACAGGAACAGTTCTGGGGAATCTGGCATGAATCTCACCAGAAAAATCCATCGAGCCTACTTATAATTCTTTGGTTTTTCTTTTTGGTCATCATTTTCCATCAGTCCGCTCGTTGAGCAGTTACTCAGCTCCCACTCCATGCCTGCTCACTGCTTTCCTGGCTGGCCTGTGAGCACCGCAGTGGGAGGCCAGTGCATATGGCTTATTGCGGTGTTCCCTGGCACCTTCCACGTTGCATAGCACACAGTAGGTGCCTGTATTCCTGTTTTGTGCATGGAGTGATTGCGGGAGGTGCTCAGAGAAAGGGGTGCTTCTTAGGTTTAAGTCACCTGCCTGTAGACAATCTTTTTTGAGCTTGTGTCTGGTATCTCCACAGTGTGTATATTTTTCTGCCTTCTTTGAGGGAGCTCTCTCTCGAGTTCAGCATTGCAGACATTACAATACAGAACACTACTTGGTCAGACTTAACCCATAAATAGACAACTTGTAGTGAGCACTTACTTTATACCCAGCACTCTTTCACGCATGGCATTTCATGAGCTAATTTCCTCCTTCCAGTGACTTACAAGGTTTAAGTGTCTACGAGGACCCCGACTGCTAAAGCCAAGGAACAGGACGGACTGAGACTTGGCTCAAGTGACCCACCACAAAGGAAGTTTCTTTAATCAACCCAGGGCTCACTAGTTCAGTGTTCGATTTAGGCCTTGGGCTTTTGAGGTTGTTTGAATGGGAACATAACTCAAAGTCCTTGGTCTTTGCACGCTCATTTTACTCAACGTCACAAGCACTTGTTCCGTACAGAAATGGTCTCTCTTTTACTTTTCTCTTTTAAAAGAAAAATTTTAAAAATTCCTTCTCTGTAATGCATTGGTCTAATCTTTTTGTTTTTGAAATATCGACCCATGTGTCAAGAGACCCTTTGGGCTTGAACACACGCACCTCTCGTCATATCTGACAGACATTCAGGCCCTGGCCTGAGGTTTCATGTGTTTGAGAGTTACCAGCCAAGGAGACTTATTACTAAATTCTGTTGGATGTAAGATCTGAGTCGGCTGCCATTGAGATCTCTCTGCCTTCCTCTATTGTCATGTTCTAAGTCAATGTTATTGCTCTTATCATCATCATCATCATTTTACAGTCCCTGTTTGGTGTTTTTCCAAAGAGGCATTCCTTCCTTGAAGGACTTAAAAAGAAAACTGAAGATTTTTAAGAAAGTTTAAGTAAAGGAAACATCGAAACTTTTAGATTCTGTGCCTCCTGAAAAATAGTTTATTTTTTTGCCTTTTTGGTTTGTTCCTTCATTTACGCATGCATACATACATACTTGAGTGTTCAACCAGGGATTAACTACGTATGAGCAGTGAAGGGAGCAGTTCAACAGTTCTCATCAAATGGAACTTCATGTAGCTGAGAGAGCAACAGCCTTGGTTTTTATCCTGTCTTCCCAGAACTAACTGTTTATTCTTTGGCAAGTCACCCCAATGTCCAGCTCTTTACCCCAAAATGAGGCCCCTGTCCTCGAGGTTCTCTTTTGATTCCAAAGGTCTAAGGTATTGATGATCAGGGCAGAGGTATACGAGTTCAGATCATCAGCAACATCATTTCAACCCTCTTCTGTGAGGAGGAAGTTGCCTTCTCAACTGGAGGCTCCACTGAGCAAATACCGTGTCCTCTTCTGCCCCTCGGCTTTCTCATGTGACCATAGCAGCTTGTGTGAAAGGGAGCTGTTTGTGAGCCAGAGATGGACGTTTGCAGGTCTTAGCCTGAAAGCAGCCCCAGCCACATAACTTAAAGAGTCTTTGCTGTTGTGTGGTCACTCAGCTCTGTCTGACTCTTTGTGACTCCGTGGACTGCAGCACGTCAGGCTTCCCTGTCCTTCACCACCTCCCAGAGTTTGCTTATTAGACTCAAGTCCACTGAGTCGATAATGCCATCCAACCATCTCATCTTCTGTCTCCCTCTTCTTTTCTTGCCCTCGATCGTTCCCGTCATCAGGGTCTTTTGCAGTGGGTCGACTCTTGGCATCAGGTGGCCAAAGTATTGGAGCTTCAGCTTCAGCATCCGTCCTTCCAATGAATATTCAGGACTGATTTCCTTTAGGATGGACTGGTTGGATCTCCTTGCAGTTCAAGGGACTCTCAAGAGTTTTCTCTGGCACCACAGATTGAAAGCATCAGTTCTTCAGCACTCAGCCTTCTTTATGGTCCAACTCTCACATCCATACATGACTGCTGGAAAAACCATAGCTTTGACTATATGTTAAAGGGTCTAGCAGCAAATGAAAATGCAGGCTTCTGATTCAGAAATTGTTAAGATGCACAGTAGAGCATTAAACCAAGGCTAGGATGCTTCTGAGAGAGCTGGATTTCTTTGTCATTGCCTGGGCCACCCACTCCTGAAGTCAGCTCTCCCTTTGACCAAATCTTGTAAGACAGAAGTATTTTGTCTGATTAAGTGTCTACTCCACAGTTTCACTTTGTATAAATTCTTCTTGCTGCTGCTGCTGCTGCTAAGTTGCTTCAATCGTGTCCAACTCTGTGCAACCCCATAGACGGCAGCCCACCAGGCTCCTCTGTCCCTTGGATTCTCCAGGCAAGAATACTGGAGTGGGTTGCCATTTCCTTCTCCATTCTTCTTGCTACTATAATGTTATTATCATGTGATGATTACAATCATTTTAGTTTAGTTTTCACTGTGCTGCGTTTTAGTTGCAGCACGTGGATCTTCTGCTGCAGTATGCAGGCTCCAGAGTGCATAGCCTCAGTAGTTGTGGCACACAGGCTTTGTGGCCCCACAGCATGTGGGATCTTAGTTCCCTGCTCCGGGGTTGAACCCACGTCCCATGCATTATAAGGCTTATCCTTAACCACCGGACCGCCAGGAAGGCCCTATCATTATTATTTTACATGGCACTGCTGCCTCTGCCCACCTTCCTTTGTGAGAGTATGAACTCCCTTGGACAGGGATTATAGCTTGCTTGTTTTTTTTATCCCCTCCCTACCCCCCACCCCTCAACCGGATGCCTGGCATATGTTTGTTAAATACAGTGAATGTCATGTTTACTTGTAAGAAAGAATTGTGAATTTTTTTTTTTTTTCCCCCCAGAGACCACTTTTTCCAAGGAATGGATTTTAAAAATCCAGTTCAGGGAGTTCCCTGGTAGTCCCAGTGATTTAGGCTTCCAGGCTTTCAGGGCTGGGGAACTAGGTTCCTGCCCCAGGGAACTAAGATCCTGCAAGTTGCATGGAATGGCCAAAACAACATCAAAAACATGCAAACAAACCCCAAAATCAGTTTGAAGAAGGCAGAGTAATACTTAATATGAGGTGTGTAGCAATTGAGATGGGCTGTTGCCTGAGCTGCTTGGAAGGAGAGCAGAGACCGAGCAGGGAGAAGGAAGGAGCCGTAAAGCAGTGAGATGAATTTGTTTTGGTTTTATTTGAAATCTTTTGGATGCAACACAGTTCACTGTTTTTGTTGCTGGTTGGGACTTCCTGGAAGATGAAAACCAGATGAGGGGAGGACTAAGAAAACCAGCGAGTGAAATGTATAGACTGTGGTGTCAGTGGCCCTGCATTTCTTCTGGGTGATATTATAAATGTGTTCTTATGGAGGGGATGGTTGTTGTGCTGACTCATTTCAGTTGCGTCTGACTCTCTGTGACCCTGTGGACTTGAGCCCACCAGGCTCCTCTGTCCTGAGATTCTCCAGGTAAGAATACTGGAGCGGGGTGCTGTGCCCTCCTCCAGGGGATCTTCCCTACTCAAGGAATCGAACTTGTGTTTCTTTTGTCTCCTACATTGGCAGGCAGGCTCTTTACCACTAGGGCCACCTGGGAAGCCCAGGGATGGTTGTTACTATATTGTTACGACATATCCCACATGGCTGAGAATCCAAAAGAGGGCTCACTGAAGGAGTAATAAATTGCATGTGTAAGCAGCTGGGCTTCTGTGGGTTGGTAAAGCCTCTGAGATGAGATTGATGAAGGATATTATGCTATATGGGGCTTTAGTTGTTAGTGTTCTTCTAGAATTTTTGACATGTCTTTAACCAAGAGACATGAGCAGTGAAGTTATTTTCAATAACCTGGACTCTTTAGGAAAATTTAGAAATCCATCCAAAAAAAAAGATAAAGATGTTTATAAGCAGAGCCTTCCCTGTAAGTGTTTTCATTGTCTAGATCCTTGGAGGTGCACCATCCACCCTCTTGCCTTACTTTATTCTCTTTAGTCACCTGTATTGTCACTTGGGCTTCAGTGACTGCCCTCTTTCTCTCCCCTCCCTGCCCCAGTTTTTTAGAAGCCAGTTGTATTTAGGTGCTTGAATTTACCCAGTAATTTGGGCAGTTAATGACCTTCTGTGAATTCCATTCTCAGGCACCATCACTCTTTGCCTGTATGGAGCCAGGACACTCTGCATTAATGATGCAGCTGGAGTGATGAAATGCCATAGGCAAGAAAGTAGGGGAAACAGAGCAGTCAGTTCAGTGGACATTGAAGTAGAGACCCTGTCTGGGATTTCATCTGGTCCTCTTCAGAAGAACTCACCTGGCTGCTATTCCTTAGGATCACAAACTGTAAAGCAGTGGTCACTTTAGATCCATTTAGGGACCGATGTGCACGCTAAGTGGCTTTAGTCGTGTCTGACTCTCTGTGACTCTGTGGACTATAGCCCGCCAGACTCTGTCCATGGAATTTTCCAGGCAAGAACACTGGAGTGGGTTGCTGTGCCCTCCTCCAGGGAGTTTTCCTGACCTAGGGATCGAACCTGTATCTCTTATGTCTCCTGCACTGGCAGACAGGTTCTTGACCAGTAGTGCCACCTGTGAAACCCTTGGGGGCCCCTAAATGTCTCTGAAATACTTTAAATAGACAAAGAGAAGTTCTGCCCCCCAAATGATCTAAAGAATGAGATCACAGTTTGCCCTGACAGGTGCATTGGGAATATACCGAGTTACTGACTGTGTTCCTATGAAGATGCTCACCATTGTCCCTTAGAGGGAGGGCGTCAACATGCTGGAGGAGAAAGAAGCATGAACCAGGGGAGGCCAGCCTGGGATCCAGTCCAGGCTCTTCTGTGAACTTGAGCTAGACCTGAGTCAGACTGCTTAACCTTCTGGGTCCCAATTTCCTTAACTTTCAAATGAGAAAGCTCATAGACACAACACAGGACATGACTATTGCAGGATCCTAGGGCTTTCAGCCCAGATTACCTCAGATATATTCTCATACACCTGGAACCATGTGCCTTCTGTAACTGGAAAAGGCTATGAAGTGATGATGGTACCATTTGTCTTTTGGAGAAAAAATCCTTTTCTTTGCAAAGTTCTGCCGCAGCTTTGAAATACTGTACAGGTCTCCCCCTGCAATCATAAGTTGTGGCTTATGTTTTGTTTTGTTCACTGATCCATTCATTCTTTCTCAACACTTATGTGCCAGTGTTATATTAAATGCTGTGGAAAGAATTGATGAAAAGGCAGATGTAGTTCCTGTCCTTGTACCTCTTAGAGCTGCCTCTTGTCATGTGAGGAAAGCCATAGACTATAGCTGGGGTGGGGGAGTGACATCATAGAACATTCATTTAAAAAGCATTCTCGTTTCTAATCTAAAGATATCCGCAGTGGCACTACGCTGGCATTAACATAGTGACTTCTTTTTTAAAACTTTTTATTTTGTATTGAGGTATAGCTGATTTCCACGTGGCACTAGTGCTTAAGAACCCACCTGTGAATGCAGGAGACGTAAGAGACTCGGGTTTGATCCCTGGGTCAGGAAGATCTCTTGGAGAAGGGCGTGGCAACCCACTGCAGTATTCTTGCCTGGAGAATCCCAAGGACAGAGGAGCCTGGCAGGCTACAGTGCATAGCATTGCAGTCGGACACAACTGAAGCCAATTTAGAGTGCATAGCCGATTAACAGACAGTGTGATAGTTTCAGGTGAATGGAGCAGGAACTCAGCCGTAAATATACATAGCATAGTCCCTTCTTACCTAAAACATTTCTATTCTATCTTCTGGGATATTTTCCTCCATAAGAATATGTCTGTATTTATAGTGAAAATCATTTAAGAGTCAGAAACTAACAGAATACCTACTTGTGAGTTTGTTGGGGAAATAGGTTGCTGAGATTTAAGCATCATTTAATGAGCCCATTACATGTCAAAAATTGGATACATTTCAAGAGCCATTTACTTATATGCTTTATTGATAATGCTTGTCTCTGATATTAAAATCCCCTTTGAACCAACAGACTCTAATATGCAGAATAAAGGGATGTTAATTTTGCCTAATCTTTATCAGACTTGGGTTAGGTTTCGTGTCCTTCTGAACCATAGGGGACCAGACTTTCCCTTCTCCCTCTGCTCCTCTTCCCTATACATCTGTTATGTAGAAAGCCGTGTGTTTCTCTCATTTCCTTTTTACTCTACCTGTTTGCCCTGTAATGATCAGTATTTTTCTCTGAAGCACATGATGTAACCATGGAGGCCAATGTGAGGTCGGTGGTACACCATGGCACCGTAATTACTGGCAGCTGCTGATTGTCTTTGTGCTCAGATTTATAAAGATGTTGCATAAAAGGCGTAAACAGATCAGTTCCTTTTAGCCTCTGTTAACAATACAACCTAAAGGGATTCTACTCATTGAGGATTGCTCCCCCTTGGTTTTTATAGCAGCCAAAAATACCCACCCCTCCCTGCCCCTGGATACTAGGTAGCTGATGACATGTAAAGTCAATCTCTTAATCCCATGTGAGCTATAGGTGGGATCAGCCAGTTTTCTGCAGTAGCTCTAGCCCAGTGCCATGTACAGAGAGGGCATTCACTAATTATGTCACTAATACAGTAGAAATAGAGGAAAGAATTTTGGCTAAATCAGTCTGTATGAATCATCTCATAATTTTCTTAAAATGCAGGTTGTGATTCTAAATGATTCTAAATCTACTAAATCTCCATAGATTCTAAATGAAGTCAGTCTAAAATTCTGCATTTCTAACAGTTTGCTCCCATCGGATGTCAGTTCCCCTGGTCCCAGAGCCTCCTTTGAGTACCAGTTAGGCAGTGCTGGGGCCAGAATCTCGCTGTTGTGACTCCCATGCTGGGAGTCCTTTCCAGGACATCAGTGATAGCACGTGCCTCTTTCCTCTTATGTGGTCCCCACCACTGACTGACAGCCAAGCTCATTCTCTCTGAGCCCCCAAGATGCTGTGTCAGCATCATTCTAATGGGGTGACTCATGCCCCAGCTGCCATGAGAGTTGAATTTTATTCCAGATCATACCTGGGGTGGGGAGGCAGAGGCTTCTCTAAGTCAGCTAACTACAGTAAGTCTCCTACCTATGAACCTTCAGGTTGTGGGCTTTCAAAGATGAGAACATGCATTCCCATGTCCAATCACAGAAGTTCTTGAGTCGGGCATGCGTTGTCACAAGCGTGCAACCTCTAGAAGGGCTTGTGCTTTTGCGTACTTTACAGTATTGTATAGAGTACAGTACTACAGTATCTTTATTTCAAGCCCAGGATGTCTAGAAACAAGTATAAAAGCCACGTGACATAGCTGGTACTGTACTTTTCAAGGTACAGTACTGAAATATTAAAAATATTTTCTTTTTTGTGTTTGTTTTTTATGTATTATTTGTGTGAGAAGTATTATAAACCTATCATAGTATAGTACTAGATGGGTGAGTGTAAGTCACTCAGCTGTGTCCAAATCTTTGCGACCCCATGAACTGTAGCCTGACAGACGCCTCTGTCCATGAAATTCTCCAGGCAATTCTACTGGAGTGGGTTGCCATTTCCTTCTCCTGGGGATCTTCCCAACCCAGGTCTCCTGCATTGCAGGTGGATTCTTTACAATCTAAGCCACCAGGGAAGCCCACAGTACTGTATAGCTGATTGTATTATTTGGGTACTAGGTTAACTTTGTTGAACTTATGAACAAGTCGGACTTATAAATGAACTCTCAGAACAGAACTTGTTTCATGTGTAGGGGACTTACTGATATTGATCATCCAAATTCCCATCAAACATTAGCCTTAGCAAATGATACCTATTTATCCTCTGGTAAGTCCAGTGAAGATTCTTTGCAGAAAATCATAGAAACTGACTTCGACTGAGTTCACCAGAGAAAGAAATTACTGAGGAATCTTGGACTGTTCACAGCATTGATGGGGTGGTGAGAACTTAACTGGGAATACTGGTTGGAACCTTGACTGTGACCTTCTCAGAAACAGCCCAGACACACTGGGTACTAGGCAGTGCCTGCACTGGATGCTGAGAGCCTCAGGCTGGCCACCTTAGGTTCTCCTTCTAACCCATCCCGGGCAAGGGAGGTAAGAGCAGAGAGAAGCTGGGCTCCTCCTTGCTTCCATAATGAAAAGAAATCTTGTCCGCCCCCTCTCCGCCCCTCATGGATTCTCACAGTGGGGAATTCCTCTATCATAGAAAAGGGGATCATTTATTGGGCAGCCAAAGAGGTAGATGTCCACCATAACTTTCATGCTCGGGAAAGTTACTTAGCAAAAGGTTATAAATGCTGCTAAAACTTAGCTACCAATCAACTCTAATAACATAGTGCAGAGTGCCCCTCTGTTCTTTTAATTGATGCTAATTGATGTTGGAAATCAATTGACCTCTTCAAATGGATGGAGGCATCTCCTTCTTTAGGAAGTAGGGTGGGGGGCTTGGAAGTAGGCATGGAAGTGTTAAGGGCTGTGCGGTTCGAGTCGCCTGTGAATTTCTGGAAGACATATCTCCTTTTCAGGAGTTGTTGCCTTTGAACCAAATGGATTATCTCCCCCAGCAGCAAATCCAATTGACAATTGAACGTCTGCAGTTCTTATAGGCATTTAAGTGAAACTTTTGAAGCTGCCTTTTTTGTAACTGGGGTAAAAAAAAAAATCTACATAGAGAGAGATAATCCTTTATGAAGTTTGAGCATATAGTTCTGTTTCTTCAATTGTGAATGTTTTCCAGGCAGATGAACAAACTTTCTGGAATGTTGAGTATATGCAAACATTCCAATCAAGGCTAATTGTTGTGTCTGTGTGCTTTGACTCTGATTTCGCTTTCTCTTCGTCTTCTGCTGTATCCTATAGGAATGTGATCACAGACTTAGAGATAGAATTTGCGTTGGTATAAATAACGTCCAAGCTATTTGGAGAAAAGACTTACTGTCTAGGGCATAGTATTTGGAGATGGCATTTTCTGCCTCAAATCTAGGCTTGGTTTAGGTAATACAAATCACGCTTTTATTTGTCCAAACATCAGAGTTCACTTGCCACCTTTCCATCTGTCCTTTCATTTGATCTTCATTCCAACCCCACAAAGTTGGCCAAATGGGCATTATTATTTCTCATTTTGCCAGTGAGGGAGTGGTGCTTAGAAGTTACCCTATCCAGGTATATTAGCGGGTTGCTGTTTCCTCCCTTCGTGAATGGGACACCTTTATGTGTCGCAGAGCTGTCTGGTGAGACTTAATGAGCAGTGTCGGTAAGATGCACTAAAATCCTCAGATAAGAGGGACACTGCTTAGTATTTATTTACTATGAAAGAGCAAGGCTTTTTGAGTAGCTGCTCCTGTGTCATTAACGACACTGGCCAGAAGAGTTGCTGGTTCCTGGGCTTTGTCTGAAGGCTTTAGCGGTCATTACCTCAGGAAATGTACCTCGATCAGGATGTTACTTCATAAGCTGTAAGTGTATTTTTGGAACAGAGAAAGGGAAATAGAAATTGCCTTTTTGATATAACATGTTAAAAGATGACCTTTATCATTACTGTGACCCTGAGTTCTCCAATTTTGAAGATACACCTTTGTTCTGAATTTTACATCGTCTGGGTTTTAGGGGTGGTGGGGGCCTATAGAGCCACGATAGTGATGGGGTCTCACTGAGTCTTGGGGAGGGACACAGCGGGCTCTTTTCTGAACCAGCCACTCCTGGAACCCCAGCACAGCTGTGGATAAGTCATCTTAACCACCATAGGTCAATTTTCTCCTCCCGCCAGTAATCCCGAAGATAATGATGCTGACCCTACTTCCTCAGACATTTGGAAAGAGTAACTAATGTAAAGTAAAGGGGCTTGCAGTGTATACAAGCATGCTGGAAACTTGAACTGCAAGGTAGCAGTTAGTAGTGCTCATTGTGGCTTAAGTGCCATCCTGGAAAGGGCTCGGGAACCCCCAGGGCAGGATCCTTGCTGCCAGGCCCTCCCAGGGTGCTGACTGCACCATGGTCGGTCTGTGCATATCTGCAAGAGCTCAGCATGTGCCTGCCAAGTTGGTGAATGAGGGAAGGGAAAGGAGAAGAGGGTGCTGTATGCCTATAGCGCCCCCCAAGAGAATCCCTCTGGGATGGAACGTATGATTGCTTGTCCAGGCACACCCTCATCTCCTGTTCTCTCTTTTCTCCCTGTAAGACAACCACCGCTCAACTGGACACATAGAAGCCATATGGGTATTATTATGAGAATGTGCAAGTATGCTCATCATACCAGGTCCGAGGAGAGCTCTGAGTCTCTGAGGCTATTCCATTAGCTCTGTTAAATCAGTATTACACCATCCACCTCCAGAATTGGGGGTGAGAATTTTATGAAAGTGTCTTAACATTGAAAATATCCAAGAAGCATAAGTAGGTTTTTAGATTTTCCTAGGGGTATTAGGATGAAGATAAGAAATGACGGTCGCAGGAGGAAGATACTTATGAAAAGATGTCTCTACAGGGTGGTAGCTTATGAAAATCCTTCTCTTCTCTTTTTTGTTCCTTCCCATCAGTACTAGTACTAATATTACTATATTGGTACTGTCTGGGGAGAAGGGAATTGATTTTGATAGGTTTTCTTGAATTATTATATTCCCTCTTAGCCATTATTATCTGAAATAGCTTTCTCTTAATATTGTTAATAAGAGTTAGAAATCTGAATTTTTATTGGCAGTGCCGTTTCCAACTTTAATTCTGTCATTTTAAACTTCTTTCTACCTTGTCATACCTTTTTAGTAAGATAGGTATAGATATACCTATTGTAGATATATAATTTTATTATAATATACAATTACATAATATATGGCTTATAGATAAAATATATAATATATGTTAATTATATATAAATTATAAAATTAAAATATATAATTTTATTATATAAAATGTAATACATAACTGTCCTTGCAAAAACTAAGATGCAAGCCTCTATCCTGGTAATTATAAATCTCTTAGGAAAGAGGTGCCTACCTGGGTTTCCTGGGTAATGGATATAGTATTGTGTGTCTGTGTGTGTGTGCACTGGCATGCTGATGCTCTGGGTCCTGGAGCCTGCTATCAGAATTACTCTGACCTAAAACCACACTCTAGATTTTAACACACCTCTAGTCAAAGAGAGGCAAACACATGTGCAGCATGGCATTATCAGTGGCATTACCACGCAGGTGTCAAGGAAATGAAGCTTTCCTATTACAAGATTGCAGTAAATCACACAAGACGCTGACAGCCTCGTTAACATGGGTAAAGTTACTGTGATTTATGTATAAATAACTTTCCTGTGTCAAGACATAGTATCATTCAGTCCCTCCAGAATAACATCTCTACCATGAAAAAAGTGAAACGCCGCAAAAAGCTGGTTCTGTCAAAAAAAGCCACAGAAGACAGTGGTTTCCTACTATCAAACCGGCTCTGACACAGCCCACAGCATCCCTGCTTTATAATTTTAGGCTTTCCTTTCAGCCAAAACAGACTATTTTAGGCCTTATCTCAAATAGTGATTTGCTATACTGTTGGTTTTGATGTATCAATTGTCTGGGAACCAGTTGAGAGCCAGATTACATAAGGATCTCTGTGGCATCCTTTGGAAAAGGGGCTGTGTTGGGTGAAGGGTCTCTACTATTGATTTTATTCTCAATCTATGGCAATAGCCAAAAGGCTCCTCCATGTGGTTTAAGGAGAGATTTTGCCAGAGCTGCTGGCATGGTGAAAACATCTAGAGAGAAACACTGAGCAGGCCTCATGCTCTAAGGTCCCTGGAACTAGAAGTGAGGCCAAGCTGTAGTTCCAAGGCTTTTGCATTAAGGCCTGGTGAAGGGACCGGCAAGCAAGGGAGGCCAAGACACTTGCGTGAGCAGGAGTTCCTTGGACAAGCTGGCATCTTCGAACAACTGCTGAGTTTACCACCTTGAACTCTACCACTCACATTTATTCTCTCAGTTCTGCTGTGGCTGTAATTATCTGGAACTGATCTCATAGTTTTCAGTATGTGATGAGTGATAGAAATACCAGCTTTGATGTTCACATAAATTCTGGGACGGAATTTTGATTCGGATTGTGCTTGACCTGGGACGCTATATTCATATAGTTCTTGGTGCCATGTTGTACAGTGAATGATAGGCGATTCACTGGTTATGGTCAGGATCCAGTCTGGGCAGAATAGACTCATTGCACTTTGCTGTTCCACCAGGGCCTCTGCAACCAGGCACTATAAGCATGTCCCTGAGATTGGTGTAGGAAACCAAAAGAACATGGAGCCCCAAATTTAGGAAGTCTGTGTCCTAGGCCCAGCTTGATTTCTCTGAAGATTCTAGTTTTCTTGTCGGTACATGAGGCTACTAAAATTAATCACTTTCAGGATCTCTTCTAGCCTTGAAGGAAGATTTTTCTTTCTTTTTAATTAGTTTTTTAATACAAAATTTTAGTTATTTTTTAAACATGAAAGTACAACTTGATCATTAACATAAACAAATGAAAGAGTAAGGAAAAGAATAAAGTAAGAAGTCAAAATTTTCCTGTCTCCTTCCTTGTTGTTCAATTGTTCAGTCATGTTTAACTTTCTGCGACCCTATGAACTGCAGCACGCCAGGCTTCCCTGTCCTTTACCATCTCCCGGAGCTTGCTCAAACTCATATCCATTGAGTCGATGATGCCATCCGACCATCTCATCCTCTGTTGCCCACTTCTCCTCCTGCCCTCAGTCTTTCCCAGAATCAGAGTCTTTTCTAATGAGTCAGTGCTTTGCATCAGGTGGCCAAAATATTTGAGCTTCAGCCCAGTCCTTCCAATGAATATTCAGGGTTGATTTCATTTAGAATTGACTGGTCTGATCTCTTTGTTGTCCAAGGGATTCTCAAGAGTTTTTTTTTTTTTTTTCTTTCCTTTGTCTCTTACTTAGGTCTTTAAATATACAGTTTTAAAGGGGGAAATCTGAGTCAGGAAGAGATGATCTCTTTAATTGTTTTTAAAAAATATTTATTTCTTTGCCTGCGCTGGGTCTTAGTTGCTGCATGAGGGATCTTTAGTTGTGGCATGGGAACTCTTTGTTGCAGCGTGAGGGGTCTAGTTCCCTGACCAGGGATAGAACCCTGGGCCCCGTGCATTGGGAGCACACAGTCTTTGCCACTGGACCACAAGGCAAGTCCTGAGATGATCTCTTTGCTTTACATTTAGAAGTAATCTCGAATGATGACGACATGCAGCTCTTGTAAGGTTTTCTACATGCTGTTCGGCAAGTGTGTGAGGCTGAACCATCCCAAGGGAAAGGTTCTTAGTTTCAGTCTTTGTCTTTCTCCCTTGCACAGATTTCAGTAGGTCTCATGAGCCAGTGTGCTTCTCCAGTGACTTAGCAGTAAAGAATCCTGCACCGGTCATGCAGGAGACACAGGAGACTTGGTTCAAACCCTGGGTCAAGAATACCCCCTGGAAGAGGAAATGGCAACCCACTCCAGTGTTCCTGCCTGGGAAATCCTATGCACAGAGGAGCCTCGTGGGCTGCAGTCCATGGGGTCTAAAAGAGCTGGACATGACGGGCACACACGAGCCTGTTGTGGTTACACTACTTGTACCAGTGACACCTAACAGCAAAGCCATTTCTCAGACTCACACTTGAGCACTCATCAGTCAGTTCAGTTCAGTTTAGTCACTCAGTCGTGTCCGACTCTTTGCGACCCCATGAATCGCAGCACGCCAGGCCTCCCTGTCCATCACCAACTCCCGGAGTTCACTCAGACTCACGTCCATTGAGTCCATGATGCCATCCAGCCATCTCATCCTTGGTCGTCCCCTTCTCCTCCTGCCCCCAATCCCTCCCAGCATCAGAGTCTTTTCCAATGAGTCAACTCTTCACATGAGGGGGCCAAAGTACTGGAGTTTCAGCTTTAGCATCAGTCCTTCCAAAGAAATCCCATGGCTGATCTCCTTCAGAATGGACTGGTTGGATCTCGTTGCAGTCCAAGGGACTCTCAAGAGTCTTCTCCAACACCACAGTTCAAAAGCATCAATTCTTCAGCCCTCAGCTTTCTTCACAGTCCAACTCTCACATCCATACATGACTATTGGAAAAACCATAGCCTTGACTAGATGGACCTTTGTTAACAAAGTAATGTCTCTGCCTTTGAATATACTATCTAGGTTGGTCATAACTTTTCTTCCAAGGAGTAAGCGTCTTTTAATTTCATGGCTGCAGTCACCATCTGCAGTGATTTTGGAGCCCCCCAAAATAAAGTCTGACACTGTTTCCACATCTATTTCCCATGAAATGATGGGACTGGATACCATGGTCTTCGTTTTCTGAATGTTGAGCTTTAAGCCAACTTTTTCACTCTCCTCTTTCACTTTCATCAAGAGGCTTTTGAGTTCCTCTTCACTTTCTTCCATAAGGGTGGTGTCATCTGCATATCTGAAGTTATTGATATTTCTCCCTGCAATCTTGATTCCAGCTTGTGCTTCTTCCATCCCAGCATTTCTCATGATGTACTCTGCATAGAAGTTAAATAAGCAGGGTGACAATATACAGCCTTGACATACTCCTTTTCCTATTTGGAACCAGTCTGTTGTTCCATGTCCAGTTCTAACTGTTGCTTCCTGACCTGCATACAGATTTCTCAAGAGGCAGGTCGGGTGGTCTGGTATTCCCATCTCTTTCAGAATTTTCCAAAGTTTATTGTGATCCTCCCAGTCAAAGGCTTTGGCATAGTCAATAAAGCAGAAATAGATGTTTTTTCTGGAACTCTCTTGCTTTTTCCATGATCCAGCGGATGTTGGCAATTTGATCTCTGGTTCCTCTGCCCTTTCTAAAACCAGCTTGAACATCTGGAAGTTCATGGTTCACGTATTGCTGAAGCCTGGCTTGGAGAATTTTGAGCATTACTTTACTAGCATGTGAGATGAGTGCAATTGTGTAGTAGTTTGAGCATTCTTTGGCATTGCCTTTCTTTGAGATCGGAATGAAAACTGACCTTTTCCAGTCCTGTGGCCACTGCTGAGTTTTCCAAATTTGCTGGCATATTGAGTGCAGCACTTTCACAGCATCATCTTTCAGGATTTGAAATAGCTCCACTGGAATTCCATCACCTTCCTAGCTTTGTTCGCACTCGTGGATGATACTATTTTGCTTATCTAGAGTCTTGTGGATCTTGCCATAATCTTGTGGAAGAAATGTTGGTCATCTAGCTAGACTTTCTAAACCCTGGGCAGCTCATCTATAAAATGAGGACAATGACCCTTGATAAGGTTGTGGCATGGTTAACCTGTGTAACATACATGAAGCAGAGCCTGGACTCTCACATAGTGGTTCTCAGATTATTTCCTTTTTCCCACCCCCCACCATCAATTCCTCTTCCTTCTTCCCTTCATTTCCTGATTTTTTTCACTTGCAGTCATTCTTGTGACTTCAGCTTCTCTATTGCCAGGCTGTAGTTCCAAGTAGCAGAAAAGCAGATCTGGATGTTTATTGCTGTCTCAAGCTTGTGTTTGTAAGCTGTGGTTAGATCCCACACAAGGTGGATGGTCTTCCCTGGAGTTCTGGAGAGAAAAGAAAGCCTTGTTGTTTTAATCACTGTCATGTCCAACTCTTTGCAACCCCATGGACTGCAGTATGCCAGGCTCCTCTGACCTTTGGAGTTTGCTCAAATTCATATCCATTGAATCAGTGATGCCATCCAACCATCTCATCCTCTGCCACCTCCTCCTCCTCCTGCCTTCAGTCTTTCTCTGCATCAGGGTCTTTTGCAATGAGTTGGCTCTTTGCATCAAGTGGCCAGAGTATTGAAGCTTCAGCTTCAACATCAGTCCTTCCAATGAATATTCAGGGATGGTTTTCTTTAGGATTGACTGGTTTGATCTTCTTGCTGTCCAAGGGACTTTTAAGAGTTTTCTCTAGCACCACAGTTCGAAAATATCAGTTCTTTGACACTCAGCCTTCTTTATGGTTCAGCTGTCACATCCATACATGACTAGTGGAAAAAGCATAGCTTTGACTGTATGAACTTTTGTCAGCAAGGTGATGTCTCTGCTTTTTAATGTGCTGTGGAGGTTGTCCTAGCTTTCTTTCCATGGAACAAGTGTTTTTTAATTTCATGGCTCCAGTCACCGTCCGCAGTGATTTTAGGGCCCAAGAAAATAAAATTTGCCACTCCTACTTTTTCCCTTTCTATTTGCCATGAAGTGATGGGACTAGATGCCATAATGTTAGTTTTTTGAATGTTGAGTTTTGAGCCTGTTGGTAGACAAATGTGCCACAGGAAGAGGTGGCTAGCTTGTGGAATATATTCTTATTCTGATATCTCTTTCCTTTTTTTTTAAAAAAAGTATTTATTTATTTGGCCTCGCTGGATCTTTAGCTGCAGCTTGCAAACTCTTAGTTGTGTCTTATGGGATCTAGTTTCCTGACCAGGGATCAAACCCAGGACCCTTGCATTGGGACCATGGAATCTTAGCCACTCAGCCTCCAGGAAAGTCCCTGGGAATAATTCTTCTGGGAGTAATTATATCTTCACCAGCAGTGCATCTTGTCCTCCCAAGACTTGACTTGTGCACTCCTACTGGGGCTTATAAAAATGATATGAGTCTGGCAGAAGCATTTAATCCACTGTGGAGACAGCCTCCTTAAAGGAAATAGAATGCAGATTACGCTTATCACGGGGAATGCATATTAGACCTCTCCTGGACCTCTCATATATAAATTCATTTTTACACTTTCTCCAGCAGGAGTTTCCACGAAAGGGAAATGATGGCAATGACAGGATTTCCCTGGGGTCCAGTGGTTAAGACTTTACCTTCTAATGCAGGGGGTGCAGATTTGAACCCCAGTTGGAGAGCTAAGATCCCACATGTCTCATGGCCTAAAAATCAGAACATAAAAAACAACAAAAGCAATATTATAACATTCAGTAGAGACTTTTTTAAAAAAGCAAAAATTTTAAAAAAGAAATGATGATAATGAACCAATGATTGCAAATGAATGGAGCACCCCACTGTGATTTTTTTCTTTCTAAATGATTAAGAGCATCGAGTTATACACATAAGAAATAAAAAAGTAAGTTTTTAAGAGAGGTAAGTCACTAGCAATTATAGGACTGCAAATCAGCCTTTCCTTTTTTAACTTTTTATTTTGAAATAACTTTATACTTAAAGAAAAGTTCCAAAAATAGCATGGCGAGTTCTTTTATATCCTTAACACAGTGTTCCCTAAAGTTAACATATTATGTAACCATAGTGTAATTACTCAAACTAAGAAATTAGCATTGGTGGTAATACTATTAATTAAGTTACAGATTATTTGGATTCTTTTTCTTTTTTTCCTCGCTGCTTCTCTTTCTGTTCCTGGATCCAGACCAGGATCCCACCCTGCCTTCTGCCTTTAGTCTTGTCTTTTTTTAGTCTCCTCCAGTCTGTGGTAGTCCCCAGTCTTTCCTTATCCATCATGATATTAACCATGATTATTTATTTTAATGCTTCTTTTCAGTCCTTATCTCTAACTTCTTTTATAGTCAACATTATAC
This sequence comes from Oryx dammah, assembly GCF_014754425.2. NCBI lineage: Eukaryota > Metazoa > Chordata > Mammalia > Artiodactyla > Bovidae > Oryx > Oryx dammah. The sequence continues at coordinate 6,690,421 of NW_024080557.1, read as the reverse complement.
TGCCATAGTAAAATTTTTTTCATTTAGCATCCCAGTATGCGAACTTTTCAGTGCATGGCTTATTAAGTGACTAGAATTTCTCTCTGCCATAAATTTCAGGATTTGGCTAGTGATTCGGTTCTTAATGCTTCCCAGGTGGCACAGTGTTAAAGAATTTACCTGCTAAGCCAGGAGACGCAAGAGATGAGAGTTCAATCTCCAGATCGGAAAGATCCTCTGGAGGAGGGCATGGCAGCCCACTCCAGTATTCTTGCCTGGAGAGAGGAGCCTGATGGGCTACGGTCCATTTGGTCCCAAAGAGACGGGCACAGCTGAGCACATGCATGCTACTGCACCACTGCTCAGCTCTTAATACTCACAGAATGAACAACAAAAGCACTTCTGATAGTTTCCTCCAAAGACTCTCGCCTTGAGCATAAATAGAGGGGAGAGGAGCAAGAGGACACAGGAAGGATCATGGTTAGTGGAGAACCCCAGTCCTAGCCTATTGTCACATGGGAACCACCCTTAAACCCTCCAAGTTTTCCCTTCACAGTTGGAATTAAATCTAGTGGCTACTGGCCTCAGCCTGGCCCCCCTCCCTCCTTCATGATTTTCTAGTCTCTCTTCCTCAAACATCCCAAGCTCATTCTTCCCTCCTATCTCAGGGCCTTGCTCTTGAAAGCTATCGATTTCATTTTGATTTTCCTAAAAGCTTCTCACTATAATCCGTGACTTCAATGATAAATATTGGCTTAGACAATAAGCAGAGCTGTCTCTTCTTATCGTAAACTGGCCTCGACATGTTCTGTTTGCTTGATTAAGTCTCCCCTGCATTGCTGTCTGCTGTAGAATGGGCTTCCCTGGTGGCTCAGATGGTAGAATCCGCCTGCAATGCAGGAGACCTGGGTTCCACCCCTGGGTTGGGAAGATCCGCTGGAGGAGGGCATGGCATCCCACTCCAGTATTCTTATCTGGAGAATCCCTGGGGACAGAGGAGCCTGGTGGGCTGCCTTCCAAAGACAAGTGAGCGAGTAAGCAGAGCACGTGGAATGTGAACTTCTAGGGACTTAAGGACCTCAGTTTGCTTGCAACTGTCTCCTTAGGTCCAGAACATGCCTGGCATCTGAGAAATAGCTTAGTAGATATCTGTGGACTGAGTGAGTACATTTTCTGAGAGCTGTGGTTACAGGAAGAAGAGCCCTGTTTGTCCCTTTCTCCCACAGCCTGTGAGAAGCATCTTACCTGGGTTATCTGGTCACCAGGAATTTATTGGAGGTCTCCTTGCCTAGCATCACAATAGGGCTTTTAAAAAATCTGCCCTTTTCTCCCCACTTTTTCCTGTTTAACTTGAATATCATAAGGGACAGAGAGCAAAAAAGATGAACATTTCAAAGGCTTTTAAATCAGTCAGCACTGCCACTAGGCCTTTGGTGGGTCCCATTCAGTGAGAAATCCACCCCTCCTATGAAGGTGGCATAGGATACCTCTTTCCCAAACATTTGGAGTGAGACTATACTGTCTTTGAAGGATAATAAAATGCCAAGGCTTAAATCCGTTTCTGTTACTTTTGACAGCTCTGTTATTACTCGTTTGTCATTGGAGGGGCTCCTGAGGGGCTGTGAAAGGCCTTTAACCTGCAGATCAAAAGACTGAAGGCACCTTTGGGTTCAGCAGCCTGAAACAAGAGGACAGTGGCTTCCTTTCTGAGGCCTGTACCCCACCCCTGACTAAGCTTTACACTGTTAGATCTGGGTGGAGACCTGTTTCATTTGAGAGCTGGTCGGCTTTCATTAAAAAACTTGTTTTTCCTTTATGAAGTTTCCTTAGCCAACTTATTTGGTACGAATTATGGAGGCTACTCTAGACAAGCCTGCTGTCATAACGAGGAATGAACAAAATACATTATCCTTTACCTGTTCTAAACCGAGTAGGACATTAAGAAATGCCAGATCAGGTCATTCATAATGTGATTAGAAATATAAAACTATCCTTTTCATTTAGATCAAAAATCCCACTTCTAGCATGCTATCCTTCTGATGGTATCAATCCATTTACTGATGAGAATGCTGGGCTTTAAAAAGATCAGGTGCTGCTGGGCCATACTTGAGTCGCTCAGTCTTGTCCAATTATGCTAACTCATGGACTGTAGTCCCCCAGGCTTCTCTGTCCATGGGGATTCTCTAGATAAGAATACTAGCATGGGTTGCCATGCCCTCCTCCAGGGGATCTTCGGTCTTGCTTTGTTTCTTTCTTTTCAAGTTCCAACCCAAGGATGGAACCCACATTCCAAATATTTATATTTATTTCAAGTTCCAATCCAGGGATGGAACCCAGGTCTCTTGCATTGCAGGTGGATTCTTTACTGTCTGAGCCACCAGGGAAGCCCAAGAATACTGGAGTGGGTAGCCTATCCCTTCTCCAAGGGATCTTCCCAACCCAGGAATCAAACCGGGGTCTCCTGCATTGCAGGCGGATTCTTTACCAGCTGAGCTCAAAAAGATCAGAAAGTAGTCAGTAACAGGTGAACCAAAGTCATTAAGACATTATATACATAAATGTATTGAATCCTGCTTGTGCAGCAGCAGGCATTATACTGGTTCCACTTAGTGAATTGGATGAGTGATGAATAGGTTCTAAAAACTCTTTTTGATGTTTGTTCCCACTTTGTTTTATATTTATTTCAAGTTCACCAAACAACCAAGGTTAGTTTGAGCAAGAGTTCCTTGAAAGGGAAGGCCAGATATGGACCCAGGGGACCTGGGTGCTGCCTGATCTCTTTCTGTCACCAGCTAAGCTATTTGTGAATTGGGGCAGCAAATAGCTCTTTAGGCCACAGTCTCCTTTATCTGGCTAATTCTAAGTTATTATCCTTGTCTGATTCTATTACAAAATAATTTTTTAAAGAAAGTGATTTGTAAGAGATATACAGGCTTTAAAGTTCTATTTTTTTAAGTTTTGGAAAGTAGTTATCTTAAAAGAGCAGATATTCCCCTTAATTCTATATTATTGATAACATTTCTTTACTTAAAGAGACTTTCTTGTGCACAATATTTAGTGGATAACAAATAAACATTGCCTAAATTAGTGAAAATGTTGTTTGGCCAAAATGAACCAAAAAGTCGTTTCTTTAAAGTTTAGACCATATTTCAGGAAAAGAAATGTAATCCATGTTGATAAGATTGTCCCTTGACCTTACAGATTACAAGGAAGCAGGATACCTCTCAACCAAAATGTTTCTTAGTTAATGTTATCTGCTAACTATAAAAATCCCACGGGCAGCTGGTGTACTTTATAAGGCTTATAAATACCAGAACTTACAAACAGGCTGATCAGCAAGCTTTATTGTTTGCATTAAAAAGTAAGAGTGTCCTAATAGTGGAGAAATATCTCCAGTTCATTTGTTTTTAAAATGTGAATTTCGTCAAGAAACCTAGGATGGATTCTTACCAAGTGAAGTGTGGTATGACAGTAAACTTCACAGCCCACTTTATTAATTCATCTGTAATATGGTAGAAAGAGTGCCTATTGAAAACAGCAAAGCGAGAGGGTATTCCTCATTCAGAGTATCTCATTTTCCGTTATTAATAATTAACAAAGCTTTTCATTTTTAAGTGTCACTACCGAAAGTGCCACTGTGCTCAGCAGTAAGTGATTTCAGAATGTTGTTTTAAGGTAATGGTGTTCTCACTGACAGCATAAGTCAGAGGTTGGGCAAGACACACTCTTATTATCAGATATAGGCATCACCCTGAAATAGGCTTTGTGGATTGTTCCCCAACTCTTTGCACATAACTCTAATGCAGATACCTAGAGCAAGCATTTTCTGATGTTCAGAAGCTTGGAAATTAGGATTGAAAGTGGAACAAGTTTTTTTTCTTTTTTTTTTTTTGCCCCCAAATTAACTAATTAATTATTACTTCTGTTATTTTTGACTGCACTGGGTCAAAATAGGCTCTAGGCTCCTTTGCTGTCTATAGGCTCTCTCTAGTTGCAGCAGGTGGGGGCTACTGTCTTGTGATGTGTGGGTTTCTCATTGCAATGGCTTCTTCTGTTGCAGAGCATGGACTCCAGGGCACGTGGCCTTCAGCAGCTGTGGCTCTCGAGCTTTGGAGCACAGGCTCAGGAGTTGTGGTGTACTAGGGAAGTCCTGGAATGAGGCTGTTGATGGTGCAGATTGCTAAACCCTTAGATGGGCAGATTGTTTTAGCTTTTAAGGTGCAAACATTTTATGGTTACCTATTTGTGTTTGAGCAAGAATCTGGATATTAGTGGGCTTGCCTGTGTGAAAGCATTTGCTTCATTAAGGTAGCCTTGTCGGATCTGAGACTGGTTTGAAGGTGGGAGTGCGCAGTTGAGGATGTCAAGAAAGAAGTCCATGAGGAAGGCTATGTCCTTTAATAGAGAATTCAGGACTGCTATGGGTGAATTTCATACTTCACTGGCGGCTCAGTGGTAATGATTCCACCTGCCAATACAGAAGAGCAGGAGATGTGGGTCGAGAAGATCCCCTGGAGAAGGAAATGGCAACCTGCTCGAGTATTCTTGCCTGGAAAATCCCATGGACAGAAGAGCCTGGTGAGCTATAGTCCATGGGGTCACCAAACGTTTGACATGACTTGGCAACTAAACAACAAGGTGGGTGGATGTGCAGAGTCAGGCATGGTCTGGGTTGTCATCAGACTGAGAGATGTGGGGGATGTATTAAAAAACAGGCAGTCTCCCTTCCCTTGTTTGTTTTCTGCACTTAGCAGTCTCCAGATTTTGAGTAATAATAGTTTTGTACTAGCCAGATGGGTTAAGACCTGTGTGACATGACCTTTGTCTTCTGACCTACTAGATTGGACACCTACTAATGTCACCATATTCTTAAAGTAGATGTGAAACATACGCACAGTCTTCTTTTCCAAGGAGACAAGTGTTTTCCCAGGAAAATATTTACTGTTCATTAATTTTTCAGATACCCATTTTTTTTTTTACCGTCTTTTTTTGTTACTGTTTTGAGGTATACCAGTTGCATGTAAAAAGCTTAACACAAAAAACATGAATGTTCTGGGCTCTAAGGAATTATACAGGAAAGAGGGCATGTGATGGAACAGATTTTTGAAAATGTGCTTTGAGGTTACAAGGTCTTGGAGAGCTGTCGTTTGGGAGGGTATTTATCCCTGGGGATGACTAATGGATTTCAACGGGTGGCAACTCATATTAATTGGTGGTGGTTTCCTGGACTGCTGTGTTGAGAAGGATTCAGAGGGCTTTTGAACTCAGTGGGAAAGAAATCTGTTTCTTATGTCTGTCATGAGTCTTGTCATTTGTTTGAACATTCCTGGTTTATATACTCCACTGACATGAGACTCAACAAGGACTTAGCATAAAGCACTGTTTAGTTGGGTTCTGAACCAATGTTCCAGAATTAAATCAGGTCCAGGAATGAAGTCAGTCAGAATCAAATCTTTGTTGAGTTCTTACCCTGTGCAGTATGCTGTGAAAAAAACAAATTTGCGAAGTTAAATGGAAAGGTAAGACACTGAATGGTGGGAAATGGTCAAGTAATAATAATTGCATAAAGAATTAGGAAAAGAATACCAAACTGAGAGTCAGGAGAATCAGAGATAATAAAGAATGGCAAAGGGGAAGCCATTCTTGCAGGGAGAGATGGTTTTATATAAACAAAGCCAGCTAGCACAATGTATAGCCTTTTCAGAGGAATGTTAGGACTTCACCCTATTTGCAAAGATTGTTATTTGGAGAAAATGGGAACCACCACCTGGTAGAGGGCCTTAGAAATGGATTGTTTTCATGGTTTTCTTCTTCTTGCTACTTTGTTCTAGACTGCAAGAAAATGGTTATCAGTCACCTTCTTTTATTCACCAAGATCTGTTAAGCAGCCCACCATATGTCAGGCACCATATTAGACTTGGTTTGGACTCTGGCCTGGAGAATTTTTCAGAGTGGAATAGAAATAGAGAAGACTATGAATACCCATTCATACCTGTAAGCCTTTTTAAAGGAACTCATGGTTAGCTCTATTGTACAGAAGGCAAGACTGAGGCTCATAAATGTTAATTTGCTTAAGGTCACACAGCAGAGCTGGAAAGACATTTAAAGTAACCATTTTTTTTTTAAACTAAGCATTTTTAATGAAGCATAATATTCACATTGAAAAAGTCCACAAATCATTAATATTCAACTTGACCAGTTTTCACAAAATGAACACACTCCTTAGTGTGTGGTTCACAAAATGAACCACTACCTAGAGGAACTCAGGGGTTTCCCTGATGACTCAGATAGTAAAGAATCTGCCTACAAAGCAGGAGACCCAGGTTCAATCCTTGGGCTGGGAAGATCCCCTGGAGAAGGAAATGGCAGCCCACTCCAGTGTTCTTGCCTGGAGAATCCCATGGACAGAGGAGCCTGGTGAACTACAGTCTATGGGTTGCAGAATCGGACACGACTGAGCAACTGACACACACAGAAGACCTTAATGCATTTCACGTATTTAAAGTCAGTGGAAATTGACCGTAAGGTAATTACTTTTTGCACATTTCCTCTCTCTCCTTCTTCCCTTCTTTCCTCCTTCTTCCTCTTCTCCTAGTCCCCATTTCTCTTATTCCCCTTTCCTCTGTCTCTTTTTTCCCTCGTTTCTTCCAAGCTAGTGTTCCCTTAAATTTCTTGATTACAGAAATCTGTTCCAAAGTACATCCAAACCTCGTGGTTTGGAGGGGACAGTGCTTGTCTTTGGGAATCATTTCAGTTACAGAGAACATGAGAAATGCCAGCAATGTTGAATGCTGATTTCATTCTCTTAAAGCCACCTTCTACTCACATAAAATGTACCAATCACTGTGATATTTTAAAGAATATTGCATGTCAATCTTCACAGATACACCCATTTTTGCCTACAAAGACACTGAAACTCAAAGCGGTTAGGTGACATTTGCAAAGTTATATACAACCTAATAAATGGTATATTTCTTTTACTCTCATCCATTTTTCCTTAAAATGCCTTTTACCTGCGCTCTTTGCTAAACTAAGTTTGCATGACTAAAAATAAAACTAAATTAGTGAAAAAGGGCATAGCAACCCCAGGTTTGTTATAGGAACTGCTTCCCTCCCGCCCCCCTTTCTTTTTTAGAATAAGAACTCTGATTCCAGATAATTGCAGTCCTGGAAATAGAGACACAGTCTCATATTTTGAGAAGCTGTTCTCACATTTCCAGATCTCTGCAAGAGCCGGAGCCGGTCTTTGTATCCCTGTTCATAGTTACACTGTTGGCTTAAAGCTGATGCAACTGGTTTTTGAACCAAAAGTTCCTGAAGCGATACTGACAAGAGATAAATCAGCCTTCTTTGTGTTCTGGTTAATTACAAAAACAAATTTTAAAAACTCAGGTCAATTACTGTCCCTTGAGTAACCCATGTTCTTAGGAAGTGCTTTAAATGGCCTTTGAGTAATACAAATGCAGTTCATGAGAAGGGCATCTAAGAATTTGTTTACAATTTCTGTCATTAGAGCAACTCTTACAGTGGAGTTCTTTTGATGTGAAAGTCTCCTTTATTATTTGCAGTTCCTTCTCATGCCTTTGCAAACTCAGTGTTGGGATTAAGCCTCTCCTTAGATTATTAATTAGAGGCGCCATTTAACTTGGTATTTGGACAAAGACTGTTGTATGTCATTTTGTAAGACTGACTTCTCTGTACAAGCAAATGGCCAGCAAAGAAGAGGAAATGAGTTTCCGTAGAGCTCATTGGAGATTGAAAATAATTTTTTACACTCTATGACTCCTTTCAAGAATTCCATTTTTATTTCTGTTCAGTTGAATCCATGATAAATCTTTGTTTCCATGTTTTTTAAGAGTCAGTTCTAACTCAGGTGATCTGGGATATCTCTAAAATGCTCTAGTATTTTCATAATAAACATAGTTTTTAACATAAAAAATGAGAGCATTTTCTTTTTCTTCTTTTGAGAGCATTTTCTTTCCTCTCATCACTCATCAGGGAGTTTGGGCTCATCAAGGGAGTATGTTCTATTGGTATCTGGAAATCCCTAGAGCTAAATGAACACCCTCTCCCTTCTCCTGGTCTATTCCTTAATCTCTTCAGGAGTAGTGGAGTTTTTGCTTTGGCAGTTTCCTACTGCTTCTTATCTTTAGTTTGAGCCTTCAGATATGGTTTGAGCCTGAACATAATAAAACACTCCCCAAATAGGCAAACACCGGCAGGACGGTTACATGGTTTGATGCTTCCTTTGTGCTGGGCTTGATTTTCTAGACAAATACCATCTTGTGTGCATATTAAGAACTTAATAAATATGGATGGAATGAATGAAAAATTTATGACAACGAAGGTTGTGTAACCCAGTAGTGATATGCACAGATCTTGGATTATTCCCCTTGTTTGTAGAATTGAAAAATGGACTTTCCTTTTATAAGATTGGAGATTTGATGGGAAAATCAAAGAACACCTAAGGGGCTAAAGGAAAGAAATCTCTAGCACCCAGATTGTGGAGTGTGTCTAAAATCTCTCTCTCTGACAATGACAGGACTCTAAAGATTCGAGTGCTAAATCAAGAAGCTGAGAGGCTCCTTGGCCATGAGAGAGGAGAAAGGAAAACACGAATGGGAGAAGATGGAAAATGTATTCTTTCACTGACAGGGTTCTCCCTTCCTGTTTCCATAGGGTTACCGAAGGCTGTAGCAGGCTATTGGATTGTTTTCTTGTATGTGTGTGTGCACGCACACGGGTGCTCAGTTGCTCATACGTGTCCAACTCTTTGTGACCTTATGGACTGTACCCCACCAGGCTCCTCTGTCCATGGAATTTTCCAGGCAAGAATACTGGAGTGGGTTGCCATTTCCTACTCCAAGGGATCTTCCTGACCCAGGGTTGAACCTGTATCTCCTGCATTGGCAGGCGAGTTCTTTACCACATTTTGCCATTTCCCTTGTTTGGCTGGGAAGCCATACCAGTGATGGAAAGCTAAATTATCATAACAGTGCATGGGCGGGTACTCTCAAAGTCAGTGCTCTGGTTTTGCTAAGCAGTGCCTGGAGAATGCTGGACTGGACCCGACTCTAGGTGTCATTTGTTGATGACAGATGTCATTTCCTGCTGATCAGAATTCTGGCTTCACTGGGACTTCTTACTGGGTACTTTCAGCTTCCACACAAGACTGAATTCTTGCAGAGTTTACACAGTGTCCACTTGGTAGGAATCAGAGGATGCTGCCAATGGCATAGTAGGGTTTGGGATCAGACAGACTTGTGCTGGAACTGTGACTGTTCTATTCATTAGCTATATGTCCCTGGGTGTGTTACTTTATCTCTGAACCTCATCAGTAAATCTGAGGAGAAGGTATCATCTCCTTCCTAAAGACATAATGACTTGAGGAAAAGTAACTATTAATACCAATGGATGGTAGCTACTAGTTCATACAAAAAGGAAGGTTCCCCTTTCTTCTTTTTTTCCTAACCTTTCATTCTAGGAGCCATCAAGTCCATTGCTGAAAGGGAATCACAAAGGACTGTGAGAGCAAGGGGCTTGGAAATAGCAAACCAAGTCTTGGAGGTTGGCTCTCCAGCTAGCCTAGGCTGTTGGGGTCACTCACCTTGGTCTCTGCAACTAGGCAATATGATAGTTTCCCCTATTTGTCAGCAGTGGGGGTAGAGTAGATTCCTACCCCAGAATTCGACCTGTGGGGAAGACCAGTCTGCCACAATACTTCATAGCTTCAGTGACAATGCTCAGCCCTGTATCCACTTACATCTTGAACTAGAACGAACTCAGTAAGCAACTATGCCCAGGTATTCTCTGTCAGACAATAACAATACAATGCAGTTGTTTTGAATTTGCTCTTAAAAACAAAGAACATCCTCATATGATTTTCATATATGAAAAGTACCCAACATTTATTGAAGCCTATGCCTTTGGAGAGTGACGGTGCTGATGTTGCCTTAGCAAATGTTCTGCTTAGCTGGGTGCTTCAAGACCAGCACCTAACTCAGGTGTCATCTCTGGCCATCTTTCCTCATCTCCCGGTGGACTTTCTCCTGATCATGCTCCCACAGAACTCTTCTCTCAAAATACCCCCCACATTGTATAGAATGAATGAGTCATAGGTTGGCTTATCCCAGTAAGACCTGAGCCCCGTGAAGGTGAGGACCTTCCTGTGGTCAGTCAACGTGATGCATCCTTATCCTAGCTCAACACCTGGCATGGAACTTGGTCCGTTTTGCTGTGATTGACCTCAACTTCACCAGTGCATTTAAGGGCTTTCTTCCTCTTGTAGAGGAAGATTCAACTCCAGTTTGAATTCAGGTTGTCTCTCAGGGAGCATACACAGAGTGCAAGGTAGGATATTTTGACATCAAGAGTTCTACGCTCAGACTGCCACACAGAGAGAACCACTTTCCCCATTCGTGTACTTTCCTGATCCAACCCCAAAGGGAGGAATCCACTGCAAAACTGCAATGGCTGATAAGCTTTGATTTTTATGTTGGTTACATTTTCCTTGCTGCTTCTTTAGAACACAGGCCTACATGTTGCCACTGAGACATCCTTTTTGGTCTCCCCCCTCTCTCTAGATTGGATTAATAGATTGATATAGCTGTTGAACACATGCTGCCTCAGAACACTTGTGTTTTAACCCAGTAGGAACCCCAGCTGATCGCTTCGAAAGCAACTTTTAAGAGAAACTGATGTCTTGTGAACACGTTAGCAAGCTGTCATTGCGAGTTTGTCAGCAGGCTCATCTTAGAGCGGCTGCAGACATGTTTCAAGGTTGCCTAATTATTTATGGACTGGGTCATGCTCTTTTCCAGTGATAGGCTGAGACTGAGCTGGTTCTTAAATACAGAAAGATATGCTCTGAATCCTTTACCATTAAAACAGGTCACTTTTCTATTATGTTTTCCAAACTCCTAACAATAGCATTTTGTTTTTCAGTTGCTAAGTTGTGGCTGACTCTTTTGCAACCTCGTGGACTGTAGCCTACCAGGCTCCTCTGTCTGTAGAATTTTTCGGACAAGAATACTGGAGTGGGTTGCCATTTTCTTCTCCAGGGGATTTTCCTGACCCAGGGATTGAACCTGAGTCTCCTGCATTGACAGGTGGATTCTTTACCACTGAGCCACCGGGAAGCCCAAATGCTAGCATTAGAATATATTAGAATAAAGCTAGCATTAGAAAATACTGTTTCTTCCAGCTTCTAAAGATACAGAACTGTTCTTTCAAAAACTTGTTTTTTAGTGTTTGCAAATATGAGCACTGCATGTCTTTCTGTTGGTTTTTTAAAATAAATGTGTGCCTGGTGTGAGTATGTGTGTGTGTATTTAGACAGAGAATGTAAATTTCATCCCAGTAACTGTTTATTCTGAAGACCATCCTCTCTTTAGTGTAAACGTGTGCTTATCAGTATGGAATAAATGTATTCCCCCAAAGTAGGAGAGTAAATGGCCTTTTATTCAAATTGCATTTTTTTTATAATCGTAAAAGCTTTATTATCAAGTACATCATTTTTCTCCACCTACAGATTTGGAGGGTAGAAAAAGAAAGCATTTGGGGGCTAGTTCTTTGAATCAAAGCAAATCAAGAATTGGCAAAACTGTAGTTTCCTGACTATTTACCAACCTGATTGGTATCATTTTCTGAGCTTGGGAGAACCGTATTCATTCATTTTTATTTTACTTCTGCAGACTGAGTTTAGTAAGTAATGTGGAAGCCATCTAACATAAATAAATTGCTGCAAGATAACAAACAGAATTGGAATTCATGCTTGTGTTCCCTTGGTTCTTTTTCTTCTTCTTTTTCCTCCCTTTTACCCAGCTCTGCCTGGAAAGGCCTGTAATATACTTTTCAGGATGTTGAACGGTCTAACTTACCAAGCTTCATGTGGCCCTCAGTCATTCATATGTTTTATAAAACCATAAAGGTGGCAGTGAGGGAGGAAGTTCAAATTCAACTTGTCATAGAGGCATAATTTAACAATAGCTGAATCAAAAACTATGTGATTAAAATCATACCTGCTAATATGAGGACACCACGATTCTGTTAAACCAGGCGGCATTTGTGAGCTACTTCTGTCAAATTCAGCGTTTCCATGGCTTTTAAAGTCCCTAGCCCCTTCTGTCTGCCAAATTTGCAAGACTGGAACTAGAAAATGGAGTGAATGTTCAGAACAGCCCCAAGATGGCTTTGTCTGGGACAGTAAGCCTAGCATCCCATAGGGAAGCACTTCCTCCAAGAATTGACTCCATCGACATTGCTTCTGAGAAGAAGGAAATCGAAGTAGAGACTCCAGGATGAAGTCATGGAAGCCCCTTGCCGGTCCTTGGTTCATTTGAAGCTCCAATTGCAAAACCTGGATACCTCCACTCTGGGCCTTTCTCCTCAGGATATTGCTTCATGAGGAAATGATAGAGTGTTGTGCTTCAGTGTTGAGACCAGTTCAGTTCAGTTCAGTTCAGTCGTTCAGTCGTGTCTGACTCTTAGCGACCCCATGGACTGCAACACACCAGGCAAGTTAGGGAGCCCTTTCTTGGCTTTGTTTCCTGTTGACAGGCTTGTAGGTAAAAGCCATGTACAGACAGTTTTGTCTACTATGGAGAGAACAACTAGTTCTGGCTGATTTTTTTTTTTTTTTTTAACTAGCCGCTCCTTTGGTGTCATAGAAACATAGCGTTAGTCTCCTATTCTTCCCTGTCAGAAAATTATAAGGCAGTGGCCCAGCAGAGTTAGAGGAGCTGGCAGAGGAGGGCGATCTTGGAGCAGGGGGGAGGCTGAGCACCGTCCTTAGAGGTTATGGGACAGGAACTAGTACCAGAGGAGGGAAGAAGTTATGGACAGGGTTCATCCTTCTCCCTCGGGATAGAAACCTTAAAAGTGACCCCTGCGGTTAAGGGCAGTGAATTCAGAAGGCAGCTCATCTATTTGTCCCCAGTTCTTTCTCTCAGTGTAATTAAAGAGACTTTGAAGCAGGAATATTGTGCTAAAGCCTAGATAAGAGCCTGCTCTCCATCCATCTCCGCAAATCCCTCAAACCTTGTTTGATTTTAATATTTTTCTTGTGGATTCCGCTGTGCTGCTGTGAGGGGAAGCAGGTGGGGCGGGGGTAGAGAGGAGGGTTCCTAGGGCAGCAGAAGCCCTTGTGGAAACCCGTTTTTAATCTGGATGATGGCTTGGTAATGTAAGCAGTGAGAGTTGGCAGAGGAGTGAAGACTGTAGGATTAATGGCCTCGAGCCTAATTCCCTGATACCTTTTAAAAGGCCTGCTAAGCACCTGGCTGTCTCCTTTCGCTCCACATACACACTCTCCCATATTCCGAATTTTTTTTTTTAACCTTTAGCCATTTTTAACCCCTTCCCTGATTTTTAGCATCAAATAAGGGTCAAATGAATCAGCTCTACTCCAATATAAAATTAAAAGTTTTTAAAAAATGTGTGTCAGAGAGAGTTGTATGTATATGATTATATGAATCAAAGATGCTTAATATTCTAATGGGAAGTCTTGGTCATGAAACTTGTGATGGTTGTTTGCATCACAAAGTGATCTGGGATTTTTTTTTCCCATAGTGCAAATTTTTAAAAATATAAACTCTTGCATGGCTATACGCACATGCTCACATGCATGCACACTCTTGCCTGTGTGTGCACGGCTGTGCTTTTCCATTTAAACTCTTGGAATATGTGATTTCTTATGGAAGTAGAAATAAAACCCAACAAATATTCCCAATTCTTGTTGATGTTCCAGATACAATATAAAGGCAGGACCCTCCTCATGCTTTAAAATCTTACTTCTTTATCCACGTTTTCCTCTAATGTCAGGCTGAAACTCATGGGATCTTTAAGAGAGGCAAGCCAGGGTAGCCATACACAGCTGGTCTGGGCATGTCCGTGTGAACCCCTACAGGTGTAAGTGTGGAGGTAATGATCATTACTTCGGGTACGAGTGGAAGCACCAGGCAGGAAGCAAAAGGAGTGTGACTGACTCCGGCAAACAAGAAGTTGATGAGTGTTTCCAGCATGAAGCCTTTGAAGTGGGTCAGCAGGAAAGGAAGAAAAGGCAAGGCGACGAGTTGCAGGGAGAAGAAAATTTCTTGTTGCCTAGTTTATTCCGGGCGACTCTGATATACCGGTCCCTATTAGTGTGGTGGGTAAACAGTCTCATTATTGCTGTCATTTGCATTATTATTGGAAGATAATTAATGACACTAAGATTTTCATATAGCACTCAGACCTGAATGGGTCTTATGGAGATCCCTTCATTCTTGTGTGAAGTTGTTTGCCAGTTGATTGTGGAGTGCTGGAAACCACTTGTGGTTTGCTCTGGTTGTGAGTGGACCCTGCTGTGCCTGATATGCTTTGTAATCTGATTTCATTGGCCATACCAGTCAGATTGGCTTAATTCTTTCCACCCTAGTCTAATGCCTGGCAGAGTAGGTGTTCAGCAACAATTGAGGTGATTACAGCATGCATTAAACCAAAATATGGGAGCCTTTGTATAATTCTTGTTGTCATGACTGGTTTATGTCCATAGATAACATCTGATGTTTGGGGATTGTGGGGGTGCTTTTCCCAAATCACAGATAAACCCTCTCACATGTCTCTATGAGAGCCAAGTCAAACAAGCCAGAATGTTATCAAATTGCTCCCTGTAACTACATAGACTTCCTTGGTTGACAGCCATTCTGATCATGTCATCTCTAGATTTCCCATTGACAGTGGATTAGTTCCCCCACCCAGAGGTTTCGCCAATTTGATTACATCAAGCCCACTACGCTTCTAGAGACTGAATTTACTAGTTGACGCTTGAGCCAGTCTTCCTGTTTAGATTCAATTAAACACTCACATGTACACATTTCCATGTTTCTTTTTAGCTCCTTTTTCCACCGCTTCCTTTCATTTCCCTTAGCAGGCCTCTCTCCTTTCCGGATGCAATGCAGGGATTAAACTGGACGCCGTGATAAAGGAGGCAGTGCCATTTGAAGCATGTTTCTTATAATGCATTTAATTTGCCCCAGTCAGGCTCAGCCAAGGGCTCGCTAATGACAAGTGACAGAGGTGGCAGCCTTGGGGAGGAGATGGGTATACTGTCCATGCTCTGCTTTGAAACAGGACCCTGCTCATGGTGGAAAGGTAACTAATTCAGAGTCACTTTACATTCATGGCAGACAGGAACATATTTCTCCCATATTGCTTAAAAAGGACTTGGAGGTGGGAATGAAGGCAGCAGGCAGAATTAGGAATGTAAGTACAAACAGGGCTGTCGTCTTTGTGGTCGTCCCTCTGGACGGAGGCTGTTAATTTTAACAGCGTAGTGAAAGAGAGAGAGACTCGGGAAACTTGTGCTGCAATCAGTTGCTCACTCGCCTTCCCACCAGCCTCATACAAAACCCCAATCCGCCCGCCATGGAGGGAGGGAGTCCAAGAGGTGTTGCAGCTGCTGCTCACTGTCTGTTCTCAGCAAACATGAACCAGAAGTACAGCAAGCGTGGCAAGAGCTTTTACCACTTCGCAGCGTGGTTAGTTCCACACTGAGGTGAGAGCAGAAGGCGCCGGGGATTAGGGGCAGGCTCAGATGTTCAGCAGCACCCTGGGGGTTGATCGGCCCGCTTGAGTGCCAATCTTTTGAATTGATGTTGCTGTCTGTACCCCAGGGAGGTCAGCCTGGAAGCTTCTTGCCTCACTGCCCAAATTCCATTTGCACCCAGCAACCCTCAGAGGATTGCAGAGACCTTTTGTTTCTTCATGCCATTCTCCCTGTGAGCTTCCCATATGGCCTTGGCATGAAGCAGGTAGATCTAAACCCCGGGGTATTAACAACACAGCTTTGGTTGTTCTTGGAGACCTTTGCTTCTGTCCAAATGGCTTTTCTGTGCCTCCTCTCTCGAAAGATTACAAAATACTCACCTTTTTTCCTCTGACTTCATCATACTTCTGTGCTTAGTTACTTAGCTGAAGGTTCACAAGGATAAGAAAGATGGTATATCATGGCCATTTTTGTTCAGGAAGAAATGACCCCCTCAAGGGAAGATGAAAAAAAGGGTGCGTCAACCAGCCATCAGTCACTTGGATGTTACAGACACATATATATACATACAGATAAATGTCTACACATTTGTGGCTCAGACAGTAATGAATTTGCCTGCAGTGCAGGAGACCCGGGTTTGATCTCTGCGTCGGGAAGATCCCCTGGAGAAGCGAATAGCCACCCACTCCAGTATTCTTGCCTGGAGAATTCCATGGATAGAGGAGCCTAGCAGACTGCAGTCCATGGGGTCGCAAAGAGTCGGACACTGAGCAACTGACACACTTATGTATGTACGTGTGTGTGTGTGTATAGATGTGGCTATAATAATGCGTCAGATACTTTTCCAGGATTGTCCAGAAGTGAAACAGCGAACAGTTTTAAACATGTAAGATTATACTTTGGAATAATACATCTACAGCCAAGTCTTCCTTCACCCTCCCAAACGTGCAACTTCGGCTGTCTTCCCATCTCAGAAAAAAAAGCAAGTCCTCTCTCCGTTTGCTCAGGGCCAAAGCCTTGATCTTGCCCTTGACTTCTTTCTCTCATAAACCACGTCCAGCTCACGGGAACATCCTGTTTGTTGAAACTTTGGGAGACAGCCAGAGCCCAGCCATCGTCTTATCTCCAGGGGCTTATCTCCAGGGCTTCCTCCTGAATCTCAGTCGTGGTTACCTCTCACCCAACCATTGTGGGGGTTCTTAATGCACGCCAGAGAAAAACACCCCAGACTGGGTGGCTTCTTAGCAACAGACATCTATTTCTCACAGTTCCGGCAACTGGAAGTCCGAGGTCAGGGTGCCAGCATGGTTGGGTGAGGGCCGTATTCAGGGTCACAGGCTCCTTGCTGTGTCCTCCCATGGTGGAAGGGGCAAGGGAGCTCTTGGGCCTCTTTGCAGGGGCATTCATTCCTGAGGGGCTTCCCTGGTGGTCTGGTGGTTTAAGAATCTGCCTGCCAATGTGGGGACACTGGTTCTATCCCTGGCCCAAGAACTAGGATCCCACATGCAGCAGGGTAGCTAAGCCCGTGCACCAGAACTACTGAGTATGCAAGCAGCAGCTGCTGAAGTCTGAGAGCCTAGAGCCAGTGCTCCACCATCAGAGAAGCTGCCACAGTGAGAAGCCTGCACACTGCAACTAGGGAGTGACCTCTACTCGCCGTAACTAGAGAAAGCCTGCTTGCAGTAATGAAGACCCAGTGCACCCAAAACAAGAGAGAGAGAGAAGTCTCATTTATGTGGGCTTTGCCCTGGTGGCCATATTCAGCTTTTGAAAACCCCACCTCCACATACTATCACGTTGAACATAAGGATTTCAACCTAAATTTGGGGGACAGGACACAAACATTCAGACCACACTAGCTTCTTAATTATCCTTCCCTGCTTCCCCCACTCACCTCTGGCCCATTACCAGTTCACCCTGCAGCCACCAGAGGAAATCTTGGAAAAGATAAGTCGGTTCTTACCCTTCCTTTGCTCAGAACCCTTAACAGCTTCCTGTCTCACTCACAAGAGACCCATATTTCCTCCAGGATCTACAAGGTGCTGTCTGATGTCATATCCTAACTCTTCTCTTCATCACTCGTCTCCCAATTGACACGTATTCTCCAAACAGTAGTAGCTGTAGCAGAACTGGGAGTAGAAGTAATTTTCTTACCAGACTTAAGCTGACTTTTGCTAGCTAGAGTCTTCCCATTAGAAAGTCTCCTTATAAGATCACTTGCTTTGGGGTCATGTGTTTTTGAGCATGAGCTACCCATCCTCCTTTCTTGGCCCTGCAGGAAAGCTTTTTCTGCTCTGCGGGGGTGGGGGGAAATCACTTATTTTGGGCATTTTCCTAGGTGGGTGCGTCTGAGACCTTGCTGACAAATCCTGGGGCCTTTACCTTGCAGTGGCTGTATTGTTTTGAGGTTACTGAAATCTTCCACTGAGCGTCCAAAGCTCAGGAGATAATGAAACTGGAAATAGAAGGCACATCAGGGATCAGCCTTTGTCCTCAGTGAGCTTGTGCCAAGGAGGCCTTCCCTGCCCCTCATTTGTCCTCGGGACAGTGCCCCCTTCAGCCAGGGTCCCTGGGCTGGAGGGAAGCCTTTCTGGATGTTTTCTATATCTGGATTAGTAAAAAGCAAACTAGACACTGTGGCATTTGGTCCTCCTGCCACGTGAAAAAGTGCTCAGTGACTTCTTTTGACTTCATATAAGAAGCATCTTTAAATAGATTGAATCCAAGGAGATGATGTTGATCACACCCACTCTGTCTTTCTGACTCGGAGCCCTTTTTTTCCCCCCTCAAGGGCATTTCCAACAAAGGAGTATAGCTTTCAGATTTGTAAACTGCCACCTTATTATCCTATTAGTCAATTACAGCTGCTGAAGAGCAGGGTAAGTGACAGTATGGCAGATTACAGCAATTTATTTGCCATTCTCATCGTCTTGTTCAGCATATCATCAGGCTGTTTAAATTTAATGATAGGACTTTTACATGTGTCTTAGAGCAGTTGAAGTTGTAATCAAAATGTTTAGGAAAAACCCCTACTGACCTGGGTAAGTGCTGCCTCCTTCAGCATTGCTGGTAATGCCTTATCGTCATTTTTATTAGCAGAGCTGATTCTAATTAGTAGAAGCTACCTCTTTTGAAGAGAAAAGTAGGGCTTTTTGGTGTGTTCAGAGCTCAAGAAAGATGGTGAGCATGGAAATCTCTTACTTAGGTTGATGTGCAAATAAGCGCCAAGTAGCTCACTTTTCCTGAGAAGCTTGATGGAGTCTGGGAATGGAGGAGCTTGTGGGCGTGAGGTCAGGATGGGGTGTACAGCACTGGCACTGGGAGTAGCTTGGAGGAAGGAGCGCTATGGAGGAAAAAATAACTGCCCTCTGGGTGTCTAGTTCTCTTTCAAGCTAAGCACCGTCATTTTTTTAGTAGTGGCTGCAGTGAAACAAAATCTGTATAAAAAGAAAAAGCAGTTGAGAACTTAGAATGTTTGGATCTTATGGTTAGGATGACATAGTGGAGGACCTGTTGCCTTGAACTTGTCCACACCTTCAGTTTCATTGGTGGACGTGAGGGGCTGTTGTTAATAACTAAATAATAGGGAGGCTTCAGTCTTGGCAATACCCAACTTATTCTAAACTTCAGTATACTCTCTGGTCCTCGCTGATAATTAAAGACTTCATTTTTATTGAGCTCTCAGGATACCATATCAATTGTAAAGTCAACAACAACTGGTCTCCTATGAGTTTAAGCTCAAGAGTTTAATACCTATAATCTCAGGGATATGTGAGACCAGGGTTTCTCAGTCTTGACACTATTGACATGCCGGGTTAGATAATTTGTTGTTATAGGGGCTACCCTGTGCATCATAGGATGTTTAGCAACATCCCCACCCTCTACCCCATGGATGCCAGTAAGACCCACCTATCAATCACCCGATTGTGACAACCAAAAATGTTTCTAGATAGTGCTGAAGGTCCCGTGGAAGGCAAATTCAACTATTCCTGATAATTCACACTTTACATTATCACTAGCAAGTAACTCAGACTTTTGGGGTATACTTAACAAATATGTAATGAACATCTACTCTCTGTAAGTCAGCACAGAAGGGACTGAAACAGGGTACTTCTCTTACTGTTTTGTGACAGTGTATAGTACCTGCTGGCATAAAATATACATCCCAAGGTGAAAGTCTCTCAGTTGTGTCCAACTCTTTGCCACCCCATGGACTGTACAGTCCATGGAATTTGCCAGGCCAGAATACTGAAGTGGGTATCCTTTCGCTTCTCCAGGGGATCTTACCAACCCAGGGATTGAACCAAGGTCTCCCGCACTGCAGGCAGATTCTTTACCAGCTGAGCCACAAGGGAAGCCCACATTTCATAGTTAATTGGGGGAGACAGTTTTCTCATTCATTTTTTGAAATCATATATTCTTTGAAAGTTATTTCAAATGGTTTTCTGAGAGAAATCATCATTTTGTTATATCAAATTTTACATCATGTGCCAGAGTCTAGCTGTAGGTTTTTCAGAGTTGGCAGAGTAATTGAATAGTCTGGGCACTGTATGCTGTAAAGCCATATGGTGGTGTTGCTTGAACTTTCTTAAGCAGTTAGACCTAAAGATGCTATCATACTTTTGGCACATTGCTTTCTTTCCATGATATTGGATCATTGAATTCAAAGTACATTTTGTGTACTTTTTTCTGGATGGATTGGATCATTAACAGTGGAAAGAGCATGGGCTTAGGTCACCTGAATTACTTAGTTCAGGGAGAATATAGTAAACAAGTGCTAAGTGACAAGTGGTGATGGTGCTGGTGGTTTAATCACTAAGTGGTGACCAACTCTGTGACTCCGTGGACTATAGCCCACCAGGCATCTCTGTTCATGGGATTTTCCAGGCAAGAATACCCTAGGGGATCTTCCTGACCCAGGAATTGAATCCATGTCTCCTGCGTTGACAGGCAGATTCTTTACCATTGAGCCCCTGGGAAACCCGAGAACTGATGGTACTGGAATTTAAATAAAGCATGATATCAGAGTCCAAGACAGTCAGGAAGGCAAAGGGAAAGAGTTGGGAGTTGAGAAGGCCTTGAAAGAAAGACAGAGCTTGGAGAAGCAGAAGAGTAGGGAAACCAGAGTCCGTTTTAAAGCTACATCAGCTGCTGTCTTCCTTAGAAGTCACAGTTCAAAGGCATTTAGCTAAGACCTGAGAGCAATGAAGGACCAGGTGCCGTGGGTTCTAGCAAGCATCCAGTTTTCTCTAAGCCATTTACAGAACTCTTAACTAACCCCTATTGCCCTTTCTAGGATATATAAATATGGTATATTACTAGAATGAGAAATATTATATAACTTTATTCTGCCTATTTCCAAAGCTGTTAAGCAAGTAAAAGTGAATCCTTTCACGAATCTACAAGATTCATGAATCTATATGAATGTCATTGTATTGTTTATTATTATATCATCTATTTTTATTATCACCATAATGTTGAGATAGTTCAGTACAGCATAAAATGATAACCTCTGTGAAAATGACTTGACATGTATTTCTACTAACTTCATGTTTATTTAGATACCATAAGAATTTTTGGTTTTAGTTTTCTTAAAAATAGGTATTGTGAGAAGCACTATTATATTTGAATAGAGTAGTCTTATTTTTATCAATATATCTTTCAAATTGTGGATATTTGATCAAACAGAGAAGTCAGATGAGCAATGAGAGAGAGAAATTATTGTATGAAAAGAATAAGGAATTGGAGGTGTTCCTGGAAACGTTTTGCTTAGTGGCGTGTCCTTATAATATTTTTGAAAGATTAAATGTAGCATGGTATTTCTTAGTAGAGGCAAGATAAAGAAATATCTGAGTCATATAATATCAATCCGTGTAATCCTATAGCTCTATCTAAAGAATTATTAGCCAGTAGATGTCTTAGAAAATTAAGATATGGCCTGGAAAATAGATGTAACTATATCTTATACATTACCAATGTAAGACAAAGGTTACCACTTTTCATGAAAAGAAAGCTTTCTTGGCTAAACTGTTAAGCAGAGGTTTTATTATTGGTAGAGTGCTTCCAATGATTTATTTCTCTTTTTAAAAGATTTTTAAAATATTTATTTATTTTATTTATTTGGCCATGCCTGGTCTTAGCTGTGGCATGTGGGATCTTCTATCTTTGTTGCAGCAAGTGAAATCTTTAGTTGCAGTATGTGGGATCTAATTCCCTGACCAGGGATGGAACCTGGACCCCCTACATTAGGAATGCAGAAACTTAACAGCCACTGTACCACCAGGGAAGTCCCGCCAATGATTTATTTCACTCCCGTGTCATAAATGTGTAGTGGAGGAACATAGATTACTTCACAGACTCAAAGTCACAAACTAGTAAGTTGTGAAACAGATTCAAACTCTGATGAACCAGCATCAGATCCTAAGCTTTTGTTTGTTTGTTTGTTTTAATCCTAGGATTTTAACTTCTATCCTATGTCATATAGAATTTCTACCTAGGAATATCGAAGCCCTTGATTTAATTTTACCCATTTAAAACAAGGTGAGCGGGTAAGAAGCCTACCTTCTGAAACTGGGATATGAGATGAACGTAATTGACTTGGCTACCTTGACCACAGAATGAGAAGATGGAGGAAAAGTAGTGATCTAGCGGTTCCTACTGGGTCTTGCCCAGTGACTGGATAAATACCTGGTTTCTGTCTCTCAGAAATAACTTTCCTTTGGAATTTGAATTTTTATTTTTATTTTTTTTTTGTGCTCAGCCAATTTGCAGGTAAATCTGTCACATCTTTCATGCTACGGTGCTGCCAGTTTGGTTTAGTAAATGTTTACTAAGTCAACAGCTTAGCTGTTTTTTCTCTGAGAGTAGGCATGCTGACACTCATTCTTGTATGGAGGACACAGTTGGCAGCCACTAAATATTTGTGGCATCAAACTGACTGATGGGTCATCTTTGTTGTGTTTCCCCTAGAGCTCACACCGAAATGGAAAGAAGCTAACCCTGAAACTCTAGTGCCTGGCATTCACCAGCAGACTGAATTAAGTGCAGTACAAGGTGGTCCATTTGTTATTCTGCCCAAGAGGGTTTAATTGCGGACACATCAAAAGAACTTTATTCTGAAACAGTTCACTTACAAGGTATACTTTTACATATAATGTTGCCATTAAAAAAAAATCTCTATATTAAATGCCTACTATGTAACAAATATGGGCTTCCTTGGTGGCTCAGTGGTTAAGAATCCACCTGCCAAGCAGGAGATGCTGGTTCGATCCCTGGGTCAAGAAAATCCTTAGAAAAGGAAATGGCAACCCACTCCAATATTCTTGCCTGGAAAATCCCATGGACAGAGGGGCCTGGCAGGCTACAGTTCATGGGGTCACCAAAGAGTCAGACATGGCTTAGTGACTCAAGAACAACATTTAACAAATGTATCATTTTATAACAACCTCAGGAGCTGTGTATTAGATCCATCACGTTAACATAAAAACTGAGACTCTGAGAGAGGTCACACATTTAAATGTGTTGAATGTGCACAGTCATGCAACTTTCAACTGGTAATTGAAACCAATTCCAGTGGACTCAAAATTATAAGTTCATTTTATTAACACCATTCCCAGTGCTAGCTTAAGGACCAAAGGGCCAATGTCTCCTGGAGAAGAAATTCTGTCTTTTGGAAGACTGTATAGTTGGAAAGTCCTTAAGTATACATGCCTGTGTTAGTGTGAAGAATAAGGTAAAAAATAATGAATGAATTCTTTCATAATGTAGCCACTGGAAAGAAGCCCTCAGCTTCCTCAGAATATGTGGATGACTGACAGAAACTCAGAGGCAGGACAGGAAGGAAGGTCTTGACAGGACAAGTTGGTTGGGGTTAGACGCTTATCAAGAATCATATACAAAACGAATCGCCAGTGCAGGTTCGATGCAGGATACAGGATGCTTGGAGCTGGTGCACTGGGATGACCCAGAGGGATGGTACAGGGAGGGAGGTGGGAGAGAGGTTCAGGATGGGGAACACATGTACACCCGTGGCAGATTCGTGTTGATGTATGGAAAAACCAGTACAGTATTGTAAAGTAAATAGCCTGCAATTAAAATAAATAAATCTATTTTTAAAAAAAGAACAAGAATTTCAGCACTACATTTTGAGCCAGGAAATGTATTTCTTCCCTCTTCCTGGTATGTCCTATAGGTTCCTATAGGTTCAAAAGGAGGCACTATTGTGTGTATGTATCTCAGAGTTGCCAGTCTACATTTTTCTTTTTCTCTGCTTTGTCTCATTAAAAAAACAACAACAACAACAAAAAAGGACTATTTTAGGGTCCTTTTGTCACCATCACCAATATTAGCATCAATATTACTAAGACAACTTTAGCTTTTAGATATAAAGAAACATTGACTTAATATAGCAATTTGATTTTGCTGTTTAATTTACATTTAAATCTAGACAAGCTCCCACCTTTTAATATTTACTTAAAATATTTACTTTTACACATAAACACAGCACTTGATAGGAATGCATTGAAGATGAGTGTTGATTTATTTGGTTTGTTTTTTAGTAGGTAATGCTGTCTGTATTGCAGTGCGTTACAAGGGGGTCGCAACTCTTCAGTCTGAAGAGTGTATTGATTGTGTAGGCTATGCCCTGAGACCCTTTGCTGTACTCTGATGGTGTCATGGTAGCTTTCAAAATAAACACCTATTTGTAGCTGTTTTTAGATTCATCTCTTACGCATTACTCAAGGAGAAAAAAAAAACAAACTCAGCAGACCCTCTGTTAATTGGGAAGCCCCTTCTGTGTTGCATTTCCATCTGTTTTTAAGCTGAAGCTGATTTGCACTTTGTGAAAAGTGAATCTAAATCCTTTGTGCTAACCAAGGGACATTGAGCCATGTTGTTACTGCAGAAAGCTGGAAGGAGGAATGGATATAATGGCAAGTTTCTTTTTTTTTTAATCATTAATTATACAGTGTATAGCTTGGTGCCACACCTACCCTCTTCCCCAGCAGACACCGTTACTAAGTGCCGGTTTAATAAAGCAACCCAGCAGGTGAATATTTAGGGGTTAGTGGAATTCAGGTAGTTTCACTTCAATGCAGTAGAGAGAGGAGAATTTGGGGATGGGGCCGTTTCCAGCATGCTGTTAAGGAAAGTGCACGAGCTGACATACGTTACGACACAATCATACTTTTGAAGCATGATGTGTTTGTGAATTGGCTGTGTTTACTGTAATTTGTGGCTGTTCATCCTTGGGTGGTGTTTTCAGATGCAGGTTTTATCGTTATTATTCAGATATGGCGAGGCTGACAGACCAGGAAGTGATTGCTATTGAAAAGATAGTTTGTTACTGACAGGTTTTGGCTGGAGGCGGGGCATGCTGTTCCATTCAGGGTCATGTGGGGATGCACCTGGGTTGGTTAGGAGGCAGAGAAAGCAAGGAAGGAACCTAGACAAGTGTGTGGGGAGGTCGGAAGGGGTTTGATGGGAAGGAAAGGGTGAGTCCCAGTGAACAGTCTTAGGATTGGCTAGCTGAGAATCACTTCAGCCAACTGACTCTGGAGCACACAAGCTGTCTCTTGTCTGGTGCCTGGCCCTGGAGTGAATAGGGTCAGGGGATGGTGGCATGGGGTATAAAACCCTAACAGAGGAGGGCATTGGACGTGTGGGTTCTGGGCTGATGGGTTTACAGTCTGTAGGAATTAGCTAGCTCTGAGAGGGGCAGTCCCTTCAGTGTCTACCAGGTCCCAGATGCCAAAAATACCAGTGTAAAGATAGGCTTAATACAGGTGGTATGAAGCTCCCTGCCCCTTGGACAGCTGGCACTGATGATTGCATATAAGACACTCATCTACCTCTGCCACCTCCAGACGCCACAAGCTGGGCAGATGAGCACATAGACTTGACCTGCAGCTGATTGCATTCTTTACCAAGCAGTGGCAGCAAAGAGTCATTTGTTGATTCACTTCCCCCTTCATTTTTCTTTCCAGGCTCTTGAGAATGTGAGACTCCTCTTTGTTTTCTTACTGCCTAGTATGGAGCAAGGAATGATGTCAGGGAATGGAGTGGAGAAGAGGGAGGGAGGTCTCATAGTATTTAGTTTTGTTCTTTTCATGCTTAAACAGACTTAAGGAATTTTCAGAGCAGAGTCTTGTTTCAAGTATATGACCATTTTTCAATTAGAGTCACTTATTAACCTCCACTTCCATGAGCAGAAGCTCCCAAGTCTCTTTGAAGGCACAGACCAAAGATTTCCTTCCTCCCTCCAACCCTCTCCAAATCTCCAATGCTACTCCTAGGCCGGTTGAGAGGTTGAAAAGCTCACAGATGTGAAGACAGAAGCAGATTTGCACCTTTATGGCATGGACACTTTGATGTCTTCTTACAGAGAAACTACCCTGTGTAATTCAGATTTTTTTAATGTGCATGCAAAACTGACTGCAGTTTACCTGCTGCTGCTGCTGCTAAGTCGCTTCAGTCGTGTCTGACTCTGTGAGACCCCAGAGACGGCAGCCCACCAGGCTCCGCCGTCCCTGGTATTCTCCAGGCAAGAACACTAGAGTGGGTTGCCATTTCCTTCTCCAATGCATGAAAGTGAAAAGTAAAAGTGAAGTCACTCAGTCATGTCTGACTTCTAGAGATGCCTACCAGGCTCCTCCATCCATGGGATTTGCCAGGCAAGAGTACTGGAATGGGTTGCTATTGCCTCCTCCAAGTTTACCTGCTAATGCTGTAAATGGTATCTGGCCTTGACTCTAGTTGGTCTGTAGTCTCTGAAGACAGCCACACAGAGCCACTCCAGAGCTCTCTGCCCTCCGGAAGCCGTCTCCAGGGCGCACTCCACTGAGATGGTGCACTCCACCATTGCTTAGCTAGGGCCCTTTCCTGAGGATAACTCCAGTTTGGGTTTGTCTAGTTGTGCACTGCCAAGGTAACAAGGGATCTCAGAAAACTAGAAGGAGAAGTGGCATCAATAGAAGTTCCTTGAGAAGAGGGCCTGAATTGACTTAAGCTCCATTAGCTTGAGTCACCTTCAAAACTGCCAATGGGTGTTTCATGGCTGTGATGATTTTCATGAGCTATTATTGTTGCTTTCACTGGCAGGACCATTCAGGGCCAGTGAGGAAAAGCACTGTCTAGTGAAGAGCAGTTCCTGTGATTTTCTGGAAGTGAGTTGTAATCTCAGAAGTTGTGGCACAAAGGCCAAAAAGAAGTTTGTAAAGGAAGTAGAAGTTGCCCAGGTGGTGGTGGTGTAGTCGCTAAGTCGTGTGCAACTCTTGTGACCCCATGGAGTATAGCCCGCTAGGCTCTTCTGCCTATGGGATTCTCCAGGCAAGAATACTGGAGTGGTTGCCATTTCTTTCTCCAGGGGATCTTCCTGTCCCAGGGATTGAACCCAGGTCTCCTGCATTGCAGGCAGATTCTTTGCCAACTGAGCTAGGAAGGGAGCCAGAAGTTAACCAGGAGATGATGTCAAGCAAATGAAACCTTGAGTTGATTTCCCCACCCCCCATGCTAGGTACCCAGGACCACTTTTAAATGCCAGTACTTAAAAGGATAATTCAAAGTAACATCTCCTTTTTTAGATCTCCTTTTTTAGTAGATCCCCTTTTTCATAACAAAAATATGTAATTGAAGACACTATGCGTGCTTTGGGGATGGTTTAACTGGGTTAGGACTCTTCACTGAATATTGAGTGTTTTTACGTTTATTGCTTTGTTTCTTGATATTTCCCATATGGTAAAACCTTTTTAAAAAAGTTATAGTGTATAGTGCCACGTTATATTTTTAATATTCATAGCACTTAGCACACTGATAGACCCAAAGGACTGATTGCACAACCTTGCTTTAGAGGAAGTAAGTTGACTTACAGACCCTAATGCTGGGCAAGATTGAGGGCAGGAGAAGGGAACGACAGAGGATGAGATGGTTGGATGGCATCACTGACTCAGTGGACGTGAGTTTGCGCAAACTCCAGGAGATAGTGAAGGACAGGAAAGCCTGACGTGCTGCAGTCCATGGAGCTGCAAAGAGTCGGCTCTGACATAGCAACTGAACAACAACAAACAAGAAAACCTCTAAAGCTGCGAAGTAATGATCCATGTCCTTTTTCTACTCTGGGGATTTTGCTGAGGCTAATTGCGAACTGGTGGAACTGAGTATTGATGAGGGTAGAGGGTCTTAATGGCAGTGACATTAAGACAATGGGAAATTACAGTAGCCAGTAGATATTGCCTCCTCCCCGCAGCCACGAGCCCCACAAACAAGCCTGCCACTGGCCATTAAAAGAAACTAAATAACAGCAATAAAAATCCACTCTCCTGCTTTTGTCTAGCTATAGTTTCCTTCCTAGGCTTAGATCTTGAGGTACATGTTACCTGGCAGAAAATTCTCATTAGATTTATCACTACTTGATCTCTCAATAGTATTTCTCATCAAAATAACGTTTGGGGAAGATACTTCATGCCAAGGCAGTCCCAGGGAACCTCTGGAAGAAGGCCTGTATTTTCTGTCTGCAGCAGCAACTACAGTTTAGGAGAAGCACTGGGCATGGTTTTGTGGCTTGTCTCTTTTTAGGGCTGCTCATCACTTCAACCACAAAATCACTGCCTACCTTCAGAAGGGGAAAGAAATACTGGCCAACTGACTTTTTCTTTTCTTTTTTTTAATGACAGTCAGTGACTTGGGTTCTTAGAGACCAGGCCCCTGAGTTGTGTTTGGAGTTCCCCTTTACAGTCTTTGTAGAAATGTGGATTAGTTTCTACATTGCTACAAATCAATCCTCTGCATTAGGGTTGGCCTCTGTCCTGGAACCACAGAAGTGGTTTGCTCTGCCAGTTGCCTCATCCTGCTTAACTTCCGTATCACCGTGAAGAACCAGCCCATGAAGCTGTGAGACAGGGAACTTTGCAATGAGTGGTAAAGACTGGCCAATCTTCATTAAAAACCAAGAATCATTCATTCGTTCATTCATTCATTCAACTGTATTTATGGACTTCTCTAAATGACCCAGGCAGTTCTCCAAAAGCTATATGGACGCAGTAATGAACTAGACCCACAATTGCAAAACTTTTTCTTTGAAGTGCCAGATAGTAAATATTTTAGGTTTTGCAGGCCTTAACTGTTCCTGTTACAGCTCAACTCTGCCTGTATTTTGTTTTTTTGTTAGTTTTTGTTTGTGTGGGTGTGTGTGTGTGATTTTGTGGGTGGGTGTGTGCGCACAGTAGTAGCCATATTGTTGTTGTTGTTTAGTTGTGTCTGACTCTCTTGCTACTCTGTGGACTGTCTGTCTGTGGGGTTCTCTGTCCATGGGATTCCCAGGTAATAATACTGAAGTGGGTTGCCATTTTCTTCTCCAGGGGACCTTCCTAATCCAGGGATTGAATCAGCATCTCTTGCATTGGTAGGCAGGTTTTTTTTTTTTTTTTTTGCCACTGAACCTCCATGGAAGCCCCAGTAGCATATGAATAGCTATAGCAGTGAATAAATGGCTATTAGTTGTGTTTTAATGAAACTTGATTCATAAAAACAGGTAACATGTGACTCACTCTTTACCGCCCCTAAACTAGACCATGATATTCTTGCCTTTGTTGAGTGTACATTCCAATAGTCTGCATTTAATTTCTACAAGTTAGTTGTATTTTATGCAGAAGATACGTTTCTAAAGGCCTCATGGCATTCCAAAAAAGAAAAGTTCAAAACTTAAAAGCTTAGGTTTAAACTAAAAGACTCCTGAAGATGTTAACATGTCAATGTAACCAGCAAATAGAATAACTTATCATGTAAGAGTCAAAACAAAGCAATATTAAAAAAAATCCACATTTTTAATAGTTCATTATTACTAATGATTAGTAACTATGGAATATAATTTCTAGATATTAAACATCCACAAGAAAACTAAATCATCTGTAGTTTTTGATGAACTGATCATTCCTTTAATGCTATAAAGACAGAATAGAAACTTGTCACCAATTTCAGAAATCTAAAGCTCTTAAGAACACTCCATCCCATACATCAAAACTACTGCCAACTCCATAGATAGTTTAAAGAAACAAGTCATTTAGAAATTTGGTGAATGCAGAAGATTGTTCACTTAGTATGCTATCTTTGGTGAATTGGCCATTCATTGATTTGGTAGGTAGGCCTGTTGACTTTTGGCAAAGAAACCTAGAAGACATAAGCTTGGTTCTAGATACATGTCATGACCCAAAATGCTCTTTGGTTGGATGGTTGCATACATTATGATTACACACATGTGGCCAAACTTGGACGTAGAATAGCATTAACTGTTTAAGTTAGAGGGCTTCTCAGATTTCTACATGGCAGGGGAATTTCATTCACGATTCTGTATAGAGAATGTTTGCTCTTGGAGTTCAGAAGCTGATTCAGTTCTGGACTTGCTTATAGTTTTCCCTTTAAATGCTTATAAATTAATATTTATAAATTTTCAGGCACATAGAAAAGTTGGAAGACTTGTCCAGTGAACACATACATAGCTTCAGTCAGTGCTCAGTTGTGTCCAACCCTTTGCGGCCTCACGGACAGTAGCCCACCAGGCTCCTCTGTCCATGGGATTTCCGAGGCAAGACTACTGGAGCGAGTTGCCATTTCCTCTTCCAGGGGATCTTTTAGACCCAGAGATTGAACACAAAGATGTCTTTGGTGTCTCCTACACTGACAGGCGATTCTTTACCACTAGCGCCACCTATAGGCCTGCACCTATATGGCTGGTGAATTTCTAATAAGTGGAAGGCTCAATGTTTCTAGAGTAGGTAAAAGAATATCAACTCAGATTTTTTTTTTTTTAGAACCACAGCTTTTCAGGAGTGATCAGAGACTGAACTGAACCATTTCTAGTTCTCCTTTGTGTTTCTTAGGAAAAACCATGAAATATTCCTTAGCTCTAGGTGGTACCTGCCCTTGTACTTGCTCATTCTTACTTTCAGAGAGTTAAAAAAAAAGACAATGTTAGGTTTCTTTAGTGTCATGGAATCACCATTGCCAAGCCTTACAGGAACTGAAATCAACATCAGAAATGCTGGGTATGAACCCATGTGGCTGGATATGTTGTTTAGAAACTGGAAAGCCTGGGATGCCCTTCTGATTTGGTAAGATTTACCTTTCCGGTGTTATAATTCCATTTAATTGCTACAGAATAAAAATTCAAGAGGTCTGTGTTACCCCAGCCCTGTCTCTTTCCACATGTCAGTGTAAAGTATCATATGGATCTCAGGAAGGATTTACTAGCTGCAAAGTGAAATGCCATCTTGCACACTGTAATTTCTTGAGTTCCTTTTCCTTCATGTGGAAAGGAATGATTGAGGGGGGAAAGAAATCGTTTGACATCTAACCGCAGAAGGAAAAATGAGTCTCCTCCAACTTCTTCAGTTTCGGTTTTTGTTCCATTCTACATCCTGTGTGCTTCTGGTCTGGTGAGGAATTATGATGTAAAAGGGAGTTGTTTTCTTTTAGAAGATTCAGTCACCATTTAATAGTAATCACAAGTTTGGGAAAATTGAAGGGTTGGCAATACTCTACATCTTTCTGAGTCGTTGGGTACGCTTTGATGAATGCTACAACCTACCCATCGTTGATTTTTTTGTTGGCCACTCCTGCCTGTAGGATAATAATATATTCTTGCCCTGTTGACCTCCAGCTGTTACTGTTTTGGACAATGAAATAGTGAGCTCAAATCACCTGTGTCACTTGCCACGAAAAGCTTTAAGAGCCTTTGAGTGGTTCCATCGTTGTCTTTGTTCCTGCTCACCTGGAGGTGGTCAGGGCTCCCTGGAGGCAAGCTTGGGTTTCCTGGCGAGACGTGGGGCACAGCCCTCAGTTGACTGACAGTGACCATGTTGTGGAAAGTCATTGATACAGTGCTGAGGTCATTTATTACTGCAGCATAGCTTAGCCAAGCAGACTGGCATCCTACGCTTACCATACTCCAGTGCCAGCTCATGCTTCTCTGGTTCTAGGGTGGAAATCACTGAAAGTTGTAAACTATCACCTGTGGAATTATGAGAGGAGGAGAGGGCTCTGGGCCAGTTGTGGTTAGAACAATGGATTTTTCAGACTACAATAACTGTTTTGAAAATTCTCTTCCCCCTTCCTGGATTCTCCTCAAATTAGTCCTTTGAGAAGCTTTAAACTGAATCACAAGCAGCTTATCCATCATTAATCAGAACAAAGCCTGCATGCGGGCCAGAGTTTGTTTTCAGTGATGTATCCCAAGTGTCTGCCACATAGTAGATGCTCACAGAATATTCGGTGAATGAAAGAATAATGTGATTTATTTCCAGTGGGTTTTTCTTTTGATATGTGTGTGTGTATATATATTTTTTGTAAAGCATATAGTTAGGATAATCACATTCCTGAATTTTGTTTATGTGCCTCTAATAGAAAATCAGATTCTAGTTAATAGGTTGAATATTTCTTTCTCTTAGTAAATTGACACTGCAAGATTAAATGACCAGAGGTCATGACTTCAGTTTATTATAACCAAGGTGTCATCAATTACTTGAAAGACTACCTTTGCCTCTTTGAGGGGGAAAAGTTAACATGTAGTTTAAAAGAGAAAGTTGATTATGAACTAGTAGCTTTCCAAAATGTGAGATTCTGCTTGACTTCAGTATTCTAATAACTGAACTGGGCCGGAAATGAGTCCCGTCACCTTGTATTCATGGCCGCTGTGAGCCCTGCCTGATTTGAGGGTGAGGATATTTCCCTGGACTTAGCACAGCACTCATTCACTTCCTCGGCTTTCTCACTGTCAGGCTGGGTTTAAGTAGCATTACTGTAAAATTGCCCACTGAGAAATTTCAACACGAAGAGGTTTTCTGATCTCTTTAAAATAAAACGGTTAAAAATAGACCTTGTGGGAACAGTTTTCCACATCAAGAACAAAATCCTGCAAAAATGTTTGAATGCATATCGGGGACCCAATTATGTTTTCTCACCTCTGCTTAGCCATAGTTGCACTGTAGTGAGAACAACAAGGCTAGGTTTTACAGAATGTAGGCAGCAAGGCTCTCCCAGTCCTGAAGAGGTTCTGTGTTGACTTGGCCACCGCCTGCTTCCTCTCCCCTCACTGGGGCTTTGCTTGGGGCAGTGGGTCAAACTTTGCAGCCCTACCTCTTCAGTTCAGTTCAGTTCAGTCGCTCAGTCGTGTCCGACTCTTTGCGACTCCATGAATTGCAGCACTCCAGGCCTCCCTGTCCATCACCAACTCCCGGAATTCACCCAAACTTATGTCCATCGAGTCGGTGATGCCATCCAGCCATCTCATCCTCTGTCGTCCCCTTCTCCTCCTGCCCCCAATCCCTCCCAGCATCACAGTCTTTTCCAATGAGTCAACTCTTCTCATCAGGTGGCCAAAGTACTAGAGTTTCAGCCTCAGCATCAGTCCTTCCAAAGAACACCCAGGACTGATC
The DNA here is from genome assembly GCF_014754425.2 of Oryx dammah. Classification (NCBI taxonomy): domain Eukaryota; kingdom Metazoa; phylum Chordata; class Mammalia; order Artiodactyla; family Bovidae; genus Oryx; species Oryx dammah. Next base: position 6,657,490 of record NW_024080557.1, on the reverse strand, counting down.
TCCTTTAGAATGGACTGGTTGGATCTCCTTGCAGTCCAAGGGACTCTCAAGAGTCTTCTCCAACACCACAGTTCAAAAGCATCAATTCTTCGGTGCTCAGCTTTCTTCACAGTCCTACTCTCACATCCATACATGACCACTGGAAAGACCATAGCCTCGACTAGACAGATCTTTGTTGGCAAAGTAATGTCTCTGCTTTTGAATATGCTATCTAGGTTGGTCATAACTTTCCTTCGAAGGAGTAAGAGTCTTTTAATTTCATGGCTGCAGTCACCATCTGCAGTGATTTTGGAGCCCCCCAAAATAAAGTCTGCCACTGTTTCCACTGTTTCCCCATCTATTTGCCATGAAGTGATGGGACCAGATGCCATGATCTTCGTTTTCTGAATGTTGAGCTTTAAGCCAACTTTTTACTCTCCTCTTTCACTTTCATCAAGAGTCTTTTTAGTTCCTCCTCACTTTCTGCCGTAAGGGTGTTGTCATCTGCATATCTGAGGTGATCGATATTTCTCCCGGCAATCTTGATTCCAGCTTGTGCTAGTTATTTCACTGACCTTCTCCTAAGAGACCAGGAAGGCCAGGTTGGTTCAGCCACACTGGCCTCTGCTGATTGCAAACGGTGAAGTCTGCCCTGGGCAAAGGGGAAGCAACTAAAAGGAGAACAAGGTACCAAAGAGACTCTGTAGTTAAGATCCAGGGTCTTCTATTCACTGGGTCATTTGAGCTGGTTAAATCCCTTCTCTGTGACATGCCCAGAACCTTGGTTAGTTTGTGGCCCATTCAGAGCATCTATATATAGCAAAACAGCCTCCTGACTGGCCATGGCATTTTCTTACTTCAGTGTTATCCTCTTTCCCACAGCTTAGGCGCTTCCTTCCCTGTGGATGTTTGCTTGTGACCTTCCTTTACAGCTTTTGTTGCTGTTCTTTATTGCTGTTATTCTAACACCTTATAATGGTGCCAGGGACTTAATACGTGCTCAGTGAAGAGTTGTTGGATGAGGAATGAATGGCAAACTGATAAAAGCATCTCCAGTATTCGTGATGACTAGTAATGGTTTAATTTTGTGGTGCTGTTTAGTGCTTTATGGCCTATTGGGTTCCATATCAGGGAAAAGACTCAGAAAGTTCCAAATATTGCCTTTTACAATACAATATGACCCACACTCATCTTTATTGTTTGGGTGATTATTATTTACCCTGTGCCCTTACTTCTACTTAGCAGGTAGAAAAGTCTCTCCAAGAAATTGTCACCAGACCAAACTTAGGTCTGCTTGACAATCTACTGGCCCCAGGTTGTGAAGGAAAATGCAGCCTTCATTCCAGGGCACCAACTGAGGAGTCCAGGGCAGCCAGTGTGCAAAATATCTCAACTCCCCGATGGGTTTCAAGGAGGCATTTGGAAGGTGGCATGCTATGCAGCATGTTGGATCTTAGTTCCCTGACCAGGGATCGAACCCATGCTCCTGCAGTGGAAGCACAGAGTCCTAACCACTGGGAAGTCCCAGGGAGGCATTTTTAAAGGCCAAGTGAGGGAAGGGCTTGCAGGGTATGTGCCACTGGTGATGGTTTTAGCATCTGTAAAACAAGTCAGGAAGTATGCAATCATATACTGTAGTCTAGATCCTTCAGAGGGGACAGGGAGGGGTCTGTCCGGGGAAGACCCCCTAGGATCCTGCTCCATTGTTGTTGTCGCTCAATTGCTAAGTTGTTGCCAACTCTTTGGCACCCCATGGACTGTGGCCCTCCAGGCTCCTTTGTCCATGGAATTTCCCAGGCAAGAATACTGGAGTGGGTTGACGTTTCTTACTCCAGGGGATCTTCCTGGACCAGGGATCCAACCCACATCTCCTGAGTCTCCTGCATTGGCAAGACGATTCTTTACCACTGTGCCGCTAGGGAAGCCCCCTGCTCTGTTACAAAATAGCAAACAATCCAGTCTAGTAACCAGAGATGGAATGCATTTCTCAAGATTCCCATTGGGCCATCTGTGCAAGACAGCAAAAGAGACACAGATGTGTAGAGCGGACTTTTGGACTCTGAGGGAGAGGGAGAGGGTGGGATGATTTGGGAGAATGGCATTGAAACATGTATACTATCGTGTAAGAAACGAATCGCCAGTCTATGTCCGATGCAGGATACAGCTTGCTTGGGGCTGGTGCACAGGGATGACCCAGAGAGATGTTATGGGGAGGGAGGTGGGAGGGGAGTTCATGTTTGGGAGCGCATGTACACCTGTGGTGGATTCATGTCAATGTATGGCAAAACCAATACAGTATTGTAAAGTAAAATAAAGTAAAAATAAAAATTAAAAAATAAATAAATAAAATCTCATGTTACAGATTAAGCAAACTGGATTATAAGTAGCAAGTTCCAAATATTTGGTCATTTATATGTGGAAGCATTTTACACCACATTAAAAGCTAACCTAATGTAAAAAAAAAAAAAAGAATCCACCCCTAGCCTGTGGGTCCAGGGTCTAGAATCTCTTCAGATGAACTTGAATGTTTCTGAGATGCACTGCTCATTGCTTTGCCTGTTTCTGTTGCAGAGATCTCATTTCTCTTGTGCTCTTTTTGTACCCTCTTTCCACATGTTTCCATGCACATTCTTATTCCTCCTGCTTTTGTCTCCATAATTCTGAGTGCATGCTCAGTCACTCCGTTGTGTCCAACTCTTTGCAATTCCCCTGGACTGCAGCCTGCCAGGTTCTTCTGTCCATGGGATTTTCTTGACAAGAATAGTGGAGAGGGTTGCCGTTTACTCCTCCAGGAGATCTTTCCAACCCAGGGATCAAACCTGTGACTTCTGCATTGGCAGGCAGATTCTTTACCACTGAGCCACCTGGGACACCCCCTATAATGCTATCATTCTTTAAAGTTCAAGTGTCACTTTCTCTGGATATGCTTTCCCCGCACCTAGGAAGTAGATGCTTCCCTACCTCATTGCACCTGATGTGCTCTGAGAATATATCCAGCGTATAGTACTTATGACCTTCTATTGTTGCTATTTGATGAACAGGTAAATGGTTAAATTCTTAGTGCCTCTAGGCCATGACAGGGCTTCCCTTGTGGCTCAGCTGGTAAAGAATCTGCCTGCAATGCAGGAGACCTGGGTTCGATACCTGGGTTGGGTAGATGCCCTGGAAAAGGGAAAGGTTGCCCACTCTAGTATTGTGGCCTGGAGAATTCCATGGACTGTACAGTCCATAGGGTTTCAAAGAGTTGGACACGACTGAGCAACTTGCTGTCACAGGCCATGGCAAGAATATTATTCATCTCCACTGGTGGGCAGAGATGACATAGTGCCTGGCGTGAATAGATGCTCAGAATATTTGTTGTATGAATTTAATTGTTTACGTTGTAAAGTAAGCTTCAGGTAGGTACTCACAGTCCTTGGCATCTCTTTTTACACGAGCCAATTATCCTTCTCACTGCCTGGAAGGTTTGAATTTAAGGCCAGTTCAGCCTGCTAGAGCAGAGCCCTTGGCTGTTGCCCACTTCTGTGTGGGAAGAAGGGCCAGAGGGCATTTGTTGAGCAGGAAACCTGGAGTCCCAGGTCCTGGAATCCCATGCTTTCTCACTTTCCCATTATATTCTTCCCTCTGCTTTTTCCTGTTCCCCGTAACTTCTCTCCCCTAAAGGCAGGACTTGACAACTGATTATTTTGCTCACTTAAGCATCATGGAAATATAGCAAATAAAACGATGACCCTGGCAAGTCACTAGAACACAGTTGGAACATTGCCGAAAACAGTTATGCATGTGGAATTAGCAGTCAGGGCTCTCAAATCACAGCTGTTGCATGAGAAGCAAGAGGCTGGAAGGGCCAGATACTGAGGAGTCTTCCTCCTCCATCCCCTGACTCTAACTGTAATCATCCCAGACAGTTGATTCACAGCCTTATTAGCAAAGCACTGGGAAGAGACAGTGTCGCCATTCCTGTTGGCAAGTGTCTGTAGATGTTTCATGTATAAGAAACCTGACCAACATCTTAACAGGTTTTCCCGCCCACCCCCCACCCCCCCACCCCACAAGCTCTGGCTTAAAATTTTTCCCTCTAGCAGCTTCCATTTGTAGGAAGGAGAACAGCGGGCTGACACAACTGTCAGATCTCCTACCAGACCATTGGAAAGAGGAAATTTAGGAAATAAAGCAATGTGAAAAATTGGGTAACGTAATTTTTAAAATGCAGCCACCTGAATATATGATGTGAAACTCAGGGCCGATGGAGAAAGAATGTTTATTAGATTCTATGATCAGCAGTATTGGAACCCACTGGGATAAGAGACTGTTTCTTCCTTTACCATTTAAGGCTAATTATAGACTGCTGACTATGGTTCCCTGTTCTATACAACATGACCTTGTTGTTTATCAGTTCTGTGTGTAATAGTTTGCATCTACTAATCCCAAACTCCTGAGGGAACCCTTCAGCTCCACCCCTACAAGTCTGTTCTCCGTGAGTCCGTTTGTGTTTCATAGATAAATTCATTTGTGTCATATTTTAGATTCTATTTATAAGTCATAACGTATGGTATTTGTCTTTTTCTTTATGCCTTACTTCAGTAAATGCGGTCATCTCTAGGTCCATCCATATAGCCACCATTGGCACTGGTCCATTCTTTTTTACGGCTGAGTAGTGTTCTGTTGTGCACCTTCTTTATCTGTTCATCTGTTGACGGTCATTTACGCGGTTTCCGTGTCTGTCTTGTCTGTTGTATATGGTGCTGCAGTGAACACAGAGGGGCATATATGTTTTCAAATTTTAGTTTTCTCTGGATATATGCCCAGGAGTGGAATTGCTGGATCATATGGTAGCTCTATTTTTAGTTTTTTGAGGAACCTCCATATTGTTCTCCATAGTAACTGCACCAATTTACATTCTCAACAACAGTGTAGGAGGGTTCCCTTTTCAGAATGAAAAACTTTGTAAAGTTCATGTTGTCAGTGAAAGACTGTCTACATTTTTATGCACATGTGAGCAAGGGAGAAGATCAGGTGGTGGGATTGTACTAGATATCATTTAGCTAATTGCCCAGGATAATTGGGGTATAAGGGTTAGGGTTTTTATTTTAAGGATGTAGTGGGAATTGCATTGAAAAATGAAATTGTCAAACACACTTGACAGTATATATCCATTTATAATCATGCATTATTCAATAATCTACCCATTTTATTCTCTCCACTCATTTCTATATTAAAAAGAACTAATTATTTTCACAAGCTAGGCTGATTCATTATTTCCAAATTTACTTAACTACAAAAACTAATACCCAGGTTGAGTTTGATAGGGTGAGGAAGAATAAGATGTCTCATCAGAGGAGAACTTGTAACCAGGGCACTTCTCCCAGGTTACTTGTAACCTTCTGTATGCCATGCTTACCTGTCTTTCAGGATGGAGGAAGATCGTCCTGGTGTGTTATGTTTTGGTGGCATTCTAAGCCAGAAATGCAAACCAGAAATACCAAATGAATCTCTTTTGAGTATTGATGAGTTGTTATTTGTATGAATGTCCAAAATCACTCTGACCTATTGGCACACCTGTACGTACCATGTTAGTTTCCTTTTTTTACTAGTAAGAGAGATCAGTATTGGTCTTAACTGCATTTACTATTTTTCCAGTTCATAACTCTCAATTTCTGTGGAAATTACAGTTTTCCCTTCAAAAAGAGTTTTTCATTCATAGATTACTCTTTTAGGGAACTATTTTGAACTAACCAACTGAAGTATTTCCTTGAAGAACTCTGAAACCCTCTCTCTTTAATTTCTCCCTCGTTCTCATTGTGGAAAATTCAGAATCTGTGACATAAAATTCTGTCTTGGTTCAATCATTCCTAAACTGGACATACATATCCTTTTAGTTTTTTCTCTCTCTGTCCAATACTTGATTTGCAGGTGCTTAGAGATTTAAAAAATTGAGTGAATAGGAGAATTTATAGTATAGAAGTTAGATACCAAACTGCATCTCATGATTCTACCATGTCTTTCTTTTCCATACTGCTAATACTAAAAATAATTATCCTTTGACTAAAATACCAATAACAACAGCAAACCACCCAGCTTCTCTTTTAATGCTGCACAATTAGCAGCTATCCAAACATCTCATGGTAAACATATTAAAATCCACACCCTGTGCTTTTAGGTAACAAATGTTCATTAAGATACTCTTCATTTTATAAATTAGGTAATCCTGGTAACATTGGATAGTGTTATTCTCAATTCTTATCTGTAGCTATACAGTCATTGAGCTGAATAAAATGTTGCAGTGTAGCAATTAAGAATATCCTTTTTTCTTTTTTAATCCACAAGTTTGGCAAATTACAACTTGTTTGTCTAAGTAAACAATGTTACCTGCTGTGGCTGCTTTGTTATAAACAGAGTTCTGCGTGCAAATTACCAACAGTTACTAACCCTTATGGCAGAAAGTGAAGAGGAACTAAAAAGATTCTTGATGAAAGTGAAAGAGGAGAGTGAAAAAGTTGGCTTAAAGCTCAACATTCAGAAAACGAAGATCATGGCATCTGGTCCCATCACTTCATGGCAAATAGATGGAGAAACAGTGGAAGACTTTATTTTGGGGGGCTCCAAAATCATTGCAGATGGTGATTGCAGCCATGAAATTAAAAGACACTTACTCACTGGAAGGAAAGTTATGACCAGCCTAGATAGCATATTCAAAAGCAGAGACATTACTTTGCCAACAAAGATCCATCTAGTCAAGGCTATGGTTTTTCCAGTGGTCATGTATGGATATGAGAGTTGGACTTGAAGAAAGCTGAGCACAGAAGAATTGATGCTTTTGAACTGTGGTGTTGGAGAAGACTCTTGAGAGTCCCTGGGACTGCAAGGAGATCCAACCAGTCCATTCTAAAGGAGATCAGTCCTGGGTGTTCTTTGGAAGGACTGATGCTAAAGCTGAAACTTCAGTACTTTGGCCACCTCATGCAAAGAGTTGACTCATTGGAAAAGACTGTGATGCTGGGAGGGATTGGGGGCAGGAGGAGAAGGGGACAACAGAGGATGAGATGGCTGGATGGCATCACCGACTCGATGGACATGAGTTTGAGTGAACTCTGGGAGTTGGTGATGGACAGGGAGGCCTGGCATGCTGCAATTCATGGGGTCTCAAAGAGTCAGACACAACTGAGTGACTGAACTGAACTGAGTAATTCCCAGTATGACAGTGGCTATGTTTCCTATAACTTAGACCTCCTTTCTCCCACTAAATCAGGAAAACAGATTAAGATAAACACATTATCCATATTGGCATAGCTCAGGTGGTAAAGAATCTGCCTGCAATGCAGGAGACCCTGGTTTGATTCCTGGGTCTGGAGGATCCGCTGGAGAAGGGATAGGCTACCCAATCCAGTATTCTTGGGCTTCCCTTGTGGCTCAGCTGGTAAAGAATCCACCTGCAATGAAGGAGACCTGGGTTTGATCCCTGAGTTGGGAAGATCCCCTGGAGAAGGGAAAGTACCTGCTCCAGTATTCTGGCATGGGAAATTCCATGGACTGTAAAGTCCATGGGGTCACAAAGAGTCGGACACAACTGAGTGACTTTCGCTTTCCCTATTATCCATATTCCCCAATTTCTCAGCCCCAGGCAACCATACCCATCCCAGCCCTACCCTAGGGGAGATGGTGGAAGGACACCTTCTGCTCTCACAGTTGCAAGTAACAATGTTTCACCAAAGTGTATACAACGTAATTAGGACAGCCTGTTTGTGAGCTCAGCTGTTTAGTTGTGTCTGATTCTTTGCTACCCCATGGACTATAGCCTGCCAGGCTCCTCTATGGGATTTTCCAGGCAAGAATACTGGAGTGGGTTGCCATTCTCTTCTCCAAAGGATCTTTCTGACACAGGGACCAATCCATATCTCTTGTGTCTCCTGCATTGGCAAGTGGATTCTGTACAACTGAGCCACCTGGGAGGCTCTAGTCGGTATGGAGGCAATGCCAGCTAATTTTCTCATTAAAGGTTAGAAATTTGTCTGGAGCAGACCGAGTATGCATAGTCATTCCTGCACTGGGGTAAACTGTGGTATTTCAGTGAGGTCCTGCTCTTGTGTACTGCATATGGCTCACTGTCAGATAATTTAACACCCAAGAAAATCTCCCTTGAATAAATTAGAATATATTTGCAAATTAATTGGTTAATTAGATTTTAGATATCTCTGGGGGACTGAGCTAAAACAGATGTGTGCAGAAGCCCCTCATAGATGCCCAGGGATGAGGGCTTCTTATCCAGCTTTCTGAAGGAAGAACTCTCCTACTGCTTGATCCTCTCCTGGGTGCCAGAGCATTTCATTATGTGCATTTACACAGAAAGCAGTAGAACTGCATTCCTGCCTTGGAGTTAATTGTTATAGGGACATGCTCAGAAGGGTCCCTTCTCTGCAAATAACTGTACTGTAAACTAAAGCACTATTAGAGTTGATACTTTCTTGATTGTCAGGAAACCATATGGGGATCCAGTGATAACTACAGGAAGACAAGCTAGGGAACACTTTTAAATACTTCTGTAAGACACAAGCAGTGCCTGTGAAAATACCCCATAAAAAAGCCAGAACTTGAGCTCAGGCCTTATAGTTTGAAAGCTGCTGCTACTGGTAAGTCACTTCAGTTGTGTCTGACCCTGTGCGACCCCAGAGATGGCAGCCCACCAGGCTCCACAATCCCTGGGATTCTCCAGGCAAGAACACTGGAGTGGGTTGCCATTTCCCTCTCCAGTGCATGAAAGTGAAAAGTGAAAGAAGTTGCTCAGTTGTGTCCGACTCTTTGCAACCCCATGCACTGCAGCCTACCAGGCTCCTCTATCCATGGGATTTTCCAGGCAAGAGTACTGGAGTGGGGTACCATTGCCTTCTCCAATAGTTTGAAAGCAACCAGTATTTATTTGTCTGTCTCTCTTTTTTACTCTGTTGCTTTACCCTTTTGGAGAACGGAAACTCAGTTGGCAGTACCTTAAATACTACCTAACATTAACACTAGTTTGACTTTTTAAATTGGATCATTCAAGTAGATTCCATTTGTTCCTTTTTTACTTTTTTTTTTTTTTTTTTAGTAAATGAAGCTTGTGTAGTGGAGCCACTGGGTCCTAAATGGATGCTGGAGATCAAAGAGAATGAGCCGGTCCCTGCTTTCAGTGACCGCCTGCTGCTTTGTGCGATGGTGAAATGGGTTTGTGTCTCTTCTAGTACTTGCAATGGGAAGAGGCAGACCACTCTGGAGCAACTTGCATGACAGGAGGATAAAAAGGTCCAGTTAGAGATGGATTACGAATGAGTCATGTGTCCATAGCTATGAATTCACTATTGGCAGCACTACTCTTTGGGAGCTTGTGGACTGTTGGGCAAGGTGCTATAAAATTTGGAAACAAATGGTGTCATCAGGACAGAAATATCAACATCAGGCATCTTCTTCCTTTCTCTATTTGATGTCCACTTGTTACAATGATTGTCAGCTCCCAGAGGACACCTTTATGTCACCTATATCTCAGAGTCCCCAGCAAAGAACAGACTGACAGCAAATGTTGAATCTGAGAGGATGCACTGATGAAGCAAATGTTCAAATAAAAGAGCCACACCTGGAGAATCAGAGGGAAGACTGGGGATCCAAGGTGGGTTTTTTTGGGTGAGGGAGGAGGCAGGGAGGCATGCCACATAGCTTTTGCAATCTTAGTTCTCCACCAGGGATCAAACCCAGGCCCTCGGCAGTGAAACCTCCGAGTCTTAACCACTGGACTGCCAGGGAATTCTCCAAGATGGATATTTAATGACTGTGCATCTCATTTTACCCCGAGATTTGAGGGATATGTTATATTGTCACAACAAATTTCTTCACTTTTAGTTTTGCTTACATGTTTAGAAAAGTGAACCATCACAGAAATAACTGATGAATAGTGGATCCTCTTTAAACCAAGTTTTTTTTCATTTTCTAAACCTGATTTTTTTTTTTTTTAAGTAAGAGACAAAGCCTTAAAAAAGAAGTATGATGTTCTCTTTTGAAATCAGTACTGTTTCCAGCTTAGAGGCTATTGCTTCTTGTAACAGGGGTGACAGTGTGGCCTCATATGATTTCCTTGTGTTATATTCCATGGTAAATTGGTTTTTCCCCTAAATCTTAAAAAATTAGTTCATAGTCTAAAGGATTATTATATTATATTTGATTTTTTTTCAGAATGATGTTATTAAAAGTACTATTCACCTATCACAACCATATTTCAAGGAGAAAATATATTTAGTGTGAGGGAAAATGAATCTTTATGACAAAGTAATTTAAACTCTACCTTCCTTTTGCAAATGGAATCCATTAAAATACAGTTTAATCAAATAGGATTATTTTAAAATCAGAAACCTATATACCGGTATTTATATTCAACATTGAAATAGAGATACCATAAAATGAAATGTTACTTTAAAAATGGACTTTGTTCTTGCTATGCTGTTCTTCAGTAACAGCCCATATTTCCAGGGAGGGCTGGGAAGAAATTTACTAGGTTTGTTTGATTTTAAATTCTTTAATTTCTTTAATTTTTGAGGGGGAGGTAGATGTTTTGGAGGATTCTGATCATTTTCGGTAATTGACTTCGTCATACACTTGAGACCCTCTGCTCCAGAACCTGAATGGTCCTTTAACCAACCCTGACTCAAGAGATGAGCTTACAGCCCATCCTTCCAGTCCTCTGGATCGCAGAGAGACACTGCTGTTATGGGCAAGAGCCAGCTCTTCACCGGTTGGCGTTTCTGTACAGATACTACAGATTGGCAGGTTGTCTTCCTTTCCTAAAGTTCTTCCCCATTGGATGTGGAAGCAGGCTCGGACAGGTTAATCAGGGTTCACGGAGCTGATGGGAGGATCTGGGCCTGGAGAGGTGCCTTCCCCACTGGAGGGGATCAGACACTAGGTGGGGACCTACAGATGCCGACAGGAAGTCCAGCCAGCCAGGCAGCACGCACACAGGGTTGTGCACAGAGTGAGGTTTCTGGCAGGCACTTGTCACTCAGGACGTCCCGAGGGCCCCAGGACAGCTGAGTGGAGGAAGCGTGGGAGCTAACCTGTCCACAGAGCTTTAGTGCAGTCTGACACTGCTATCAGGCCGTGCTTCTTGGGCTAGGATTTTGGCAGGACTAGAATTTGCCCTGAAAACATGTTTTTATTGTAACATATCAGCTGGTAGTGAGAACGCGTGAAAGGGACTATATGGTTTCTTCCTGCCTAGATTGCATAGATGGTCAACACTGATTACAAGCACCCGACCAGAGAAAGCAGCCATATTGGCTTAAATGGCTCCCAAAGTGAAAGTGAAAATATTAGTTGCTCAGTCATGTCAGATTCTTTGTGACCCTTGGACTGTAGCCCACCAGGTTCCTCTGTCCAAAGAATTCTCTCAGCAAGAATACTGGAGTGGGTTGCCATTCCCATCTTCAGGGGATCGTCCTGACCTAGGGACTGAAGCCGAGCCTCCTCATTGCCGGCAGATTTGTTACCGTCTGAGCCACCAGGGAAGTCCCAGGCCTTATCTTTAAAAAAAAAAAAACAAAAACGTGGCCTGGGGAATGTACTGATGGCTTACACTTGCATGACATGCTGCCCCTAAGGCTGGGAGTAGGGGTCACTCCCATCCACGCCAAAGGGACTGGGGAGCTCCCGAGAGAAGTGGATGTTGAGAAGGATGTGGCAGCCACACGGTGTGGGAACACAGAGCAATGTCACATGTGTTTGGGTTGAGATCCACCTTGGGCTGTCTTCCATGAAGTTGTTGGCCCTAGCCTAGGGCCCCATTTGTCTGGAGAAGAGTGTGGGCAGACATGCTGTTGGTCCTTAGAGCCAGCTTTCTGGGCCTGGAAGATCAAGTTTGGACTTGGTGTCTGAAACAAGGGGAAAGTCCAACTATAAGAAGTTGAGACAAATAATTAAAAGAGCTAATGACTTTGGTCATGGACTGAATCCCTGAATCTTGAACCCAAGCTTCTCAGGGCTTCTCTCTCAGAGGTGGATGGTTCTAGAACCTCCGGTGGAATTAACTTGCCAAGTGGGTGGTCATGTGTTTCACCATGGGGCTTTGAAAACTGAGTGGAGGACCGGCACATTTAAATGGTAGAGCATACAAATCAGTTATTACGGGGTTGTTGGTTAATACGTATGTTCATGTTTAGAAAAATGTACAGCCTCCCAATTAGCAGGGAGGCTTTTTAAAAAATAAAAGCTAAGAAGGAGAAATAAAAAAATGTGTTTAGGAGAAGTGGGTAGGCTTGAAGAAATGAATCTCTTAGATTGTTAAAGGTATAAGTCCAAGTCTCCAATCCAGCCAAGGTGTTAGTGACTGAAAATCATTATCATATAACCATTTGCTGTTTGGTGGAGTGTTTGGAATGAGCTAGTTAATCCCATTCCAATTCATAATGGGCAGGTAGCCAATTCATACAAAACACCTTGACAATCCATACTAATTGGTTTGTCTCCATGGAGCTGCCAAATTGAATTGCCCGTGGAGATGGGCATTTCCCTCAACCCACCTTCTGTTTCAACTCTCCTCCTCCTCCTCTCCCCTGCCACCACCACCCACTGCGCGCACGCGCGCACACGCGCGCGCGCACACGCACACACACACACACACACACACACACACACACACACAGAGACCTGGAATAATTTTGCATTGAAATAACATCATTTTTTCCACTCATCTTTCTGGGCTATAAATTTCCCCAAGCTTTCTTTTTTAAAAGAAGGAGTCGATTCGAGGTAAGGAAAGAAAACCAAATGCCCTCGAGACCTTTTCAGGGTCATTTGTATTTTCAGACTTGCAGAGGGTAGTAAGAAAAATATCTGTGAACAAAGCAAAAATGCACTTCATGTTTTGGAAGGCCAGGGAAGCAAATTCCCAGACAAAGATTCATGCAGCCTAGAAATAGTTTCAGAAAGATCTACCAACCCACAAAAACTTCTAGCAGCCCACAGAATCATTTCCAAGAATGGCTAATCATGTACTATTGAGAAATACCCCCAAAAAGGATAAAAATGTAGGTTTGTAACTTTGATCGATAGCTGGTTTTTGAATAAATAATTACCCTTTACACCTGAACGTTGGCTTTCCCAAGCAAATGCTTAACTGTTTCTGGGCTCAGTTGATCCTCTGGACATTTTCTAAGGGGTGGTAAGATTGACAGCATTCCCTCCGTTTGGTGAGTGTTCTGTTCTGCTGACTAGCTGGGCGAGCAGTGGTACTTGGGAGCAGTTAATTTTGAGCTCTGGAGCCGGACTGATTCCTGTGATCTTCACCAGCTGTGTGACTGTGAATAATCATCTAACCTCTCTGGGCTCCAGTTTTTTAATCAGCCATCTTTGTCCTAGGGGCTCTGCTTAAATGAAAATCATAGTTTATAATTCAGTAACATGTTGTTAGTTTTTCAGTTTTAAAGGACTTTTGGTGCATTTAAGTTATACCTAAGGAAGGGAAACTTCCATGTAATGAAATGCTGTAACACCCCCTTCCTTTACCAATGTGATATGGCCCACCCCCTTCTCCCTCCATCCGAGGGTAAATTAAAGCAATATAACTCAGTGTAAACATTTGTCAACCCAGATGCATTTCTAGGCATCCGGTGTGTACAGACACCTGGTTATTTGCACGATTTATACCATTAGTGCACTCATCTTGAGATAGGATGAATTTCGAATCCCTGCTCCTCGTAAGCCTTGCTGAGATTTTTGACAGTCAGAAATAAATAATCTTACCTTTAATTATCTCTGTCTGTAGAATGTGGTAGATAGGGAACAATAAGTATGAAATACTCTTTTCTCTTAAGGTCCAAGAGAGATGAAAGAAATAGAGAAAGTTTTCATAAAGAAAAGACAAAAGGAAGTCATTTCTGAGTAAGGCCACTAGATAGTTTTCTTACTCCCTAACGACAAAGCTTACACACCCCTGAAAGGCAAATGATCTGATAGGCTCCTCTTTACCATTGCTTGAGGATAGAGGGAGGTTTGATCTGAACCTCCATGAAAAGCCGCATAAACAGAAAGTGAAATTTACAAGGGATTCCAACAGCATCCACAAAGGTTGGCATGGGGTGGGCCAGCATATGGAAGGCTCTCATCCTGGCTCACAGACGTTCATTTGGGCTTCCATCACAATAATTCCTCTTTTATGCAGAGGAGTAAAATGATTGCCAGCGGCAGGAAAACTAGAAAAGAAACTTCAGCTCAGCTTCTACTCTTTTGAAAAGTCTTTGTCTTTCTGGAGAAGTGAGAGGGAAGTAGGGAATCTCTCCAGACTGCCTTAAAGAAAACCTGCAAGCCATAGCAATCCAGTGCTGTCCTCTGGGTTTTCTTATTATCCACGTGCATCAGTTGCTAGATAAAGTCAAGGATACTTATAATTGGGGAGAGAAAGAAAAACATGTAAACCTGTTCCTTGGACTGAGAAAGAATGGAGTTTTAAAGAATTTTCCCTGATTTTTATGTTTTTGTTGTAGGTTTGAAATATATTCTTAAGGATTTCTTTTAATGTTGATATAACACATTTTTCAGCATTACTTCTCTCCCTTTTGAGAGGACAGATAGGTATGGAATCACCTTGCTATGATGTCAGTGTAGTAAAATTCTCTACAACCAGTTGCTTGTGGAAGACGTTGGAATAAATTGTTGCAGGTGCAGGCTGACTGGCAGCAGAAACTTTTTCCACCACATGTATGACTACTTCATCTTTTGGAAAACTGTATCCAGGTAGTAAAGGCTGGCAGTGATTTATGCTGATTTGGGCTATGGCTCCTTCTATGCACACGTGAAATGCCACCAGTTCTAGGGGGCTTCTTAAAGAACTCAACTGGGTCCACTTCGCTCATCCTTCTTCCCTAGCCTCCATTAGTGACATGTCTGGGTTGTGATTTGAGGGTCTGCGGGAGGAAGGAGCCAGGATCTGGAGCCATCTGGAGCCTGGGCGAATAAGCACTGGGTGAACATCTGTTTGAAACTTTGTGGAAATATCTAGTACCGCTGATTTACAGCCCTTTGGGGAGTCTGTGTACAGAACCCAGACTCGAGAGGAAGCTGGCATCTGGCAGGAGTCGGGGAACACAATTGTGCTTGATTATCAGGATATGGTAAGTCTGTCTGGCCTTATATCCATTGCCAAATTGTAGATTTCTTTCTTTTTTTTTTTAATTTGGGCCACATTGGTCCTCCCTGCCATCAAAACCAAAAAAAAAAAAATACAGTACAAGGGGGGAAAAAAAAGCCCAATCTTATCACGGAAGTGAAAGTCACTCAGTCGTGGGTGAGTCTTTGTGACCACATGGAGTATACAGTCCATGGAATTCTCCAGGCCAGAATACTGAAGTGGGTAGCTTTTCCGTTCTCCAGGGGGTCTTCCCAACCCAGGGATCAGACTCAGGTCTCCCACATAGCAGGCGGATTCTTTACCAACTCAGCCACAATGGAAGCCCAAGAATACTGGAATGGGTAGCTTATCCTTCTCCAGACAGATCTTCCCAACCCAGGAATCAAACCAGGGTCTCCTGCTTTGCAGGCGGATTCTTTACCAACTGAGCTCTCTCATGCTAAGTTGCTTCCATCATGTCTGATTCTTTGCGGCCCTATGGACTATAGGGCGCCAGGCTTCTCTGCCCATGGGATTCTCCAGGCAAGATACTGGAGTCAGTTGCTGTTTTCTACTCCAGGGGAACTTCCTGACCCAGGGATGGAACCCGTGGCTCTCACATCTCCCTCACTGGTAGGCGGGTTTTTTACCACTAGCGCCACCTGGGAAGCCCATCGTACTCATATCAAAATATATACAGTCACACAGAACTATCCCAGTAAAATGATCTCCTAAGGACTGTGAGCATAGAAGCTAAGAGTATGTACTTTGGAGTCTGGTGATTCTAGTTCCAGTCTAGGCTCTGGCACAGAAGTAGCTGTGTGACTGTGGGTGAGTCACTTAACCTCTCTGTGCTTTTACATCCTCATCCCTACAGCTGGATATTAGTAATAGTGTTAACTTTTTAGAATTATTTTGAGATGTAGGTGGAGTTTATGTATGTAAGAGGTTTAAAATAGCACCTGGGAAATTAAGCACTATATACTTATGTGTGTGTGTATATGTGTTTCTGTGTTTTCCGTGGAGTAGATAAGTATGATCACACCCAGGGCTACCCACTGCTCTGTTGGGAAAATGCCTTTAGTTATGTCATTTACCTTCCTTCCTCTACCATCACTTCCCTCTCCACCACTACCACCCCACCCAGACTGGCTTGCTTTCCCTTGATCTTTGACGGTGTCAAGAATGTTGCAAGTTGGAGCTCTGCACAAATACATCCCCCTTCCAGAAGAGTTCTTCCCACACCCACTCTAGGAAGCTTCATTGTCTTCAGCTTTTATGCCATGTCAATGTTGCTTCTTCAGAGAGGACTTCCTTGACCCCCCAGTCTTGACTCAAAATTGACCTTCTACCCAGAGTCACTCTGTTGCCCCCTGTTCTTTAGCCCCATTAGGGCTACTTGCGTTTCTCCAGGGTTTGTATTGCACTATAGATGATGCTGTCCGTGGAGCACATCTCATTTTTGAGTGAGTTCCCATTGTAGGTCCGGCAGCCAGCCCAGGACAGTGCCAGCCCATAGAAGGCACTCACTAAATGTCGCTCCTCAGTAAGTGACTGACCCAATGATGGGCTTTCCTAGATTACATTCAAGGTGGCCTGGGCAACCCCTTCCTTCTGAGCTGGTCACCTCAGACTCCTGTCCCCCTACCAGCCGTCTCGCTGGCCTCTCCCTCTTTTATTTATATTGTGGTAGAATTGAAAGAGAAGTCAGGGAAGTAATCAAAGTCCTCTTTCAGAGATAAGATATGTCCTCCTTTTCCCGCTTTGGTATCACTTTGACCATCTGGTTGGGAGCGAAGGAGGAGGAAGCAGAACCTGCTCTTTCTGATCAGCAGAGTCCAGTGGGAACACTTGCCATGTGGATGTGCCCCATCTACTGGTCGAATCGGGTGACAGCATCCTTAACGGTCTGTGATCCCCTGTGCAGTTAATACTGGGCATCCAGTCTCATTAAAAGCAGCTGAGACTGGGGTTTCTATCACATGTTATTATCCTGCCAGCAAGAGAATTAAGAGTAAAACATGGTTTGCTCGCAGAGCATGCATTTTACCTTTCCAGTGTCTACACTGCATCAGGATTGACCATATTCTCTTGTGTGGAGTTTGCAAGTTTGAGGGGAAGGGTTTCACACTTGTGCCCACAGGTTAAAATCTATAGTTTAACATCAGTGTTCACTGTTGAGTTGTTCCCTATGAACATTGTGTTGACCAGATTTGCAGCATTTAGAGAATCCCTTCTCTGCAAGACATCTGAAGATGTGAGCATCACACCCATTTCTCAGTCTTCCCGTAGGGATCGTGGGTTCTTAAGATAAAAGTTTTAGGGGAGAAAATAGAATCTCCTTGTGTTTTTTTTTTCTCTCTCTCTGTCACACAGGCACACATACACATACCTTGGGACTTACATTGCCTGTAAGACTCAATAAGTAAATTGGGGAAGATGGAATTTGTCAGTTTGCTTAAAGAAACATAATTATTTTAAAATGACAAATGGTCCCTTTGTCAATAAATTATTTATGTCTTAGCTTCAATGCCTGGATACCTTGTGTAAATTATGAATTAGCTTGTAAGTAGGTTTATCACAGGGTGCCCAGCAGGTCTCTGGGCTGAGGGTTAAGTGGGTAGCATTTCATTCTGATGCTCTTCCACTGCTGTTGTCTTGAGGATGCAGATGTGTGAACATGAATTCAGGTGACTATAGCTGTAACGTGTGCTACTTTACAAGGATTCATCTAGCATTGCCATCCAAAAGAATCTTACCTTACACCACACCCTCCAAATTTCAATATCAGGTAGCAAGTGCAAGATGAAACCATCTTACTTTAGTTTAAGTTTTAAGGACAGTCACTCTCAGTTATAGGTATTTTTTTTCCTTAAAAAAAAAATTAAGTAGCTACTAACATATTCTTTGGGCTTCCCTGGTGGCTCAGGTGGTAAAGAGTCTACCTGCAATGCAGGAGACCCAGGTTTGATCCTTGGGTCAGGAAGATCTGCTAGAGGAGGGCATGGCAACCGCTCCAGGATTCTTGCCTGGGAAATCCCATGGACAGAGGATCCTAGTTGGCTATCGCCCATGGGGCTGCCAAGAGTAGGACATGACTGAGTGACTCACTCACACACACACACCAACACACACACACACACAATATATTCTTCCTCACTGTTACTCCACAGAATCTCCACTCAGCCTCCCAAAGGGAAGGCTTTGAACAAGTAGCTGGGTTTTTTGCCTGTATTTCGATCCCTGGGTCAGGAAGATCCTCTGGAGAAGGAAATGGCAACCCACTCCAGTACCTTTGCCCCGAAAATCCCATCGATGGAGGAGCCCAGTAGGCTACAGTCCATGGGGTCGCAAAGAGTCGGACATGACTGAGCGATTTCACTTCACTTCACTTCACTTCACTTGATCACCAAGTTATTTACAACCAGAGGATTTCACAGTGACAAGTGAACTCGATGGACCTACAGCTTAATTTGGTTTTTCTCCATTCATGATGATTTTGGACAACGGAGCACATGTCTTCAGCACCCTATCAGAACAGAGATGAAAGACAGACTATGATGCATTAACTTACCTGGAATGCAACTTATCTGCAATTTACATGGCGAGAAGTCAGCCATGTAAATGTCTGCATACCTGTCAATTCTATATGTTAGGGTTTAGTGATGCTTTCTGTGAATTGTTGTTGGTTTTCAGTCACTCAGTCATGTCCAGCTCTTTGTGACCCCATGGACTGCAGCACACCAGACCTCCCTGTCCCTCACCATCTCCCAGAGCTTGCTTAAACTGATGTCCATTGAGTTGATGATGTCATTCGACCATCTTATCCTCCGTCATCCTCTTCTCCTGCTCTTTTCCCAGCATCAGGGTCTTTTCCAGTGTGCACTGCAATGTTTTCAGTTCTCATGCTTTGAAAGATCTCATCAGTCCCTCTTCTTAAGACATTAGGAACTGCTAGTACAAAATGCCAGTGAAGCCCCCAGCAGCTTCTCATACTTCAGGTGCAGACAGACTGTGTTTGGATCTTAACTGGTCTTCTCTGCTGACTGTGTGACTCTGGACAAATTCTTGGACTTCTGTCAGCTTCAGTGCTCAGTTGTAAAATGAGGATATTAACCTTAGATTGTGACCCTGAGATGGTGATATTGTATGTAAAGTATTTAGCTCAGTGCGTAGCATATGAGTGTGCTAAAAGTTGTAGCTATTGTTATAGCATTATCATTACCATTATTTCTACATGTGAAGGTTCCCTGGTGGCTCAGGTGATAAAGAATCTGCCTGCCAATGCAGGAGATGCGGGGTTTGATCCCTGGATCGGGAAGATCCCCTGGAGGAGGAAATGGCAACCCACTCCCATATTCTTGCCTGAGAAATCCCAGGGACATGGGAGCCTGGCGGGCTACAGTCAGTCCATGGGGTCACAAAGAATTGGACATGAGATAGAGACTAAACAACAACGACACACATGTAAGGTACTATTTTACAAATAGAGTTTCTATTTTTTACCAAGAGCTTTTCCTTGGTCTCTTAAATCAGCTTTCTTATTCTAGAAGAAGCTATGATTTAAAGAATGGAAATTCATTTTGTGATATTTAAATGTATCTACATATATTTACATTTCCCCCAACTTTTCCCTGTAATTTATTTTCTAAGGGATTAGCAGCCTTCAGGATACAGGTGGTAGTGGTCTGCTCTGGTCTGACCTCACAATATGATCTTGAGTTTGCTGTGTTGGAGGTTGTGGGCAGGTCTTGTAATCCCTAAATTTGCCTGAGAGGTAGATGGAAGGAAACAGTGTCTTTATTAGATGAATCCAGTTTTGGCTTTTTTTTTGGTTCTCGGCTCCAATCCAGGCATAATGCCTTAATAACTGAAATTGTCTCTTTCAGCCTTCTCACCTTAAAGACTGTTCAACTCAGCAGGAAGGACTCATCGCTGTGGCAGAGAGATGCCCTCCAGGTCTCTCTGGGCCAGTGGGCCCCAGGCTGGACCCACAGCAGTCAGTATTTGAGGACAGGTGGGAGACAGGACCCCTGGGTGCTCCTCCTGAGCGGGCTGTCCCTATAAAAGCTCCAGCTTGTTTTCCCCTCCAGCCACTTCTAAAGCTGCCTCCTTTTACAATTAAATCATTTCATTCCTTTCTCTCATGCTTTCCTTCACTCTGGAGATGTTCAGTGTTAGGACATTTAGGGAGTTGGGGAATTTGGCTTTTAATTACTGTGAAAATATGATTATTTGGGGACTCAGCACCATCTCTGCCGAGCCTGTAGGATGTTGAGGCAAACAGGAAGAAGGGCGCATGTGCTGTGCTGTGCTGCGCTTGGTCACTCAATCGTGTCTGACTCTTTGTCATCCATAGACTATAGCCCGCCAGGCTCCTCTATCCATGGGGATTCTCCAGGCAAGAATACTCAGGTGGGTTGCCATGCCCTCCTCTAGGGGATCTTTCCAACCCAGTGATCCAACCCAGGTCTCCCACATTGCAGGTGAGTTCTTTACCATCTGAGCCACCAGGGAAGTCCAAAAAGACTGAAGTGGGTAGCTATCCCTTCTCCAAGGGATCTTCCCGACCCAGGAATCGAATCATGGTCTCCTGCGTTGCAGGCAGATTCTTTACCAGCTGGGCTACCAGGGAAGCCCACAAGGGCTCATAAGTAAGCCTCAAGTAGCGAAGTTGGCAGGTCCTGGGAGGTGTGGGCAGAGGCAAAATGAACTGGCATGATCCTGAGGATCTTTGCTTTTCTCTGTTCAAGATGTCAAGCCTCTCACTGGCCACAGCTTCCCTACCTGTAATGTGGGTTCAGCTCCGCTGCTTAGCAGGTGTGTGAAATCTGGGATGCTAGCAATATGATCACCACGCTCAGCAGTTTCTGCTGTGTATCTGCCCAGACATCCAGACTTGAGTACTTATTTTTCCAGGCAGCCCAGCCTTTGTTTTACAGGCCAGCCTCTGGATCCGTCTATGTCACATTTGTTGGGGTGACTCACTGTGATGTGTGTATTGTTCTGGCTTGAATGTATGTTCAGTCTCTTGATGGTCTTTGAGAGCTGGGTGTCAACACTGCTCACAGTACCCCGTCTCCACCCCCCTATCCTGCTTGACCCTTACTTATCCTTTAGCCCCTGGTTTAATCCCTTCCTCCTGACTAGGTCAAGTTCCTCTTTCATGTCCTCCCTGAGGACCATTAGTCTCTCTTTGGAACACTCACCACAGCGGTTGATTTTATTATGGTTCATTATTTAATATCAGTCTCCCAAAAGAGACTGTCAGTTCCATAAGATAAAGAAACATCATCATCATTATTAAATTTGTTGTTTTGCTCACCATTGAATTCTCCACTGCTGACAATAGGGTGCCTGGTACTTAGTGGATTCACAGTAAGTATTATTGGTAGATGGGGGATGAATGGCTGAGTGAGTACACAAATGAATACATGAATGAATGACGTGCCAGTGGCCAACAGGATTTATCTCTTCCCTGCCCTATTCCTGTGGCCTCAGGTACCCACACATGGAGTATGGGCTCCACAGAAGCGTCTAAGATACCTAAAAGGTATGCTGTACTTCTGGGCACCACAGCCCCTCAATGGAATTGAAAAGAAAAAATTATATGCATTCTTAGAAAGAGGCCTTGATGTTTCTGTGTTCCAAAGTGGTCCTGCCTGGGAAAAAGTACAGTAAATGAACCACAGCTCGTTTCTTACCTGTTCTCCCTACTCTCCAGGCCCTGAGAATCATACTTTAAATGTGAGCTGATCTTAGGAAGGTGATCCTCTCTGATTCTGAGCTGGATAAAAGATTTAGTGCCAGGCATGTCTCTGATTAGAAGATCATAAATCAGTCCAGTAGATTCCATAGGAGTTCTGACGGTGTCCCTCAAGGCGGAGTTCACTGGCCAGTCCCTGGGGCATCTTCTCCAAACGTTATAGGAGGCACTGCACAGACACTGTACGTATTTACAGTGTGCATATCACTGTATAATGATTCGGCCCTGCAGTCAGAATGCCTGAAGTCAGAGTCCACCTGCCTACTTAGTGTTATAAGTTAAGTTTAGACAAATAAGGTGTAATCTTCAGTTTCCTCTTCTAGAAAATAGGAGACATAATGTTACCTACCTTCCTTGGTGGCTCAGCTGGTGAAGAATCTGCCTTCAATGCAGGAGACCTGGGTTCAATCCCCGGGTTGGAAAGATGCCCTGGAGAAGGGAATGGCTACCCGCTCCAGTATTCTGGCCAGGAGAATTCCATGGATTGTATAGTCCGTGGAGAAGCAAAGAGTCGGACACCACTGAGCGACTTTCACTTCTCTTTCACGTCATTGGGTTGCTGGAAGATCAAATGGCCAAATAGACATAAACTGCTATGCAGAAGGTTGGATGTGCAATAAACACAAGAAATGTTAGCTATAATTATTATCACCATTTTAATTCATTGCAGGAGTTTCCATTGTAATTCCAAGTCAGTTGCTGTGAATGCCTGTCCATCCTGTCCCTTTCAGACTGTCCTGGAACCCATGTGTTCCCCTGGCTTTTCTGCCTACCTGCCTTTGGCTCAGATTTTTACTAGGAGGACCCAAGCCTAGTGTCCAGAAATGGTACCAATTATATTGCATCTTGCCTTATAATGCCTTAACCCATACTGTAAAGGCCAACTTGAAATGCCTGAAAATCCATGCTGCACAGTGATTTGGGCAGTGTGCACACTCTATACACAGGCATTAAATAAAGTAAATAATGCTAACAGTGTGTGTGTGCACTCAGCCAGATTGCCCCGCTTTCTTAAATCATTTAAGCACACTTAATCTAATGGAACGTGTTATGACTTCAGCAGCTTCTGAATAAGAGTTGGAGGAAAGAAAAATCCGAAATGTGGCACCAACTAAAAATCCCCATCCAGTTATTTAAGGTGGCTGAAGCACTTGCTCGGAAACTGGGCTCTGCTGGAGAAATAGCCACTCCTCTTACAGAATGAACCCCCCACCCTTTTTTTTTTTTTTTTTTTGGCCTTTTAAAACATTCCTTCTTTTATTTTTAGATTTTGGTTGAGAATTGGAGTCCAAATCAATTTTCAGGCAATTTCTTCCTTTTTCTACTTGCTCAGAACAGTCCTTTTTATCTTGTTTCTGCCCCTTGACCTCTCCTGGCTTCACTTTCTTCTGCTGGGTGTTTGCACTGGGTGATCTTTGTGGTACCTCCCAGCTGTTAACAGTGTTTTGTTGTTGTTGTTGTTGTTTTTTATTTCATGATTTCTCTCCCTTGTTATTACAGAAAACACACGTGTTGTGCCGTAAGCCTAAGATAGGAAAGTATTTATTGATCAGGTTGAAAAATCTCCACTTTTCAGGGCTCTGAGTTTGGGCTCAGACAGTTACAGTGGTTTTCAGGTAGTTTTTGTGCAATGAGCGGTTTTGAATTTCTTTTCTGTTTTTCTGTAGAGCTTATTTGGATGTCTTGGGAGAGAATACTGTGTCTCGACATAACACCAGTGCCCTTACCATTGGCAGGTTGTAGAAGCCCCACAGGCGGGTCCCGAGGCTGCCTGAATCACCATTAATGAACCAAACGGCCTGTGATGCTCCTGTGGTCGCTTTTTGGCACTTGGCAGGAAAATCCTTTTCATGTTAGTTTCAAGGTTGTCAGATATCATTATCCCCAAGTATTAAAAATTTCAAAGAAAGGAGGCAGTATGTTTGATTTATAGAATAATTATCTAGCTTTAGCTCAAACTTGGCTTTGGCAGTGGTTTTGCAAGCACTTGAAAATTAAATCCATTTTTTTATGGCACTACAAGGTATTATCTCACAGCAAATGATAATTAAACACCTGTGAAATCAATTAGCCCTTTAAGCAGGGAAAAAAAAGTTTTCCAATTATGTTTTCACACCTCCAAAACTTTTGTAATTCCAAAACCCGGCACTTATGGAAAGGGATATGGTTGCTGGGCGTTTCCAGGTTAACTTTCTGTAAAGATCATCCCTGAATTTTGCTTTGACTCAGTCCTGAGGAAGGCAGTTTGTGGTACCAGCTCCCTTCCAGAGAGGATGCAGTCGCCTTTGGAGCTGATTCTTAGCAGCTATCTATCTGACACACAGCTGAGCTGTCAGCTCCTCTACAAAGGAGGTTACTCACTTTGTGTTTTGATGCCAAGTTTTACTTGACAGTTTATTTAAAAGCCAAGATACCTTAATGGAAACCAAGCTACAAGGCATTCCATGTGACATTATTGCTCTCCCTTTTTAAGGGCCCTGTAGCCAAGAGTTCTGAGTCATCTTCATTCCAAATTCATACGCCAAAAACAGACTGATGGGTTAATAGCTGAAACCTAACACAGTGGAAAACTGGGAATCGTGGCAGGCCTTTCAGCCCCACAGGATCATATGTGTTTTAATCACTTGCTTTGGTAACAAATTAGCTATTCCAGATGCTTCTTTTGGAAAATCATCTGCACTTCTGAAGAACTGAATACATTTGGAAGAGAGGACATAGCAATTTGGGACCCAAAAAAGAAGAAAAAGAAACAGGTGTTTGACATTCTCTGCATTATGCCTCATATGTACAAAGGCCATTCCAAAAATATGCTTGCTTCATCTTTACTGATATTACTTAAATTTACATAATACGCTCATCTAACTGTTTCATTACATCCTCAGTAGACCTCATTATTAGGTGGGCAAGACTAGCATTATTGTCCCATTTAATAAATAAGTATGGATTCAGAACCAAAGTAAGTCACATAAAATCAAACAGTAACAAAGTCAAGACTAGAACTTATATTTTCTAGGGGTTATTTCATGTAGTTTCCATCCCATCACTCCATATAAACATCTCTTAAAAAGTCTTTTTTTTTTTTTAATTTTGTTTGTAAAGACATTTTAATGGGACCTTGCTTTCATAGCAGATGGCATTTGGAGAAATTGATGAATCTTAATGTTAACCAGAGATATCAGGCTGGTATGGCATACAGCAAAGACGAGAGAAAACTTCTCTTTTATCCTTTTAGAAACTTGTCCTATAGAATTACCCTTGCAAATGTGCCCTGAGATTTGGACACTTTGTGACCTCACAGGCATTATTGGCTGAGGAATAAAGAGATCTGGCATTCATTTGACAAATCTTTCTTAAAAGATGACTATAGTCCAAGTGCTGATCTAGCGGCTGGGGTCACAGTGATGTATAGGAACAGTTGGCCAGAAAGACAAACATGAGTTAATTCAGACAGCAGTAAGTCCTAGGACCAAGATGAAATAGGGAATTGGGAGAGTGAGTGCTGGGAACACAGCCTGGTCTGCAAGGGCCTCTCTGAGGAGGAGCCACTATTTGTTTGAAGGCTGATATGTGTCTTGAGGTAGATCTGGGAAAGAATGTTCCAGGCAGAGGACATAGCAAGTACAAGTCCCTGAGATGGTAATGAGTGTGGAGTTTCTAGAAACTGAGGAGAAGGACAGTGTAGCTGTAGATGGTACGTGAGGGGCGGGACTCAGAGCTGTGGGCAGAAGCCTGTTTCAGGGAGCTCTGTCAGCCAGGGCAAGGGGCGCGACTGTTATTCTCAGGGCCGTGACGAGTTGGTGGAGGGTTTTCAGCCTGGGAGTGACATTGTAAAGTTGTCTTTGGTTGCTCTATGGAAAATGGATTTTGGGGGGATGAGACTGAACTATTCTGATCTGAAACTAGTAAGAACCAGAGTATGCTCCTTGTTGCTCTGCTTATGTGGGAACTCAAAGGAGTAGAATTAAAGAGATAAAGGCAGGAGCGGAGTAAGGAGACTCTAGTTCCCATGAAATTACAAAAACCAGTGGAGGGGCAGCTCCTGGGGCTTCTGCACCTTTGGTTCCTCAGTGCTCAGCTGCCTCTTGGCACAGGAGACGCTTAGCTTTCACTTGTCCAGCAAGTAAATATTAGAGCACGAAGGCATCTACAGGGCCATCTGGTCTACCTCTTCCCCATCAGCCGCTTTAACCATTCTCCTTGCCCCACAACCTCTTCCCAAAATGAGGCCACCTAGGAGTTAAATAGCTGCTTAGCTGTTTCTCAAGGAGAACAGTCCTGAGCAGAGATGGCTAGAGGAGAGGCAGAGATGAGTCAGAGCTTCACAGGCTCTTTACTCTGGGGCACTGTTGTGCTTCTGCCAAAGGAAATGGCAGAGTCTAGACTTATGGGCTTTCTCAGTCTCCAGTGACCAAACCCCTCATGGGAGGGTGATCTCATCAATAGCAATATATGGCATCAGATTGTTCATCATCACACAGATTTTTGTGTCTCAAGGAGGCACATATGCACCTGTACATTTATATATTACATACCCAGATGGGAGAGATTAAACTTTCCATAGACAACTAGCTTCATGCAGCTATCACATGACATCCGTGTCCTATAATTTTTTTTTTTTTTGACGATGTACCATCTCTGCCGGTGCAGAGTTCTGAGGTCTCATTTGCTCATTTGCTCAAAAGGTCCAGAAGCAAGGTGGCTCTGACTGTCAGAGTTGGAAGGTGGAGCCTAGGAATGGCAAAGGTGGCAAAGGAGATGGGAAATGAGGGTAGCTGAAACCAGCATCATTTAATTAGCTGTTTGTAATTGGATTCTCAAGGTATTTTATAATCACTTAAGTGCAGGGACCAGATGAAAGGCTTCAGCCCTGACCAGGAATTCAGGGTATGTGAGATTTGCCACTGAACAGCTCCTATGTCATGCCTACTCTGGTGACGAGAACAGCCTAACAGGAATTCCAGCCATCGTCCTAATCCAAGTGCTGGCTGACCAAGGTTGGCTGTGCAGGAAAGAATGTCTTGGCTCAAGAAGGGAAGTGGTCAAAACAATGGGGTGAGCCCAGTTTTTTGGGAGGGATGAGGAGCCGTCATCTTTGCACCGATGCAGTGTTTATCATGACAGGAGGAGGTTCTCCAGTTTTTTTCCTTAGTTCAGATATGGAGAAAAGCCAGGCAATGGTTCAGTTTGAATAGTGCTGTGTACACATGTAACTTGATTTGCAAATAATGCGATTTATCAGAGCTGCTGAAACACACGTCTCCCCCATCCCTTCTCCCATCAGTGTGCAGAGAGAAGACAAAATTTTTAACAAACTGCCAGGCCTTTGGAAATAGAGACAGAGAAGGGATGGAAAATGTACAGAAGGAAGACACTATATGTAAACCACACTCCTTTCCCATCTCTAAGTCAGTTGGGCTCAGGTTGAACACAGGGAGTGCAGATCATCCTAGAAAGACCTGGCAAAGTCACGAGTGGGCCATCTTGTGATCGTAGGTGGACAGAGAGAGTTATAACGAAGGGCATTCATCTCTTCCTTGTGTCTCCATTGCTTCCAAGCTCTTCTGCAAACCAGTGGACACTGAGAACTTTTCATGCGTTTCAAACCTATGCTTTTTTGTGTGTTTCTTTGTTTAGTCTATTTATTTGGCTGCCCCCGGTCTCAGTTGCAGCATGCAGGATATTTGATCTTTGTGGCATGTGAAATCTTTAGTTGAGGCATGTGGGGTCCCTGTTATTGTTCAGTCACTGAGTCATGTCCAGCTCTTTGAGACCCTGTGGACTGCAGCACGCCAGTCCTCCCTGTCTCACTGTCTCCTGGAGTTTGCCCAAGTTCATGTCCATTGAATTGGTGATGCCATCCAACCATCTCATCCTCTAGTTCCCTGACCAGGGATCAAACCCAGGCCCCCTGCATTGGGAGCGTTTGGAGTCTTACCCACCAGACCTCCAGAAGAAGTCCTCCATACCTGGGTTTGAGTGGTTCCTATAGGCCAGGCCCTGGGGGTTGGTTCAGGAGGAAACTGGACCATGATCCTTTGGTCCTGCCTCCTGAAGCTCAGTGGAAGAAAAAAGAAAACAGGCAACTTAATCCGGAGGAAGCAGTAGACAGGTCAGCCTGGGTGCTGTGTGAGCAGCAAGAGGGTCTCTGGGCAGGACTCGGGGGTCAGGTTTTCTTCAGGGTGGAAGGGAAGAAGGATGTGTGGAAGAAGGAGTGCCCCGTCAGACAGGCTGCTACCCCAGGAGAGGAGTTGCCATTGAGACTCGACAGCCCATACTGCTGGCCCTGGTGCTGCCTTCTCAGCTTCAGTCCACACTTCCTGGCCCTGCTCCACTTGGCTTATCTTCATGGCACAGGGCCTGATGAAAGGTTAATAGTAAGATAATGACCTCAGGCTTCTCACTTGTCCTCGAGTTGGTCCCAGACATTTAGCTTCTGCAGCCAAGACCTAGGTATGCCTCTTCTGGACCTATTTATCCGTCTGAGGTCACAGTCGCTGCTGGCTCCTTAATTATCACTCCCTTCTCTTTCCACCCTGTACCCAGAGAGCCCTTTATTTAGCATTTTCAGAAATGCTTTATTTCCAATAAAAGAAAGAATTTAAACTAATGTGGCCTGGAATTGCATTTATCTCAGAGCAGTTTGGAATTTGGTATTGCTGAGCACAAAAGCAGGTGCTCCAAAAGTTCACCTCCTTCAGATAATAGGTTACCCTCCTAAGGTTGTTAACATCCACAGCACAGAATGGGCTTCCCTGGTGGCTCAGATGGTAAAGAATCTGCTTGCAATGCTGAAGAACCCAGGTTCAATCTCTGGGTCAGAAAATCCCCTGGAGAAGGGAATGGCTCCCCACTCCAATATCCTTGTCTGGAGAATTCCATGGACAGAGGA
This sequence comes from Oryx dammah, assembly GCF_014754425.2. Classification (NCBI taxonomy): domain Eukaryota; kingdom Metazoa; phylum Chordata; class Mammalia; order Artiodactyla; family Bovidae; genus Oryx; species Oryx dammah. The sequence continues at coordinate 6,628,735 of NW_024080557.1, read as the reverse complement.
GCCTGGCGGGCTACAGTCCATCGGGTCCCAAAGAGTTGGACATGGGCACAGTATATTCAAAATCTTTCACTTTTCCCTTTGCTGGCACCATGTTACTGCTACTTTCTAGGCATCTCTGAGACCACAGAGTCCGCCTTGTACAAGCCCCACAAAACCTTGGCTCCTCAACTTCATCGTCTATAAAAGGTGGCCACTTCATGTGGGGTTGTAGAGAGAAAGGGCAGCATGTATGCAGATTGTTGCCCCACCCACAGGAAGCATTTAATCAGTGGGGGGATGATTGTTAAAATTGTTACCATTAATGACTGTCCTACTTTTGGCACTTGCTTTTACATTTTAGCCATGAGCTGCTATGTAATGAGCGGGAACCAAGGTGGTCTTCTGCATGGTGTACCTGGTGCCTGTTAAACTCGTCAGTGTGTGCAAGTGACGCCTACCATCTGGTTCCAGTTGACAGTTCTGAGTTTTCAGTGGGTATGAAGGGTAGAGATGGAGTAAGTGAGTTTAGACTTGATACGGGATTATGATCCACTGTGTTCAGACACAATATTTTTATTCCAAGGGTCCATCTGGCCCTTTCTTCTTCCCTGTGAAAAGCAGGTATAACTGTATCCAATTCCTGGGTGACTCTGAGGCTTAAATGAGATAAAGTATGTGAGAGTTGGTGCCTCCCACCCCAGCCAGAGCCCACACACTATTCCTCCTTCCTTTCTCAATATTGAAATGAATTTAAGTGAACATAGAAAGAAGATGGTCTTCTGTGGAAAGCCAAGAAGCGTGAAAGGGATTGGCAGCGTCATTCAGAGGAGCATCATTAAGAAATCAGTTCATAATCCTTGGCCTGACCAGGTGCCCCAGAGGTTCAAGCCCAGCAGAGTGGCCTGTGCTAGAATCTCACCATTTCTGAACAGTGAGAAGCTTCCTGCTGGGAGCCGCTGAGCGTCCCTGAGTCTGCAGCCAGTCTGGTTACCAGCACCTCAGGCTAGGATAATCCATGTGCATTCCCCTGACTCGGGAGTGTGGAGTAGCTCATTCATGGTCACAGAAACTGTGCACACAGGTGATGGGAAGAGATGGAGATTCCGTGAGTCTCGTGAATTCACAAGCACCACAGGGGGCCTATACTTTCCCTGTGTTACTTACAAGACAACATGTAGAGATAAAATGGTGGCCAGTGGACCCATTTTCCAGCTAAAAGGTTGGTTCCCACTCATGGGTTTCTCAGTTCAAATCTGTGCCTTAGACCAATTTCATATTATTACATGCTATGGATTTGGGGATTTTCTCATAAATAATTGAAATTTGTTCATGTTAAATCTGTAGTAGTCCACAAAAGGGCCATAGTTATGAAATGACAGAGCACCATCTCAGACTGAGCTCCGGATGTGACAGGGGGCAGAATTTCGAGTAGGGGAGAAAGAGTCCCTTGAAATGGGGCTGTCTGTTGCCAGTGCTTGAAACTAGGTGAACCATTGAGGACGTCACTGTGTCAGAAGCTGCATTTGTGTGAACTGCCCCAGGAGGCAGTGTCATGCAGTGGAGAGCAAAGGCCCTTCAGAATAAAAAAGCCTGGAGCTGGAGCCTCATGCCTCCCTTGAGATGACCTGCACTGGCAAGGTTATGGGGCTCTCTGAACTCCATGCCTGCCTGTCGAGTTGGCTTATGTCAAGTCCTGCCTAAGAGTTCCTTCCATGATAGGTCGTTGAGCCGTTCAGAGGCTCATGACCACCCACACTGGGTCATGTCTGAAGTCCTGCATTTATCACGTGTGATCTTTCCAAGGGTACCAGCAGCCTCATTGGCCCCTCCCCACCCCTGACCCCAGACTGTGGGCAGTTTATCTCACTATCTCACTCCTCTGCTAGCTCCACCACCAGAAATGCCCATGGCCTCCTCTCAGCTCTTTGCCAGACTGATTCTTTTTTTTTTTTTTTTTTTAACTTTTATTTATTTACTTTTGGCTGTGCTGGGTCTTCATTGCTTTGCTCAGGCTCTTCTCTAGTTGCAGCAAGCGGGGGCTACTCTCTAGTGGTGTGGGGGCTTCTCATTGCAGTGACTTCTCTTGTGAAACACGGGCTCTAGGGTGTGTAAGCTTCGATAGTTGCAGCACATGGGCTCAGCAGTTGGGCTCCCAGGCTTAGTCACTCTGTGGAATGTGGGATCTTCCCAGATCAGTGATTGAACCCACGTCTTCTGCATTGGCAGGCAGCTTCTTTACCACTGAGCCACAAGGAAAGCCCCAGACTGGGTCTTGCTCTTCTTTTAATATTTGGCCCAGAGTCTCCCTCCAGAAGACATGCCGCCTTCTCACTCTTCCCACCAGAGGCAAGTGGTGACTTGTCATTGGTCTTCTCTGCATCCTTGCCTCCATCCTCCCATATCCCTCACTAAATGACAATCATTTGATAACACATCTACCTTCTCCCTGGAAGGGAGGCATTCAGCTAATGTTGGCTGAATGAATGAGAGAAAGTACAGAGGAGATGCTGAGGAAGCTTATTTCCCTTATCCCATAGCACTTTAACTACAACAGTCTTAAGTTGTTTTAGCGTTCTTTCTTTCTTTTTTCCCTTCAGAAATGTGATTCCACCCTGGGGGTAAGCAAAGAAGTTTAAGTACTTATGAGGATGGGGGGCTGAGAGAAAACAAATCAGCTATAGAAGTTTACTTACTTTATTTCTTTATTATTATTTTTAATTCTTAAGTCCAGTGTGAACTGTTAACTGTAGCATATGAAATCTAGTTCCATGACTAGGGATCGAACCCAGGACCTGTCCACTGGGAGCACAGAGCCTTTGCTACCAGGGAAGTCCCTCCCTTAGTTTGTAAATAAATACTTGAGACAAACCATAGCACCACTGGGGGAGACTACAGAGCTGCGGGCTTGCCTCACTTCTTCCCTGTCCTCTTTGATTAGCAGAAAATAGGCTCGAATGGCAGGGTCTGCTCCACACTTCTCCCTGGCACTGTCTTTGGGAATCTGATCTTTTTCATTTGTTTGTTACTCTTTTGAAATGTTTTTATTCCTCTTGAATTGCTGTAGTTTCTACAAAAATTTACAATCGTGTAGTGTGTTGCGGTTTCTACTGTATGCACTTAATCTCATTTAAATCCTCACATCTCTGAGGCTCAGAGGAGCTAAACAGTTTGCACAGGACATGGAAAGTGGTAGGTCCAGAACCCAAGTTCTTCAGCCCAGACTTTCTGACTTCAAGTTGGCTGTACTTTCCATTCTATCCGGTTGCCTCCCTTCCATCATCATAATCACAGCTACCATTTATGGGTTGTTTATAAAGTGCGATAGGCTTTCGTTAAAATGTATCGTTTAATCCTCCCAGTAAAAGTATTATCCCCATTTTGCCAACCAGGAAACTAAGATCTAGACGAATTAAATAACTTTTCCCAAGATCACTCAGTTTGTGAATAGCCAAGATAAAAGTGGAACCCAGGCTTGGCTGTGTCTAAAGCTGCTTAACCACTAAGCTTTTAATTACTAAGCTCTTCACTACCATGCCAGGGTCCATCTTAATTACCTGGAGGGCTTATTAAAACGTGGAATTCTGGGCCCTTCCCCCAGAGTTTCTGATTCAGCAGGCCTGGGTGAGGCTGAGAATTGACATTTCTACCAATTTCCCAGATGATGCTTATAGTTGGAAGAGTGTACTATGGGGACCCCAGCACTAATGCCACATTGCCCTCCACCCACTTCCTGGTGGCACTGAATTGCTGCCAGACAAAAAAGAATGTGTTTCATATGGAGGGGAAGGACTTCAATTATGCATTATTATATGGCCCATTTTAAATGGGGTGTATCCCATCTCTTATTCAATACACCTTTAAGGAGAAAATTATTATGGCCAAAGAATGGTTTTGGTTTCTAGTTTAAATACAGGGTCATGTCATTCTTACTGCATTTTTCATTGCAGTAGTTTATAGAAACTGTTCTAGCTTCGGTGTCATCATCTATACCAGCGGGGACTTAATGGCCATCTGAAAAGGGTAACAAAACCATTATTAATTAAATCTGTATCTGAGATTAGTTGCCTCCCTCATCTACTTACCTTCTTGCTTAGGATCTCATATGTTCATTATTTCTTGTTTTTAAGAAGTCTGTGACTTCAATATGATTTATACTTCTAAGCTTATGTCATAGGTAAGAAGTGGTCACTAAAAAGATTGTCTCCCTCACTTGACCTGTCATCTCCCCGTCTTCTCCCCCATCCCTATCCACTGGTAACCACTAATCTGTTCCCCATCGCTGTAATTATGTTAGTTAATTAATGCTATATAAATGGGATAATTCAGTGTGTGTCCTTTCAAGATTGGATTTTTTACTGAGAATAATTTCCTGAAGGTTGCTTGTATGAATCTGTAGTTCATTTCCTTTTTTTGCTAGTGAGTATTCTAAGTTATACATGTACCACAGTTGGTTGAATGATTCACCCATTGAAGGATATCTGGATAGTTTACAGTTTGGGGCTATTAAGGATAAAACTGTGAACATTCGTGGACAAGTTTCTACGTGAAAATAAATTTTCATTTCTCTAGGATAAATGCCCAAGTGTGCAATTGTTGGGTCATACGCTAAGCTCATTTTTAGTTCTAAAAGAAACTGCCAAACTCTTTTCCAGTGGGGCTGTACCATAGTACCTTCCCACCAGCAATATATGAGATTTATATTCCAGTTTTTCATCAGTATCTGTTGTCATCTGTCCTTTTGATTGTAGCCATCTTTGTGGTGTAAAATGACATCTCATAGTTTTGATTTGCATTTCCCTAATGACTCATGGTTAAGTATCTTTTCATGTGCTTATTGGCACTTGGCATATTTTCTCTGGAACAATATCTATTCAAAGCCTTTGCCTATTTTTAAATTGAATTATTTGTCCTGATTGTTGGTTTGCAAGAGTTCTTTACCTTTGGTAGATACAGCCGCTTACCAAATTGATAATTTGAAAATATTTGTTTTCTTTTCTATAGGTTATCTTTTCACTTTCTTGATGAGAGCTGAGGTAGAGGGATCCTAGTCTTCTCAGATATACTCAACCTACATTAGAGCTTCTATAAGGCAGAGCTAGTGAGGGTTGGTAACGGAGCGGATCTTGGCTCAGATCCCCTAGACACTCATAGTTCTTGCTGAGATTTGGTAGATTTTCCTGAACAAATGGTTTTCCATTTGTCATGATGCTCTTAGGACAATTTCCAGAAATTGTCAATGAATGTTCTTAAACTTTATATTTTATATTGAAGCATAGTTAATTAACAATGTGTTAGTTTCAGGTATACAGCAAAGTGATTTAGTTAGACATACACACGCATCTATTCTTTTTCAAATTCTTTTTTCAGTTAGGTTATTGCAGAATATTGAGCCACATTCTCTGTGCTATACAGTAGGTCCGTGTTGGTTTTCTATTTAAGTACAACAGTATGTACATGTCATCTCAAACTTCCTAACTATGCCCCTCTTTCCCCAACTCTTACCCCCTGGTAGCCATAAAGTCATTCTAAGTCTGTGAGCCTGTTTCTGTTTTGTAAATAAGTTCATGCCTATCAACTTTTCCAGTGAATGTTCTTATAATTTGTATCAGGTAAATTGGTGTTTTGCTGGAAGGAGCGTCCACAGAATTCTTTACTGTGTCATTCTGGAGGGCCAGCCTTCCACAATATACTTAGAACACCTACCCTCAGGGAGATACCACCCCTGAAATCCTCGTCAGCCTTTTTTAGTTATCTGATGAGGCTTTGGTAGGTCTAGCAGCAGGAGAAGCATCTTCTCCAGGACTAGAACAGTGCTTGGAACATAGTATTCCCTGAAAGAATGACTGAGTAAATGAATGAGTTTAAGCCCTTAGAAGGAGGTAGATGTGGGCATATGAGCAGACCAAAGAGCTGAGTGGGGAGAGTACCACACATTCGTGTGTTTTTGTTAGGACCATCATCCTGCTTGCAGGCGTCATTACTTCTCCAGTTGTCATACGCAGTCATTCATAGGCTCACTGTCACGAGGAGCCAGTGGTTCATGGGCTGAGCATGGTTAGAAATAGGAAAATCATTGTTTTAAGTTGTATATGCTTATGTTTCTGTATGTCAGTATAAATACACACATTGCACATTGTATATACAAGCAGATTTCTATGAAATATACGTGTGTCTGCATGCATGCACGCCAAGTCTCTTCGGTCATGTTCGACTCTTTGTGACCCTATGGACAGTAGCCCACCAGGGTCCTCAGTCCATGGGATTTTCCAGACAAGAATACTGGAGTGGGTTGCCATGCCCAGGGATCGAACCTGTGTCTTTTGTCTCCTGCATTGGCAGGCAGATTCTTTACCACTAATACCACCTGGGAAGTCCCTTAGACACATACACACATACATGAGTACAATGGCTGTGGAAACTTTTGGAGCAGTGGGATAGTCTCAAAGGGACATAAACTAGTGAAAGAATAAAGAGTAATGGGAGGACTTCCCTGGTGGTCCAGTGATTTAAGACTTTGCCTTCCAGTGTAGAGCGTGCAGGTTCAATCCTTGGTCCTGAAGCTAATAACCCACATGCCTCACAACTAAAAAAAGCCTAAAACCAGAAAACAGAACAAATATTGTAACAAATTCAATAAAGACTTTTAAAACATGGTCCACATCAAAACAAAACAAACAATGATAACAAAAAAAAACTTAAGAAATACTTTATTTAAAAAAATAATAATAATTATGGAATGTTCCAGACAATCTTTAGTCATCTTGCTCAGCTGACTCATTTTGCAGATGAGGAAACTGAGGCCCAGAAAGCCCATTCTTTCATTCTGAATTTCACAGCTTACCTAGTGGGTTCCTGATTCCAGCAAGAGTGCTTGTCCCCTTTCTCCTGTTACCTATTATGCGAATGAACACTAGCTTCAATCATGAAGCTTTATTCCATACATCAGCAAATCTCTCTCTACAACCACTTAAAACTCCACACCTTGAATAACTGTCATTTGAGTTTTTCCACAAGTTTTCTGCTTTTCTTCTCCCTCTGCACCTTCCCTCAAGTAAATTTTGCAGCTGAAAACTGAAACTTGTTACAATCCAGAACATTAATAGGGTTTTACATTTTTAGCAGCCTAATGATGAGGAGGTAGGGCCTTCTGTTCCAGCCCCTTAGGGGTTTCTATTCTGGGTATTTATTAAACTTTGCTGTAGCCTCAAGTATATTTGACCTTTTTATATTAAAAAAGTTTCAGTTTAAACTTTATACATACATTGTGCGTGTGTGTGTGTGTGTGTGTGTGTGTTTCCCTGGTCTCCATTGATTAGGTAGATATTCAGACATTATCAACAGTTGAGCCTGAGATCCTTGTCAATTATTTCCTTAGGTTTGGTGAGGAAAAGAGAAGCTATTACTATCATAATTTAATATTTTTTTCATTTAGCTAAATTTGAACCCTCTTAAAAACATTTCCACTTTGAAGTCTATTTTACCGTTTAATTAATGCAGCAAGGATATTCTTTTTTCTTTCTTTCTTTTTTAAAATTTTTACTCTCAATGAAGATAATCCATTCATGGTGACCTTTTCTTGTGCAAATTAGTTGTACACGCTTGTTTAAGCAAATGGTCCTTTGCATGATGTCTCTTCTTAATGACGGGTTTATAATTGAAAATTGGCTTACTCCCATATGCCTAGTTTGTGTAAGATTATAAAAATAGATGTGGACTTAAAAAATATAAATGTATATATCGGTATCCCCCAAAGAGGAGGGAAGAATCCAATGCCTTCAGGCTATGATTAAATTAGACTATTAGAGTCAGAAAATGCCAGTGACATATGCTACTGTCAAAGTCACACCTGTCTGCCGAGCCCAGGAAGTTCCTGAAAAACGAGAGTGATTTCATACGACTGTGATTTCATCCTAGCCCTGAGAAGCTAGGCCTTCCCAGGACATGAGCCATCTCCAGTTTCCCAACTTTGCTTCAACTCTGAGGGAACTTTCAACTGTGTGTTTAGGACTGGGTTTGTGGAAATCATGTTTCAAGTGCCAGCCCTCTTTCCCTGTACTCCACTGACATAGAGAGACAGGTGACATTCCTGTTTTATTTTGCATTTTTCTCAAGTGCAATAACAATGTGAGCTGGCTCAGTGGTATTTGAGTAAAAGACACGATCATCTCATCTCTTGCCCAGTTTCCCACAGTCCTGAGTATTTTTTTTCTTTTCTTGTTATTTCTTCTCTTTCCCAGTTTCTTGGGCTGGCTCCTTCTCTCTTTCCTCTATGCCAACCATTCTTACACAGGAGTGTTTGTCTGGGGTAACTGAATGTTCTTGGTTAAAAGTAGAAACTCCAGCTTGAAGGAGAAAATAAATGTTTTGTACTCAGAAGGGAGGTTTCCTGAGTAGATTTTAATAGCATGGTTTATGGGGTAGGTGGGAAACAAGAGCAGTCTTCCAGTTCCTAAATGATATGGCATTATAAAAGAACAACCAGCAGTGATTATTTTTTTAAGCTGATGAAGGCAACCTATTTTTGCCAAGACATGAGAAAACCTGATTTGCAAAGTAAAGGCTGAGCGAGCCAAAATGTCACTGAGACCATCAGACTTGTCTTTTACGTATTGTTTGCACAAGACCCTAATTGCTTTGTCCAGTGGGAAGGGTCACATTTCCATTCCTCATGCAACAACCCTTCCTACCTTCCCCCTGGAAAAGTTGGGCTGGCTTGTGTACCACCCAAGTTGCTCTGGGTGGCTTCACGCACCCTAGGTGTGCCCATTCACCCCGCCCCCATTCTTAGTGGTCTTTATTTGCTGATGGCACCTCTTCTCCTTCTAGATATGATTATCGGGAAATGCTGCACAATGCCACTTTCTGTCTGGTTCCTCGTGGTCGCAGGCTTGGGTCCTTCAGGTTCCTGGAGGCTCTGCAGGTAAGAGACCCTGATCATCCCCAGAACAGAGTTGAGAACTGATGTCAGACAGGAGGTGGGGTGAGGGGAGGAGGGTTCACCTTAACACATCTCCTGGGATCTAAACCAAATGCACAGTTTGCCTGGAACAGCTGAAATCTATTTTCCCAAGAAAATCTACAACCTTTTATATGTGTGGGGGGCAGAAGGAGGATTTACACCCTGCCTTTGGACATGAGGAGATGCAATGGGAATCTCAAGGGAAGGTGGGTTCTCAGAGATGGGCTTGCAAACAGAGAGTAGATCTGACTGCCCACCAGGCAGCAGAGCCGAGCTCCTCATGGAAGCTCAGCCCTCCTCCTTGGAAGCCAGTTTCAACAGCAGTGAAGATGGCTAATGAGTGGTATTTCCCAAAATCAAACTTGTTCTGTCCCCATTGCAGTCATCACTTGGCTTCTCTGAATTTTGAGCATGACCCCCAGCAAGGTTAGAGGCACTCTCTCAGCCTGGCTCTTCCAGGCGCTGCAGTTCTGAGGTCCCAGAGCTTCAGGACTCTTTTGCCAATAACATTTATCCTTGACGGTTCTCACCCAGAAGTTGCATCCAGCCTTCCTTGTTGGCAAAAAAGCACGCCTTCCACCTCTCACCTCCTCCTCTCCTGAACTCCTTGCTGCTGTGTCCTTTCTTCCTTTGCACTCTGCCCCTGCCTGAACCTGTGCTTTTGTCGCCATGCTTCCAATGTTCTGTCTTGTCCTCCAACAGGAGGGCTTCCTTTTCTTGAAAGTCTTTGCTGACAGGTTCTAGGAAGCATATCATCCCTAACATTCTCCTAGCCTCTGGGTGTGTTGCATGGAGCAAATTGGTCTCTGCTTAAGATTACGAGTTCTTTGCAGCCAGAATGTTGTCATTAGCCTGGTGTTTTTAGGCTCTTAGGTCACTGTGCAGGTAGTAAGTTGGTCAGGATCCCTCCACACTGAAGGGACCAAGTCTGGTTCGGGTGTTTGCCTGGCCTGGTGAGCACCCGGTAAGAATTAAGTCCACAAAACACTTTATCAGGAAAACCAAGTCCTGTTCAGCTCTTTGTTGCTCAGGACATTGGCATGAAGCACTTTGCACATGAACTGTAGCATTTTCATGGACAAGACCATGTATGTTCAAGGCGGGGTTTATGCTAGGATTTTGTTGGTGAACGATTTTGTTATGTCAGTAAAATTTCTTCAACGAGGCCAGTTGTCTCCCTAGAAGTAAAGTCAGCCAAACCAGGTATAAGAATAGAAATGGGGTTTTCACATTCCAAGGCACAACTTGCAAATGGTAAAATCTCAGCTGGATACGGACAGCTTTCACGTGACTTCATAAAACCCCACTTTTCTATTGACCTCAGCAGTCCAGGATTCATGCCAGTAATTGAAATTTGTACTGATTTCACCCTCCTGTTTGGAAGGGTTCCTCCTGCCACCACCTCCCTCACACTCACGGTGCCCTTCTTTGCACAGGCCGCCTGTGTCCCTGTGATGCTCAGCAATGGATGGGAGTTGCCATTCTCTGAAGTGATTAATTGGAACCAAGCTGCCGTCATAGGCGATGAGAGATTGTTATTACAGGTAAGGAAGGGGTGGTGGCCTTCCCCCGATCAGTGGGTTATTGCTGCCCCCGTGCAAACTTTCAAAGAAGATGAATCCAAAAGGTCAGCCCTATAAAAGAAATTTTACCAGGAGAAAATTGCCTGTGTCATGGCGAATATGAAGTCATTTAACATGACATCGTTCACTTCCTGGTATGCAATCTCCTCAGATCCAGGGAGTATATACTCAGATAAGGAGAAGCTACAGGTGGAGGACATGAATGTTGATACTGACAAGAGGTATATATCTACCCCCTTCAATTTCTGTAATATTTAGAAATCATGCCAGAGAGTTCTTGTACAATTCTGCTGCCACTTTGTACTCCTTTCCTATTTCCATATTTGCCTTTAGATTAATTTTCAGAAAGGCAGGTCTCTAGGGCTGATTCTTACCATTAGTGTTATCATTGCTTAAATGATCTAGTCTGGGTGAGTGTTATCTTTAAGATGTATATTTAAAAGAACAGCCTCAAATGAAAGTGTGTGTGTGGTGGGGGGGGCTGTCTTGTATTTTTGGCCATGTAGATTTTTTTTTTCCATTTCATTTTATTGTTGTAAAAACACGTAACATGAAATCCACTCTCTTTACCAATTTTGATGTGTACTTATTATGGTTGAATATAGGTAAATACAGTGTATTACAGCAGGTATCTAGGCTTATTCATCTCGCTTAACTGAAATTTTATGCCCACTGATGAGTAACTCCTCAGTTCCCATCCCCCAACCCCTGGTCACTACCATTCTACTCTTTAATTCTATGGACTTGACTATTTTAGATACCTCATATAAGTGGGAGGACTTCCCAGATGGCTCAGTGGTAAAATAATTTGCCTGCCTGCCAATGAAGGAGATGCAAGAGATGTGGATTTGATCCCTGGATCGGGAAGATCCCCTGGAGAAGGAAATGGCAACCCACTCCAGTGTTCTTGCCTGGAAAATTCCATGGACAGAGGACCCTGGTGGGTTACAGTCCAGGGGTCACAAAGAGTTAGACACGACTGAGCAACTGAACACATGAAAGTGGACTCATGAAATACTTTTCTTTCCATGGCTGGTTTATTTCACTTAGTGTAGTATCTTCAAGTTTCAACAATGTTGTCCTGTATCGCAGAATTAAGACTTACTAATTATTGAAATATTCCTATTACCCAAAGTGATCCACAGATTCAAGGCAATTCCTACCAAAATCCCAGTGGCATTTTTTTTTAGCAGAAATAGAAAAACAGTCCTAAAATTTGCGTGGAACCAGAAAAGACCCCAAATAGCCAAATCAATCTTAAGAGAAAAAAGAATAAAGCTGGAGCATCATCATCCCTAGTTTCAAACGATATTACAAAGCTACAGTCATTAAAACAGTGTAATACTGGCATAAAAACAGGTATATAGCTCAATAGAAAGAATGGAGTGCCCAGAAATAAATCCATGCATATATATCAACTAAACTTCTACAGGGATGCCTAATAAAAGTCTGAACATCTCAATAGCTGCCTGGGAAGGGGGAATATGATACTCACAGAGAAATCCCAGGTCAGGAATAGTCAGTCACTGAGAATGTTTAAAGGCATTTTGTGCAATGATGCTTTAGCTTCAGCATAAAGTGCCATACTCTTTTTTTTAAAATAATATTTTAATCATTTATTTCATGACATTGTACTTTACCTTGAATTACCACAAATTTCTGTAGAATGATTTTTTTTTAATATCCTGCTGGCCAGCCTGCTAACTGACTGGTGAAATAGCTCAGTACTCTCCCTAAAGTAAAAGGTGAAATACCTGTAACCAAAGAGAGCCATCAATTAAGCAAGGCAAGTTGAACACAGCTTCTAAAACATGCCTTGTGTCTGGTATTCAGATCTATGATCTCCAAGGCCCCTGGGACCTCAGAAGTAGGAGAAGAACATGTGACCTAGTAGAGTTCTCCCTAGGTGCGTGCCTAAAAACATTCACTCATGGAAGACCTAACAAAGTGATAGACGTGGTTCTTTTCCATGTTGCCCTTTTCCTTCCTCCTTTGATTTTTTTTTTTTAAAGATGTATGCTCATTAAAGGAAATTTGGGAATGAAAAATACCAGCCATAATTTCTCCAATTGTGTACCCACGCTCTCATGAATTTGATATGAATAAGTTGGGAGTTTGTCTTTGAAACGGAGTGGTTTCCGGGGTACCGAACTGTGGTGGTCTGATCTCTGCCATTTTGCCAGAGTTGATTCTCCAGAAGCATTTCACCTTCTGAAACAACATTTTGGCTTGACGCTGGGGGTTTTGTTTTTCATTGTGCACCCACTCAAACTCGTTGGCATTTTCCTCTCATATGCAGTCTGTCTGCACAGCTGCCTCCATATTGAATGACGACTGAACTGTCATTGACAATGGTTTTTAAAGAACTGGCACCCAGCCCAAATGTCTGCTCTGGGAAATGTTTTTGTTATGTTACCATTTTTCATTTCCTGTTTTAGAACAGCTCAGATGTTTTTATTTGCATATCGTCTTGTCATGTCACCAAGAGAGCTTACTGTTGCTTTCCTGTATCTATCTTGGTAGATTCCATTAGTTCGGTTACCATGCATGACCTTTTATTAAGACTTCACTGGGTTCTGCCACTTTGAACAATCTGGCCAAATTGCAATTAATTTATCACTTTCCCATACCTGTCTCTCGGGACAAGCAGATTAATAACCAATAGCCAAATGCCATTAAAACTTGGAATTCTTGTCTTTTCAATCAGTTGGAATTATCTTCCAGAGCACTTTGCAGACTGCTGTCAGACATGAATATGCACAGACGGGTAGAATATATTTCACTTGATATAGTAACAGCAAGATGTGGCTTATATAAGAGAGGGGATGTATTGATAGGCTCATGTATGATATACCATTCTGCCTTCATAACCACAGTCTACTCAGTTTTCTGGAGACCACAAAGTGATGATAGCTTTTGACATTTTTCTAATGGACTGGTTCCTCATCATCACAATAAAACAGTGAAGTGTCAACCTGTATGACTCTTAGAAAATACCACTGACACTCAGAAGAGGGCATGATTATGAAAATTCAGAAGGATAATTTTTTTCTAATCTTTCTTTGGCTATCTGGGTAATTTTCTCAGTAAATAAAATTAAACGTTCTTTGGCTTATCAGGGATCGATGATCTGAATGGTTTCTCTACCTTCTTCGAGGATATATTATTTCCCCTTGACCTTGAGCTCTGATTTCAGGCAAATATTTTTCTCCATTATCTGTTGCCTTCATGCTGCTTCAGTGTTGAGAATCCAGATATACACTGGGGCTGCAGATTTAGTATCTGCTTTTGGACATCCCAAGTAAGCTTGTCCTTATGTAGGTACTGTGAAACAGTTCTCTGGCTCCCTGTAGAAGTGGTCTTGAAAAAAAAAAAAAATGTTCCTACTTCCTTCCCTCCACTGGAAATTCAGATGTAGTCTTAGTCACAATGTCATGGGTAACTTTCTTATTAAAACAGCTAGTGGAGCATTCCTGCTTCAGTCCAGGCTCCCATGCCTCTCTGATTAGTTACATATTAGGGAGGCAAGCATGCAGAAAGAGGTGAGCACAAAAGAGCACTTGCTAATCACAAGGAATCTCCCCTAAGAATGTAGACTCTATAAATGAAATAGACCTTGGGCTTTAGGTGAAGATAGGGAGCAAGCCAAGGTAACTCACCAGACAACCAGGAAGTACATTTCAGAGCTCCAGACCCAAGCAAGTTCACAGGCAAACATTAAGCAATTGGTCCAACTTTTCATATCATCACCCTTAAGTCAATAGCAATAGTAGTAGTAATAATTACTTTGTCAGTTAAACATCCCATGTGTTAGGCATTGTGTGAAGCACTTACGTGCTCTTCATCACAACCTTACAATGATGTTAGACCTGTACCCCTGTTTTATAACTGAGGAGATGGAATCTTTGAGAGATCAAGTAACTTGTTCAAGGAAGCACAGCTGGTAAACTATAGAGCCAAGACTCTTACCCTGGTCTGACTCCCATTTTCCTGTGCTTAACTGTTGAGCCATACTGCTAGTGGAAATAATAATATTCCTTCAGTGGCTTCAGATGGCTGTGGTCAATTAGACTTTTATTTATTAAATAGCTACTACAGGCATACCTCATTTATTTTACTTTGCTTTTTTGTGCTTCATAGATGCTTTTTCCTTTGGTAACAAATTGAAGGTTTGTCATAAGCCTGTGTTGCCAGAAGATGGTTAGCATTTTTTTTTTACTTTGAATAAAGTATTTTAATTAAGGTATTTATGTTGTGCTTTCAGACATTATGCTACTGTACACTTAATAGACTATAGTGCCAAGGTAACTTTTAGATGGGCTGTTGGTGGTGGTGGTACACAGTGGTGTCTGACTTTTGTGACCCCGTGAACTGTAGCCACCAGTCTCCTCTGTCCATGGGATTTTGCAGGCAAGAATGCTGGAGTAGGTTGCCATTTTCTTCTCCAGGGGATCTTCCTGACTCAGAGGTCGAATCTGTGTCTCTTGCATTTCCTGCATTGGCAGGTAGATTCTTTACCACGGTGCCACCTGGGAATCCTCTGGATGCACTGAAAAGCCAAACAAATTTTGTGTGACTCATTTTATTGTGATATTCATTTTTATTGCAGTGGTCTGAAACAGAACCCACAGTATCTCTGAGGTGTGTCTGTACATAAAAGCCGCTATCCTAGCTAGAAAGTGTTTAGCTGGATGGACAGGGCATAAATCCTTCCTTTAAAATTGTGCAGCCTGGTAGATAGCAGTGTTGGCTAAGCACACATGATAGATCGCGTTAGTTTGGGGTAAGCACTACAGCCAAAAAGAGAGGTCTGGGGAGTAGAAAGCTCTCAGGGAGTGAAAAGAGACACATGCACATAGAAATAATTACCCTCAGCTGCATATTAAATGGACAGACTCCGAGACATTCCCTAAAAGGTCCCTCTGTAGGTCATTAGTAGTCCTGAGGGTGGCATATCTTAGAAGTGCTTGGGACATAATGGCTCTCAGCTTTGCTCCAAGACTGTGGCCCCTTCTCTGCAGGATTTGATTGTCCATGGGCAGGTTCAAGGGGATGTGGGATTCATAGAAAATGGCAGAGGAACACTACGCAAGTGATAAGCTGCTACCAAATCTTAGAAGTGAGCTCTAACTGTTGTGTTTTTGGTCATTAAAGGTCATCAATGCTGACTCCCAGTAAGTGCTGTTTTTAGCTCACACCTCCTAAGGACCTTTCAGTCTAGGGGTTGGTGGTTTTTAGTAGATCTGTATGCTAGAAGCAGAATGCTATGAAGAATAAAACTCTAACCTGAGCGAGTGATTTTGATCAAATGGCATCTCATTGTTTTCCGGTTATAGTTATTATGTGTTCACCTTGTGTTACAGATTCCTTCTACAATCAGGTCTATTCATCAGGATAAAATCCTAGCACTTAGACAGCAGACACAATTCTTGTGGGAGGCTTATTTTTCTTCAGTTGAGAAGATTGTATTAACTACACTAGAGGTAAGTGAGATGCCTTGGCTTTCAGTCTCGAATAATGGTCCTTTATATGTTTCTCTTAGCCTTCTCTTTTGCTATTATCAATGTGTAATTGGTCAAATGGGGCAACACTGAACTTTCTGTACTTGGATGTGTCAGTTAACCCCTTTGACCTGCTCTCCATTCTGGACGAACTCCACAGAGGAACACTGACTTAGGAGGAATTACACTCCTTGACACAGAGATCGGCTCTGTCTTACATCATTTCAGAGACAGGTAGCTAATGATTGTCCTGTCGTTCACACTCATGGCATCCTTTGAAGGCATATTTGTGGAGTCCACTTAAGAAACAGATAGTGAGCAAGTAGGGGAAAATCTCCCATTCTAAATATATGAATAGTTTACTGGGTACTGTAGTCCAGTGGCATTCAGAAACAGCCAAATTCATTCTCAAGATAAGTGCAACCCACCCCTCATTAATAAGAATTACTCTCATCTGGTGCAGAAAGTGTTAAGCTTTATAAAATCAGAAAATCTTCCAGGCAGATGGGTGCCCATCTTCAAGTTACTTTTTTTAAGGCAAGAGGAAAAAAAGAAAGGGAAACATGGGGATGATTAAAACCTTTGGAAGCAGAGCAGAGAGTGGTGGCCTGAGGCTACACCAAAGTAGCACAAATTGCTGAGAAAAGATTTCGGAATCTGCACTCATGAATTACAGGAAGCAAATCAGAGGTTCTCAAGTGTAGCCCAGCATCGAGGTAATTCTGAGGTGTCTGTAATATGAGGTGGGGGCATTCGTGGCCTCACTTTCAAAGTACTTTCTTTGGAAACATGATTACTGCTCCAGAAGCTAATGTCACTGGGAACATGCAGTATGATCATTCTGAGAAGTACCCAGAAAATGGAAGTCATCCTGTTTTGTGCATATCACTGCTGTCTTGCCATCCTGGGTACCTAACTAGCCTTGCTGCCAATGCTGGTCATACCCCAGCCACCCTGGGACACTTACCTACCTGAAGCCTGGCCTTGGCTTCTGCTCTCGTGGGGCTGGGCTCTACCAAAGTGTCCTCTCTGGGTACACTGATTTCATCCTGGAACTTAGTGAAAAGATATTTAGTACCCAGGTCCACCCATGAACGGGGACAGGGTAGAATGCCTTCCAAGGGCTTCCTTATTGCAAGCAAATTCCTCTTATTCGTCCAAATCACCCTCCTCAATGAAAATTGTTTCACTTGCATTCATAGCAGCAGATTTCTACCTTTTGTTTTTGATCTTGTCCTCCATCTAAGAACCTTCTTAAGGAAAGTTGAATGTGAATTGTATTTAGATTTTTTGTTGTTGTTGCTGGTTTTTTTTTTTTTTTGGAATAAGTGCTTTTTATCAAAGAAGTGCATGTTCCTTTTAGAAAATAATGGAAAATACTTACAGCACAAAAATAAAATAATCTATCCGTACAATTCACTATTGACGTATATACACACATATAAATGCATATATATTCATTTTTTCTATGCAAATACATAAATATGTTCTCATTTTTAATTTAAAGAAGAGTTTCTATACTTAGTTTATAACCTGTTTTTTTCTCCTTAATAATATATTATCTCATTAGATTTTTCTATAGTTATTTTAATGACTAATATTCCATTCATAATATCACTTAACTCCATTAATTAATCCCCATTTGAGACTACTACAATTGTTCCTGGTTTTTCATTATTATACACATCCTTGAAGCAAATAGCCTCAGTGACAAATTGTTATGCAAATTCAAGATTACTCTCTTAGGATAAAATCCTTGAATTCGAAGTCCTGACTCAAAGAATATGACAAATGCTAAGATTTCTACATGAACTGTCAATTTTCCTGCAATAGAATTAGCTAATTTATATTTCCTTCAGCGTATATGAGAGAACTTATTTTAATTATTTTTATTTTTTTCACCTTCACCATCAGTTCAGTTCAGTTCAGTTCAGTCGCTCAGTCATGTCCGACTCTTTGAGACCCCATGAATCGCAGTACCCCTAGGCCTCCCTGTCCATCACCATCTCCCGGAGTTCACTCAGACTCACGCCCATCGAGTCGGTGATGCCATCCAGCCATCTCATCCTCTGTCATCCCCTTCTCCTCCTGCCCCGAATCCCTCCCAGCATCAGTCTTTCCCAAAGAGTCAACTCTTCGCATGAGGTGGCCAAAGGAGTTCGTTTATGATTGGAAAGCCTTTTCACTTGTGCCTTTTCTATTTGCTACTAAGCAAATAGAAAAGGCACATAATTTTATTTATGCATAACCTACACATACGTATTTTCTAGTATTTATTTTCATGTTGGGGCTTCCCAGGTGGTGCTGGTGGTAAAGAACCTGCTTGCCAATACTGGAGATGTAAGAGATGTGGGTTCGATCCCTGGGTTGGGAAGATTTCCCTGGAGGAGGAAATAGCAACCTACTTCAGTATTCTTGCCTGGAGAATCCCATGGACAGAGGAGCTTGGCAGGCTATGGTCCATAGGGTCGTAGAGAGTTGGACATGACTGAAGCAACTTAGCATGGTCCCACACACTTTTTTTAAAGCTTTGTATTTTGTACTGGAATATAGGCAATTAATTTTTTTAATCCAATTTGCTTTGGATATGATCTGTGTTGAAAAACCTAAACCATCCTTTTTTTTTTTTTTGGACCAATTGTTCTGTAGTTGTCCCAATACAATTTTTTTTTTTTTTACATTTTTATTTGAGGTTTTTTTTTTTTTTTTTTTTGGCCACACCACACAGCTTATGGGATCTTGGTTCTCAGACGAGGGATTGAACCCAGGCCCTTGACAGTAAGAACATGGAGTCCTAACCAGTGGACCACTAGGGAGTTCCTGCAATATATTTCTTAAGTTGTTCTTTCCTCAGTGTTTCCACACGCCACTTTTATGCATCTTTGGCTATACACTGAGACCACGTGCTTTCATTTCTTCACCCTATATTTCATCTCTTGGTGAAACTCTATTTATTAACTGACCTGCTATTGTTGACTGTTACTGTTGTCTCTAATTCATTCATTCTTTTTTTTTTTTTTTTTTTTTAGATAGAGATAGCCCTTTATCCAATCAATGACTTTCCACATGTATCTTAGACTATCTCTTTAGAATGGAGTCCTTGAAATAGGATTACTCAGGCCAAGGGGCCAAGCATGACTAAGGCACATGATACGTATTGCCAAATTACTCTTCAGAAAGGTTGTATCCATCTAGATCCCCACAAGCCATCTGGGGACGACCCTCTTTCACTGTAACCTTATCAACCTTCAGGATCATAATTAAAACACACATGCACAACTTTGCTAATTTGCCAGATGAAAGATGGTATTTCATTAATTACATTTCTTTTGAGTATGGTTTATTGCATAGCCCTGGTCTCTTGCCTGCTAACTTAGCAGTGCTCAATTATCTTATAATAGCAGTTGGATATGTTATATTCATCAGCATAGGATCTTAAGCCAAGCTGTTTCCATCTCTGTGCCTGGAAAGGCCTACTTCTCCTTGGATCTGAGCCAGGCAGTTCTTTAGAGAAAACACAGTTGTTTTTAAAACACTACAAACCATATACTTCATTCAAATTTATAGCAACTGTCAAAATCTCCTCATATAGTTCCAAAATTGGATTGTAACAGTTTGACCTCTCAACTGAATTGCATGAGAGATACCATCCAGTTTCCCTTTTTAAATCAGAGCTCAGATTACCCCAGGATCCAATGTAAACAGAAAAACAGAGAAAAATAGCAGAAAATACCATCCACATACACAGATAAACAGCCAACATGCTCATAAGAACGATTTAACTATCACAAATCAAAAATTCCTACTTGGCTTAGCACTTGGATAATGTTGAATTCTTCAGTCCCTGCTGGAGTGCCTGCTGTCTGAGGATTATTCGGCATTACCCTTGGACAGCGTAGATTCGAAGGTCTCTTGCTAAGGGGATGTTCTACACTCAGGCTCTTTCTTGCTTCCGTGCTGTATTCTGGGTCACGGGAAGGGAATTACTTGCTCTTTGGAGATTATGAGCCTTAGAGTTGTAGTAGTGCTTAGATAAAATTGGAAACAGGGTGCTTCGTCCTTCTCTCTAACACCAGGGTCAAGTTGTGCATACATTCGACTGTGTTGCACTCTGTCCTGCTTGGGATTTGGCTAGTATTTCCAGTCTGATTGAAATTTCCGAATTCTGCACCTTAGAAATAAGGAGCTATTTAGTAAGAGCTAGGCTCTTTGGAGCTTGTTTTTTGGTGCAGATTGAGAAGTAAGGATAGGGACAGTGATAAAATGCTGCAAAAATAATGCTCATGGATTCCATTATTTGTCAGAATATTGTATGACAGTAACTTGGCACTAAGGAAGGGCTGAACCCTAGGAACTCAGTCGGAATCAGGCTGAGCAAAAGAAAAGGCCATGAAATTGTCATAACACATGAGAACAGCTCATGGTAGCTTGGAAATCACAATTTAAAGTGAAGTTCTATGAAGGAGTCTCCGTTTCTCTCTTCACTTATCTTTAACCGTACACATTCAGACCATAGTATTGCTGATGCTGCTGTACAATGAAAATTTAAAATCAGTGAGAGAATAGAAATAGAAGATTGCTTTAGTTTGGAGCAAGGGGGCATATGGCAGCCCTGCATGTATTAGGCAACACTGAATTTGTCAAAAGACCGAGTCAGGGTCACCTCGAATGACTGTAACCTGTAACCAATAGTCCATTATTTTAAAAATAGATGGCACATAACAATGAAAAATAAGGAGCCTGTCATTCTTCCCTTTGAATTCACATTAATAAGAAATGCTATCCTTACTGAAGATACCCTGTGGGGCTATAAGGGGAAAAAAATTGTGTACATTTTTTTGATTGTGTGTTTTGATTTTCTTTATAGTATCCAACCTTTAAATATGATGTCTTTGTCCACAACAATTAAGAGTGAGTACCAAGGATCCAGGAAGCTGTCCAGTGTAACATTAGGGAGACTTAGGCATTAGGAGAGGGACAAAATGACCTTTCTATTTGGTAAAATAAGATCCGTACTCTGTCAAACTTTTGATAAGCCAAGTTGATATCAACCTTTCAGAAAGACAGTTGGCAATACTTAAGAACAGCCTTTAAAGTGTTCATACCCTTTGACAAAATCTTAAGGCATCAGTCCTAAATGTGGCAAGTTTTAGCTCATAAACATATTCACTGATTTGCATGGAAATAATTGCATTATTATTGGTCATTTAGGATAAGTAAAACATGAATACTATTAATAATATGGAAAGATCTGTAATATATAATACCTATGGTGGTATAGCTGTGTAAAAATGGGAAAATCTATGCTTAGACAATGAACACAGGAATGAGATTTTTTATTTTTTAGGGAAAAAAAAAAAGAAGTCATAGGTATGAAGACTTAGACAACTATTCCTAACAGATTCTGGAGATTGTTGTAATTAATGTGATATTTTACTGCTTATTACACATGAGGATGGTAAGTAATAAAGGTGGCAAATTGCTTGACCTGGATTATATTCAACATGTGTTATTGCGCTTCTACCTTTTTTGATATTGCCCTGTCAAGATCTGTTTGAAGAGCATATAAAGTGCTTTTTGGTATTTCAGAAGAATACTATGACTTATCATATCCCTGAATTCAAAAAGATGGCAGTGTTGTGATACTGAACCAAAGAGTCGACACTGAGAATCATACCATCCAGAGACACAAAGTGAATGGGGATTCAATTTGTGACATCTCTGAGTTCTGTGTCACTTGTATGTAGGTTGGATTTATGACAGTCTTCTATCAATGTGTTCTGTGTCTTGATATCCAGAATTTAAGTGGCCACATGCTTGAAGGTGTATAAATTTGGAAAGCAAAAAAAAAAGGACCTGAATGAAAACCTATAAAGGAAAATAAATAGACAGTAGAATAGGAAAGTACAAATAATTAAAAACTGGAATAAATGGTGTACAAAGTGGAATTGCAAACCATGTAAAATCTCTTCACAACCATGACAATTTTCTTATAATTAATGCCTAGACAACAGCATTTTAACATATCTCTGTTGTACCGCAAAGAACAAACATTAACATTTGAGTGAAGTTTCTAAAATCTTCCCCAAATTTGAAACCTCTGCCAAGTCATATAAAACAAGAAGTTTTGATCTAAGGAAAAAAGAAACTGCAGAAATCATTGAACTAAGATATTTGAGTTCTAAATTTCCTCCTTGCTTCCTTTCTTCTCTTATTAAAAAATGTAAACATGATAAGGTTTGTAAAGATAAATGTAGCTCACTTTATTACTTGTCTAGTCACCATGTGGGATGAGATGAGGGTGGTAATAACCTTAGCAAATAATACAACTCCATTTAAAATGGTCTGTACTTAAATCACATTGCATTAAATGAGGACCCGGAAAATGATGATTTTGGTCTTAAATCTCTAGAGATATATACTAGGCTTTTTCTCTTTTTTAAGCACACACACACACACATACAAATTGCTGAAAATTTGAAATTCTGTATCAAGTTAATTATTTGCCAAATCATATCTTAATGAGTAGATGGTATAATTACAAGAGTTTGAAAGTCACAGAGAGAAATCTGTAAAGTAGACTAATCACATTCATCTGACAAATGATTCAGGATGGGGGAATATTTGACTCTAAATGTAGAATTTAATGATCTGCAAGGTCTTCAAGTCCAAAGAAACTAATGAACTAGCTTGGCTATTATTAGTCTTCATATGCCATGGTTTTTGTCCTATTATCTAGGTTGTTTTGAGCAATTGTTAGTTAACTCACTACTTTCTGAGATTAAAGTTAGAAAAACTGCAGCTAACGAGTCCCCCAAAGTCCTACAATTGAATTTGAAAGGGCAGTGAAGCTATGTCAAACAAATAAACTTGCCTCCTGAATTAAAGGAACAGATCAAAACCTCAGCTGCTTATAGAACGTGCATGCCCTCAAGATGCTCCCAGCTCAATCTCTACATGGACATCTCCGTGCACTGAGAACCAGATCTTCATGCTGGAAGATCAGCCATTAAGGAAAATAACTTTTCTACACACTCTACTTTGAAAGGAGCACGGACTTAACCATAGAAAGACAAGACAGAATTTATGGTGAAACTGAAGTATAATTAGACAATTGGATTAACCACCTCTTTCCTTTCTCTCTCTCCTTCTCTTCCAACACTCGATCACTTTCTATGTATCCCAGACATTTTTATCATTGGAGAATGGAGGGTGGGGGTAGACCCAGTACTTTTACTGGCATCAGCCCTCAAATTTGGCCTGAATGTGTTCCTCATTAGATATCATCAGAGTCTCCTCCTCACCATATGCCAATGTTTTTGTTTTCTAGATTATTCAGGACAGAATATTCAAGCACATATCACGCAACAGTTTAATATGGAACAAACATCCTGGGGGATTGTTCGTCCTACCACAGTATTCATCTTATCTGGGAGATTTCCCTTACTACTATGCTAATTTAGGTAAGTGAATGCCTTCCCTGGAGCTATTCTGGTTTACCCTCCAAATGTTGTCCGGAACTGAAGTCCCTCAATTTTTTTATTCCATCGCAGTGTCTTTGTAACACCCTGTGTTGGAGACTGCTTTCTAGAGCCCTATCCTAAATGGTTTATCAAGGTCATGAATTACAAATCCAGCAGAGCCTTGCAAAGTGAAAAACTCATTCCTGATCTGAGCCACTGTTCTTGACGTTTAGTAGAGTCATTGCTTTTTAAGAAGAAGGCTCCCCAAATTACAGATCATTCTGAACATGACAATTTAAGTAATCTAAGTGAAAGTTGCTCAGTCATGTCCTACTCTTTTGCAACCCCATGGACTGTAGCCTGCCAGGCTCCTTTGTCCGTGGAATTCTCCAGACCAGAATACTGGAGTGTTTTGCCATTCCTTTCTGCAGGGGAATCTTCCCAACCCAAGGATCAAACCCAGGTCTCCTGCACTGCAGGTGGATTTTTTACTGTCTGAGCCACCAGGGAAGCCCCAACATGACAATGAGTTTGCTATAATTTTGAGTCTTATCATGTCTAAAATGAATCTAAGAGAGCTCTTCCTACATTTTTTTTTTTCTCCACGATCCTAACATCTCTGTCTCAGATCAAAGAAAAACCAAACTAATAAAGGGAGAGGGAAAAGTTTTAAGAATATAGGACAGAGGAGAAACTTATGTACTTCATTCTGCATTTATGATGCTCCTCTTCTGTGCGTGTTAATGCAGTGCTAGGTGGTAGGAATAAAAAGTCAAAGGAGATATAAGCTCTGCTCTCAAGCAGCTTTTGCACTCAGTCGCTGAGTCGTGTCCTGCTCTTTGCGAACTCACGGACTGTAGCCCACCAAGGTCATCTGGAATTTTTCAGTCAAGAATGTTGGAGTGGCTTGCCATTTCCTTCTCCAGGCAACTTATAGGATGGTCATAATGAGGAAAAGGAAACAGGCAGAGAGATGAAGCTTTACAAAAGGCTACCGTTATCGCCATAGACATTCATGCATTGGGCTGGCCAAAAAGTTCATTTGGGTTTTTCTGCACCATCTTATGGAAAAACCTGAACAAACTTTTTGGCTGCCCCAGTATTTGGAGCCCCGTTTGCTCTAATGTTGGTAACATCTTAGACATTTCCCGTCAGTCACAGTTCCAAATTTGAGAAACCTTGGGATAATAAAGCATCCTGCAAGTTGATGTGGCAAGAAGACTCCAGATTTTGTGTGGAGTTAGTCGAGTTAGTACATTAGAAGTGTGTAAATGTTGCTTCTTAAACCATTACAGGAAAGTCTAAAAGCAGTGACTTGTCCTTACTGTTAAGGGAACCCCCTACATCATATTTATTCGTCTTACTTGGCAAAGCCTTAAATGTGTATTTCACTAGTGGGAAAGCTAGTTTCTTTCCAACGTGAAACTGAAATACTAGTCAAATGATGTAATTTTCTCTGCAAAAGATCCATATAATTCTTTGAGGTATACATTGTAATTCTTACCTTTATCAGTCACTCTCAAAGCTTAACTTCAGTGTCCTTTCACTGTCTTGTTCATATTTAAACTGCTAAAATGTGAAATTAGTGGGTCTATACTAATGAAGTTTTTTTAAATTTTAATTTGTTTTTTAAATTATAATTCATGATGCATTTTGGATTTCACATTTATTCTTTTTGTTTTAAATGTTAAACAAGTTTATTGGCAGTACGACCCCTCCCCTCCAAGAAAAAAGCTGTTCTATCATCAATAAATACTGCTTATTCTAATAGTCTAATAAGAGCTCTACCATAGTATTAATATTTTTTAGACTGCTTTTTTTAATTCTTTTTTTTTAATTGAACCATGATTGCTTTATAATATTGCTTTGATTTCTGGATACATCAACTTTAATTAGCTATAGGTGTACATATGTCCCCACTAATGAAGTTTTAAGAGGCTTTTAACCTGGCTCCTGTTTCTCTGTGAGTTCTCATGAAAAGACTCATTTGGAGAAAAAGCCATCTCACTGCTTTCTCTTTGGTGGCAGTTGTTATTTTGCACGTGTATGATACCTTTCCACCTTGGGCTTCAGAGCACACAGTTGGCAGAGGTCTGAACCACATGCTTTTTCTCTCAGCTGTGTTTCCCTGCTACATAAAGAAGAGATTTCTTGGGAGTAGAGCAACTTCCACCCCAAAATAATGATGATGGTGACAATGATGGTGATGATGGTGGTGAGCTCATGCTGAGAACTTGGTGTTTGCAGGTCCTGTTTTAAAGGCTCTGTATGCATTAACTCATTTAAATTTGTTCTCATAACAACCCTGTAACTTTGTGGCTGTTGCCATCAGTCCCGTTTCACTGCTGTGGAAACGCAGAGGGTTAAGTAATGATCCTACCACCACTCAGTAATGGAACTGGGCTTCAGAACTAGACACTTAGGCTCTGGATGTTGGCCTTTTAACCTTGACCACTTGCTGGTTGTTATCTGAAATAGTAGCGATCAGGCAAAAACCCTTCAAAATGGCAGCATAGGAGAAAATATTTGCAAAGCCAGCAACCAATAAGAGATTAATCTCCAAAATATACAAACAGCTCATGCAGCTCAATATCAAAGAAACAAACAATCCAAACAAAAAGTGGGCAGGAAATCTAAATAATCATTTCTGCAAAGAAGACATACAGATGGCTGTAAAACACATGAAAAGATGCTCAACACCACCAGTTATTAGAGAAATGCAGATCAAAACTACAATGAGGTATCACCTCATACCAGTCAGAATGGACATCATCTAAAACACCTGCAAACAGTTAAATGCTGGAGAGGGTATGGAGAAAAGAGAATCCTCTTACCCTGTTGGTGGGAATGTAAACTGGTGCAGCCACTATGGAGAACAGTATGCAGGTCCCTTAAAAAATAAAAAAAAGAGCTACCATTGTGACCCAACAATCTTACTCCTGGGCATATATCTGGAGAAAACCATAATTTAAAAAGATACAGGCACCCCAGCATTCAAGGCAGCACTATTTACAATAGCCAAGACATGGAAGCAACCTAAATGCCCTTTAACTACATTACTAAGAATAGGATATATGCAAATACCCTGGAAGAGAGAGCACATTTACTAAAATCCAGCCTAGGATGTAAGTAACTAGAGTTATACCCTTTCTTGAGTAAAGAGTAGTGAGTACTGTTATGTGTGTGTGTATAATTAGACTCTGGGTGCCTAAAAAGCAAAAGGGAGATCAAAGATGTATCCCTGAGGGAGGAAGGAAAAGGCCATCAAAGGAAAAATCTGGAAATGGGCCTTGAACTGTAAATTACCCAGGTCTCTAAACTCAGGCAGCAGTTCACTAGCAGCTTTTCACCTTGTTTTTGTTCTGTCAAGACATAAGAGTCAGAGGAAAAATATGCTAGAAGGGAACATTAGCTCTGGGGTGAGGCGATGGGGCAGAGAGGAATAATTTTCGAAGTCTTGTTTCTCAGTGCTTCATTAGGTTGCTCTGCCCTTGCTCTTTCAGGTTTAAAGCCCCCCTCCAAATTCACTGCAGTCATCCACGCGGTGACCCCCCTGGTCTCTCAGTCCCAGCCAGTGTTGAAACTCCTCGTGGCTGCAGCCAAGTCCCAGTACTGTGCCCAGGTGAGTGGGGAGGTAGGGCGGGTTGACCCAGTGCCTGCGCCCTGCCGCTTAGTGGACCGGAGACCCCCCACTCCTTCCCTGCTACACACTGGCTCCCAGGGCCTCATCTCACGTCCTGCCCTGTTACTCCCCTTTCGTTTGTCATGCCTTGTCACTCCTTTTTCATCAGCTTAGAGATTCTTGGAAGTGAAATCTGGTACAGGTAATGAGTAGGTTACAAAGAGATCTTTGCTCTGGGGTAAAGTGAAATATATACCAACACTTTTTTTTTGCTGTTAAGAGTCCACATATAAGTAGTACTGTATGGTATTTGTCTTTCTCTTTCTGACTTTCTTCACTTAGTGTGATAATCTCTAGGTCCATTCATGTTGCTGCAAGTGGCATTATTTCTTTTTTTTTTTTTTGAATTTCCTGGCCATGCTCCATGGCATGTGGGATCTTAGTTCCCTGACCAGGGATCAAACCCACACCCCCTGCAGTGGAAGTGAGGAGCCTTAACCACTGGACCACCAGGGAAGTCCCCCAACACACTCTTTAAAGAATATATACACACGTTATTTCATCTTTAAGTGTCAAAGTGAAAAACGAACTTCAGAAAGGCCCCTGAAAGGCCCCAGAAAACTAAGCTTCAACAGCAGAAACTGACTCGTTGGCGTCAGGAGGCGTCAACTTTTCTTTCACAGCCGCCGTGACTAATTATAAAATTGGGAGCAAAAGATGATATCTATGGTAACAGTGTTTTCCAAATTAGCATTGCTCTCCTACTCTTAACAGTGGTTTTTCTGAATGGTAAATTACACGAGAAGGTTTACATATGAGAAGAGAATGGAGTCACATTGAAGTCTGCATTTGGGGGCTAAACACATTTATTGGCAATAATAAGGTCACAGGAAATAAGCTGCCATCCTGGAGAATCCAAAACACGAGCTCACGCCAGTCAGATCTTGAATTCTCTTCCTTCTCCCACATTGCCTGCTGTAGTGCAAGTTCATAGCAGATGTTCAATGTGCATTTTTCTTTAGTTTGATCAAGGCTGTTATCTTCCTCGTCATCATAAGACACCAGAATTTAGAAAACCACTTTTTTAAGAGCCAACAACCCTGGCATGCCTTCTTTCCTCCCCAGCCTTCTCCTACCCACTTGACATAGGTTTTATTAGGTTACCCTTCTTGTCCCCTCTCTCTGGTTGTTAGAGTAATGGGGTTCTGGGGATTGTGTGGGAGTAGCCTCACTAAAAAAAATTTTTTTTGGAGTATAGTTGTTTTACAGTGTTATGTTAGTTTCAGGTGTATAGAGTGGAGTGGACTCACTTTAAATACAGTTTTGAGGTCTGCCTGTCTGCCTTGCTTAGAATACCATCTTCTCTCTTTCTCTCTCTCTGTGTCTTAAAGAAGAAATGTTGGGTTGGAAGCCTATGTAAATCCAGCCTTACCAAGCCATCTGATGACCCCTTATCCCTTTCAGATCATAGTTCTATGGAATTGTGACAAGCCCCTTCCAGCCAAACACCGCTGGCCTGCCACTTCTGTGCCTGTCATTGTCATTGAAGGAGAAAGCAAGGTAGGACCCTAGGGGACTTCACTGTGGAATCAGCATGGAATCTTCATTTCTGCAATGGGGCACCTGGGTGTTGGCCTTTGCCATCTTCCTCCTGCCCCCGGGAGGTGCTGGCCCTGGACTACTTTTCCAAAACTATACCTGTCTCTGACTGTCCTCCACTTTGACAGCCATGGGCTCTTTCTTTTTTTTTAATTTTTTTGTTGAAGTATAGATGATTTACAATTGCGTTACTTTCTGCTGTATGGCAAAGCGAGTCAGTTATACATATAAGCACTCTTTTTTAGATTCTTTTCCCATGTAGGTCATTATAGAGTGTGGAATAGTATTCCCTGTGCTATACATAGGTCCTTATTAGTTATCTGGTTTTTAAATTTATTTTTAATTGGAGGATAATTGCTTTACAATGTTGTATTGGTTTCTGCCGTGCAACATGAATCAGCTGTAAGTATACCTATACCCCCTCCCTCTGGAGCCTCCCTCCCATCCCTCTAGGCCATCACAGAGCACCAAGTGTATTAAAGTACAGTTGATTTGGGCTTCTCTGGTGGCTCAGTTGGTAAAGAATCGGCCTGCAATGCAGGAGACCTCAGTTCGATCACTGAGTTGGGAAGATCCCCTGGAGGAGGACATGGCAACCCACTCCAGTGTTCTTGCCTGGGGAATCCCATGGACAGAGGAGCCTGGCGGGCTGCAGTCCATGGGGTCACAGAGAGTCGGACACAACTGAGTGGCTAAGCACAGCACACATAGCTGATTTACAGTGTTGTGTAATTTCTCTTGTACAGCAAGGTGGCTCAGTTACACACACACACACACACACATATTCTTTTTCATATTCTTTTCCATTAGGGTTTATCACAGGATATTGAGTATAGTTTCCAGTGCTATGCAGTAGGACCTTGTTGCTCATCCAACCTATTTATCCTGTTTATAATAGCTTGCATCTGCTCATCCCAAAGCCTTCCACCTTTCCTCCCCCCCTGCCGCCTGATCTCCGGGCATCTACAAGTCGGTTCTCTGTATCTTTGTCTGTTTCTGTTTGGTAGATAAGTTCATTTGCGTTGTATTTTAGATTCCATAAGTAAGTGATATATGGTATTTATCTTCTCTTTCTGACTTACTCTGCTTAGTATGATATTCTCTAGCTTCATCACTGTTCCTGCAAATAGCGCTCTTTCACTCATTTAAATGACTAATAGTCCGTTGTGTATATGCGCCACATCTTTATCTACTCATCTGTTGATAGACGCTTAGGTTGCGTCCATGTCTTGGCTGTTCTGAATAGTGCTACTATGACCATAGGTGTGCATATATCTTTTGAATTATAGTTTTGCCTGGATATATGCCTAGAAGTGGGATTGCTAGACCATATGGCAACCCCCTTTTTAGTTTTTTGAGGAATCACCATACTGTTTTCCATTGTGACAGCCATAGGCTTTTGAGTCAGGGAATTCTGGGTCTTAATACTAACTCTTTAGGAGATATGTGACCCTGTCTGTACTTTCCTTCTCTGAGTCTCAGTTTCCTCATCCACAAAATGGAAATAATAATACATGCCACATGGATAGCTATTAGGAGTAAATGAATTCAGGACCTGGCAAAAATAATCTTTCTGGAAATATGAGGATGAAGAAGAGTTGGTGGTGGTGATGCATGAGCTGATTAATGCATTGCTTAGCTGATTAATCTGAATTAGTTGTATCAATGAAAGTAGTGGTTCTTCCTCACATCGATCTTAAAAAAGACATTTCCACCTTATGTTTGCTTTGAGGTCTCCATCAGAGACTCTCAGGAGGGCTGGCTGCCTGGCTGGCCTCCTGCTTCCATTCTCCAGCTCATTTTGCCTAGAACAGAATGATCTTCATAATCATCTCATAGTCCTTAAGGGACTCCTTTTGCTAATGTTTTCAATTAACATCAGAGACTGTGTACAATCTGGCCTTTGCTGGCCCTCCCAGTCCCCTCTCTCATTGCTTTTCCTTCACAGACTTGATCATTCACAGTTTACTGCACTGTGTCCCTTCCTGCCTCTAGCGGTGGTCTTTCCCATTTGCTGTAGGTCTTAACCATCCCTCTCTCAACTCTTCATCTGTGTTATCGAAATTTCCATATATTCTTTAAGCCCACGCTGCCTCCTCTTTGAAATGTCTTCTGTTTGTGGCAGCCAGGGATGAGCTCTCTTTTCTCAAGCTCTGCTTTCCTTTAGCTCTTATCCACTGTGAAGAAATTCGTTGTTGCTGTTGTTCAGTCACCAAGTCATGTCCAACTCTTTGCTACCCCATGGACTGCAGCGCACCAGACTTCGCTATCCTTCACCATCTCCCAGAGTTTGCCCAAGTTCACGTCCATTGAATCACTGCTGCCATCCTACCATCTCATCCTATGTCTCCCACTTCTCCTTCTGAAGAGATTCAGTTCAGTTCAGTTCAGTTCAGTCGCTCAATTGTGTCTGACTCTTTGTGACCCCATGCACTGCAGCACGCCAGGCCTCCCTGTCCATCACCCACTGCTGGAGTCTACCCAAACCCCTGTCCATTGAGTCGGTGATGCCATCTAACCATCTCTCCTCTTTTGTCCCTTTCTCCCCCTGCCCTCAATCTTTCCCAGCATCAGGGTCTTTTCAAATGAGTCAGCTCTTTGCATCAGGTGGCAATTGTCTCTATTCAATGAAATTTAATAGAAATTAGTCTCTATTAAATGACACTGACGTTGCCATCTAAGAGGCTTTCCCTGTTGGTTCCCAAAGACAGGTTGCGCGAGATTGTCTCATGCTAAGTAAACTATCCTTGAGCCATAATAAGAATTATCAGTGTATTAAGTTGCACCATTTGAAATCATCTTTTGAGCTGCCATTTCATGTAGTGACCATTTGAAATCATCTTTTGAGTGACCATTTGAAATCATCTTTTGAGTGACCATTTCATGTAGTTCAGCAGGATGCAGGGAGAACTGTAACGGTCATGTGGACAAGATGGTCCATGCATTGTCTATTCAGTCCCCATGTAGGCTGCCTACTGTATGCTGGACACTGTGCAACAGGTGGGAACACTGTGAAAGGTCACAGACAGTCACACCCTTCCAAGGGCTGGGGTCAAGCAATGTGGTTATCAGAGAGCTGCTTGATAAGCATTAAATGAGGAAATGAAAGTGAGTGAAGTCACTCATGCGACCCCGTGGACTGTAGCCTACCAGGCTCCTCTGTCCATGGGGTTTTCCAGGCAATAGTACTGGAGTGGATTGCCGTTTCCTTCTCCAGGGGATCGTCTGGACCCAGGGATCGAACCTGGGTCTCCCACATTGTAGACAGTCGCTTTACCGTCTGAGCCACCAGAGAAGTCCTAAATGAGGAAAGGGAGGGATTAATCACGTGCCTCTTGGCATCAGTTTTACTTACCCTTCTGAATCCATCTCACCCCATAGGTGTGGTTTCATAAAGGGTCTGGCACACACAAGTTTCCTGCCTGCAACCCAAGTTCCAATGCCTGAGCCCCTGCACAGTGCTCACATGGATGCTTTTCACTATGAACTTGGGAATTTGTTATGGTTTGTTTTTGTTTCCATAGGTAACTAGAACTCCTTCTGGCAGATAGGTCTTTCTTCGACTATGTCAGGATATTCAAACAAGATCCATTCTGTGTGATGGATTGTGAGCCATTCTGACTCCTATGGTTAATTAGTATGCATTTTTATGCTCAGACTCATTGATTAATTTCATATTTTCACTCCCAGCTAGTAGCTCAAGTTTCTTTATCTCTAGTTCAGTTCAGTTCAGTCGCTCAGTTGTGTCCAACTCTTTGCTACCCCACGAACCGCAGCACACCAGGCCTCCCTGTCCATCACCAACTCCCAGAGTTTGCCCAAACTCATGTCCATTGAGTTGGTAATGCCATCCAACCATCTCATCCTCTATTGTTCCCTTCTCCTCCTGCCCTCAATCTTTCTGAGCATCAGGGTCTTTTCAAATGAGTCAGCTCTTCTCATCAGGTGGCCAAAATATTGGAGTTTCAGCTTCAACATCAGTCCCTCCAATGAACACCCAGGACTGGTCTCCTTTAGGATGGACTGGTTGGATCTCCTTGCAGTCCAAGGGACTCTCAAGAGTCTTCTCCAACACCACAGTTCAAAAGCATCAATTCTTCAGTGCTCAGCTTTCTTCATAGTCCAACTATCACATTCATACATGACTACTGGAAAAACCATAGCCTTGATTACATGGACTTTTGTTAACAAAGTTATGTCTCTGCTTTTTAATATGTTGTCTAGGTTGGTCATAACTTTCCTTCCAAGGAGTAAGCATCTTTTAATTTCATGGCTGCAATCGCCATTTGCAGTGATTTTGGAGCCAAGAAAAATAAAGTCTGACACTGTTTCCACCGTTTCCCCGTCTATTTCCCATGAAGTGTTGGGACCGGATGCCATGATCTTAGTTTTCCGAATATTGACCTTTAAGCCAACTTTTTCACTCTCCTCTTTCACTTTCATCAAGAGGCTCTTTAGTTCTTCTTCGCTTTCTGCCATAAGGGTGGTGTCATCTGCATATCTGAGGTTATTTATATTTCTCCCAGTGATCTTGATTCCAGCTTGTGCTTCTTCCAGCCCAGCGTTTCTCATGATGTACTCTGCATAGAAGTTAAATAAGCAGGGTGACAATATACAGCCTTGACGTACTCCTTTTCCTATTTGGAACCAGTCTGTTGTTCCATGTCCAGTTCTAACTGTTGCTTCCTAACCTGCATATAGGTTTCTCAAGAGGCAGGTCAGGTGGTCGGGTATGCCCATCTCTTTCAGAATTTTCCACAGTTGATTGTGATCCACACAGTCAAAGGCTTTGGCATAGTCAATAAAGCAGAAATAGATGTTTTTCTGGAACTCTCTTGCTTTTTCGGTGAGCCAGCAGATGTTGGCAATTTGATCTCTGATTCCTCTGCCTTTTTAAAAACCAGTTTGAACATCTGGAAGTTCATGGTTCATGTATTGCTGAAGCCTGGCTTGGAGAATTTTAAGCATTACTTTACTAGCATGTGAGATGAGTGTAATTGTGTGATAGTTTGAGCATTCTTTGGCATTGCCTTTCTTTGGGATTGGAATGAAAATTGACCTTTCCAGTCCTGTGGCCACTGCTGAGTTTTCCAAATTTGCTGGCATATTGAGTGCAGCACTTTCACAGCATCACCTTTTAGGATTTGAGATAGCTCAACTGGAATTCCATCACCTCCACTAGCTTTGTTCGTAGTGATGCTTCCTAAGGCCCACTTGACTTCACATTCCAGGATATCTGGCTCTAGGTAAGTGATCACACCTTCGTGATTATCTGGGTCGTGCAGATGTTTTTTGTACAATTCTTCTGTGTATTCTTGCCACCTCTTCTTAATATCTTCTGCTTCTGTTAGGTCCATACCATTTCTGTCCTTTATCGAGCCCATCCTTGCATGAAATGTTCCCTTGGTATCTCTTAATTTTCTTGAAGAGATCTCTAGTCTTTCCCATTCCATTGTTTTCCTCTATTTGACGATGATAATAACAGTACCTTTCCTGTAAGGTTTATCAGATGTGTCTTATAAAATACCTCCCATTCTCCCAGCCATATTTCTGTCTGGACTCCTGGCCATTTGTTGAGTCCTAGTCTTGACAGAGGAGGCTGATGGGCTACAGTCCAGAGGGTCGTAAAGAGTCAGACACGACTGAGCAACTAACATTTCATTTTGCAGCCTTGACTTTGGCCAGTGACTCCAGTAGGTCATGTTGGTTCCTTTCCCCTCACTGTCACTGCCCTGGGACTGTGCACGCATGTGTGTGCGTGTGTGTGTGTGAATGCTAAGTCCCTTCAGTCATGTCCAACTCTGTGCGACCCTATAGACTGTAGCATGCCAGGCTTCTCTGTTCGTGGGATTCTCCAGGTGAGAATACTGGAGTGGGTAGCCATGCCCTTCTCCAGGGGAATCTTCTACTGGAGTGGGTAGCCATGCCCTTCACCCAGGGATTGAACCTGTGTCCCCTGCAGATCCTACATTGCAAGTGGATTCTTTACCACTGAGCTACTGGGAAGCCCCGCCCTGGGACTGTACCACCTAATAAAGCATTTGCCCTCAAGCTTTCCTTTAGATTCTGTATTCTAGGTCACCTGGGCTAAGACTTGGGCTCATTTTGAAGAAGAAATATGTATTACAGGTGCTCAGCCCTGTAATACACTCGGCATTCAATAAATGTCAGCTCCTTTTCTAAGGGGATGTTGTAAATTGATGGTTTGCTTTATGGGCTCTGGGGTCAGACTTCCTTTTTTGTGACTTCAGGCACATTATTTAACTCTGTGCCTCAACCTTCCCCTTCAGTAAATGGAAGAAATCCTAACATCTAACTGGTTTGATAGATAGTATTAATCACATCGTTTGATACTATACATATGAATGTTCTTACAAAGTGGGTATATGTAGTAGGTGCTCGATAAATGTCAATAATTCTTGTGCTTTGTATAATTACTTACAAACATTTCTTAGCTTCCCCACTGGACAGGGAACTTTTTTAAAAAGATATTTATTTATTTGTTTAGCTGCATCAGGTCTTAGTTGGGGCATGTGGGTCTTTTGCTGCAGTGTACAGGCTTCTCTCTAGTTTTGGCATGTGGGTTAGGTAGTTGGGGCACACAGGCTTAGTTGCCCCACGGCATGTGGGATCTTGGTTTCCCAACCAGGGATCCAACCTGCGTCTGCTGCATTGGCAGGCAAGTTCTTAACCACTGAACCACCTGGGAAGTCCTGACAGGGAACTTCTTGAGCCTTTGTCGATTTCCTAGTCATGTAGGTTCATTTAGAAGGGCTTGGGCTTTTATGGAAGCTAAATATTTCCTAAGCAAGTTAACAAGGGAAACCCAGCTTACTCTGGATTGACTTTGTAAGTACACGCTCCTTTCATGCTAATTCGTGGAGCTTTTGGAACTCCAGGTATTTGAGAAAGAGCCCCTAGTTTCTACACTAGAATTTGGAAGTGGTTGGCTTATGGGTGCTTAAGCTTAGTTAATGAAGCAGGTTCAAAAAAAAGAAATGGATTCTTTGAAACCCAGTGGCTGGGCCCATAACAGGGGAAGGAAGTCATACATCCTCCTCATTCCCCATTTTAAATTTCCACGTCTAGCCTTGAGTTTGAAATTGATGTGTTGGCTGCTTTGGCTGGGAAATTCTGTTTTGAATTTATAGGCCTTGTCTTTGTAGCTCTTCCCCTGTAGGCTTAACAAGGGAAAGGTCAGGGCATCGCTGAGCTGGCAACTAATGGCTTCTGAGTTAGTCAATGGACAAGGAAACAGTGTCAAGAGAATTGCTTCAGGCTGAGATTTCTGAGCCCTGTGCATTGGGGGTTGCTGATTGCTTTCCTTTTTTATTTTATTTTGAAAGCCTGAGGGGAGGGGAGAAACAAACAAACACTTGACCCAGTTGACAGATGTGTGGGAGCAGAGCCTGGAACCATTTTTGCTGTAGATATGTCCCTTGAGCTCCCAGAGGTGGGTTCTGGTGGACATTTTCCATCCTTTAATGTCCTAAGCCCGCCAATAGCTTCACAGACGTATAAACCGACTCTGAGATGAGGCTTGTGGATGAGCTGGCTTCCGGATGTAAATATAGCTTGGGCTTCTTTGGGAGGGGCGGGAGGGTGAAGGCATTCTCAGATTTGTGGAGAGCTCACCCTTGGCAGCCAGACTAAGTGCCCCCTTTTCCCTTTGCCTCCAGCACCTAATTGCTTCCTTCCCTGGCCTTCATGCCTTGAAAGTTGATGGCAAGTGTCTTCTTTCTCTGTCTCCAAATATGAACCGGGAGAGGATGACATAACAGTTAATAAGCCTTTCAGAGGAGGGTGGTGAATGTGAGATCACCATGTGTGGTCCATGTTCACTGCTGAGGTCCTTTCAACCCCAAGACAGGTAGAGTGTAGCAACTGAAGTGTGCTACAGGAGGTCCCCAACCCCTAGGATCTAATGCCAGATGATCTGAGGTGGAGCTGATGTAATCATAGTGGTAAATGGAATTGTGCTTGAATCATCCCAGAATCATCCCCACTACCACCACCACCAACCACCCACTGGTTTGTGGAAAAGCTATCTTCCATGAAAATGTCTCGGGTGCCAGAAATGTTGGGGACTGCTACCTAGGATTGCAATGGCTGGATAGAATGTTGTGAGCAAGACTCACCTTTCTGTACCTTAGTTTTCTTATGTATACAATGGGGTTGTTATAAAGATGAAATAAGAAGAACTTGGAACATTCCTCGGCACATAGTAAATGTTTAAAAAATGTTGGTTTTTCTTATATCATCATGCTCATTAGTTATTCAGTGGAAACCTTAGCACAGAGGCATGAGCTATAATTGTCATAGGGTAGTCTTTTTGGTCTCAATCTTCCAACTGATCCCCCAGATCCTTACCACACACACAGGCACACACATACCCATGTAGAAACACATATACACTCACCTCACCGTGCCTTATCCTGGAGCTCCCCAAATCTTATTCATATACTAGCTTTACAGTTTTCCTTAATACATGGACCACATGTTCTATTATTTATTTAATATTTTTCTTTAAATCAGCTTACTTTTCAATTTAATGAAATTATCTTTAAGTAACTCTACTACTACTCCTTATTGCTGTAGCTATTAATATATATGTGTACATATTTTTGCTTCTCTGAGCTAAAACGAAGACTAGAAAATTTTAAAAATTTGTCTCTGCACCTCCTAAAATGACCTGGCAGCCATCAAGTGATGTGTGTCCCATGCCTGAAATCACTGCTCCCCCCAACTGCTCTTTCCTGGCCTCAGAGCACTGGCTCTCCCCTCTCTGCCTTGCGTCTACTGAGCCCTCATTTCTGTTTACACTTGGTGGATTCCTGGCTATCAGGGTCACTTCTCCAAGGTCTTCGTTGCTTTTCCAAGCAGCTGGTTACTGCATCTTCTGATTTTCTGGGATTTCTCATAGCAGGCCAAGACTGATGATCCATATCTTGGTCTCCCTGCAGACTGTGAACTCCTCCAAGACAGAGGGTGTATCTTACTTACCTCTGGCCTCCCTTTGACTGGCAAGGTGTCTGTACACAGTAGGTGCCCAGTAATGGTGGAACCAGTGAATCTGCACTGATGGGAAATGGAAGGCTTTTATGTTGAGGGGTGACATGGTGGTTGAGCATCCTTTCTGAAGGTGAGGATGCGGGAGGAAATTCTCCCCAAAACAAGACTCTCCATCTACATCTCTTTTCCTGATTCCTTCCCTCCTGTCTGCCCCCCCCCACCCCCACCTCCACCTCCACCTCCCAGGTGATGAGCAGCCGTTTCCTGCCCTATGACAACATCATCACAGACGCTGTGCTCAGCCTTGACGAGGACACCGTGCTTTCAACCACGGAGGTAAGCAGCCTCTCAGGAGGTGTGGTGGGCCCTACAGGCAGTCACCTCAAACCCCAGGGTGCCAGCACCTCCTCTGCCCTTGCCTTGGCCAAGCCCAAAACATTTTTCAGAACTTCCTGCAGAGTGGGTTTGAATCAACCCCGATGACGGCCTTTTCTCCTTGTTTCCTCTGCTAACTGGCTCTTCACTTGCCAGGCTGTGCCTCACCTCACCCTCCTGTCTGCCCTCCTGTTTTTGGATTTGTTTTTAAACGGCACAGGTGTGGGCTGGTGTGCAGAGGGACCCAGAGGAGGTGGGCGGGGGCACCTGTTTGGTATTTTCTTGAAACCACACGATACAGGATCCAGAGCCCCCATCTTTTGCGATCCTCCTACTGCCATGCAGGCGTGTGTGGCTCTGTTGGAGAATACTATTTCTGGGTTCTAAAGGCAGCTTTTCTGGCTTTGTTGGAAATGTGCATTTTCTTTTACCCACGCGAGAGCAAACAGTTTCACTTGAAGGCTGAGATGGAAATCCCTGCCTTTTCAGATGTTCACGTATTTGTGCCAAAAATAAGATTGCACAGAGCCACGTGTGAGGGGGAGAGAGAGAAGGTGAAAGATAGATATGATAGAAAACCAATTTTTACAACTCGAATGAGTATTGATCTCTGAAACCTCAGTTAAAACTGGAGAGCAGACCAAAGACATTTACACAAAAGTGTAGCAGGTCGGAAATACATCATTCAGGGTAGGTAGCTGCTAAAAAGCATGGAGACTTAGCTACTCACCCCCTTCCCCTTTTATTCCTTTTTATTCATAGGAATAATTTTGTTCATATATTATCTTCTTAATGTAAACGTCAACAGTTAGCAGCAGACATTTTCCTGGGCGCCAATCTGATTCTAACGGCCTGCTGCCCCCATGCCCAAGACTCATGTTAACCTGGGCTGTTGGTTTCTGCTGCTCTTCAAATTCCGTGGATGTTTCCCAGTTCCCATCCAATGGAGTTGAGCAGATATTCTGTGGAAGGGCAACCAAAATCACCCCCCTGGGACTCATGCCCTGGGTCAGATCCTTTCTATGCAGCGCAAGCCCTGTAAATACTTGGTGAATGAGTTGGGGAGATGCGTGCTTCAAGGATTAAAGTGTGAACACACAGCCAACTGTGTCACATGTGAGGCTGCAGGAGAAAGATGGGGGCGGGGTGGGCGGCGGCGGGGAGAACAGGGGGAAAAGATGCTTCATGTTCAAAGGGAATGACAGCGATGGAATGCAGGGAATGGGACACTCCAGCTTGCATTTTTCTGCTGCTTCCTGCAAAGGAAGCTGGCATCCTCGGTGCACATTCATTCAACAAGTATTTATGGAGGGCTGGCTTTGTTCTGGTCCCTGTGCCAGGTACTTTGATTACACAGATCCTGCCTAGAGCCAGCAGAGTCCTGGCAGCAAACAGAATTCAAATCAAGTGATTCACATGAAGGGACAGAGGATGACTACGGAATGGGGTTAAAGGACCCCATAGGAGCTGATGGAGAGGCAGCTGGGGAGTGGTGAGGGCAGGAAATAGCTCCCACTTCTATGCCTGAAGGAGTGAAGGAAGGGAATAGTGTTTCCAGAGTCCCTGAGAACTACTTCCCTGGTGGCACAGTGGTAAAGAATCCACCTGCCAATGCAGGAGATGTGGGTTCAATCCCTGGGTCAGGAAGATCTCCTGGAGTAAGAAGTGGCTACCCACTCCAGTATTCTTGCCTGGAAGATCCCATGGACAGGGGAGCCTGGAGGACTAGAGTTCACAGGATTGCAAAAGAGTTGAACATGACTTAGCAACTAAACAAAAATAACAGCAGTCCCTGAAAGGAGGAATGGAGAAGAAGAGGCTGTCATCCTGTAAGAACTATGATCGTGGAGGGATGTGGCACCTGCCAGGACTCTGGTGCCAAAGCCAGGGCTTGCGGGGAGAGCAGGGGAGAAATACTGCCCTGCCCCTGTCCCACCTAATTTTCCTGCCAACGACTACCATTGACCTAACCCAAGCAGCCAGCAAGGAAGCCCATGCTGTGCAGTCCATAGAGTCCCATTGTCTTATGGCAAGAAGGATGGAGAGTGGATCTTGGCGAGTGGACAGAGGAAAGGCAGCACACTGTCATGGCGGAACGGATAGTCAAGACCACAGCACACACCTAAATCGTTACCCCAGGACCAGAAGTATCAATTTGCCTCATGTCCTCCCCTGAGCCCGAGGCCATAGATCTCACACTAGGATTTGTTTCCCCCTGTCCCATGGTGAAATAACTTCCAGCTGCTGTGATGGATCCATGTGCTAGTTGATACCTTTTCAAAGAACAGCAGTTCCAGCCTCTCAGTGCACGCCAGGAAGAACATGTGTTGTAAGTGGAGCAATGAGAAGTCAGCTTGGCTTGAATAAGAGATGTAAATTTAAGAGGCTGGCCCTCTATTTTACTTTGTGACTGATCACTAGCACAGTTGTATTACCCAGCATGGTGGAGGACAAAGATTTCTGTTTTCTCTTTTAGGTGAATAGATGTTGGTTCGTTTTATTTCCTCTCTAAGGATCCTTAGCTTGTTTAAATGCCTCTCTGTGGTATTAAGGATAGATTTTTAAATAGCGTCCTATAAAGGGTATTAGACAGAGTTGGTTTTCTAGTTATTTACATTTATCTGGATTGCTGCACACTCTCAAAAGAAAACAGATGTTGGTTTTTAAGAGAAGAGGCCATAAGCTGACCTTTGCCTCCTTTGATGTGCTAATGAGCAGCCTGAAAAGAGAACTATCACAAGCATCATAGTTTTATCGGAATTTACTTTTGAGTTGCTTTGAAATGACTTGAAACGGCTTTGAGATAGAAAGGAATTCATGTGATGAAAACACCCCAACGGGTTCTATAGTAGTTGCCAGTGTCTGCGTCTCCCTTTCAAAGGATAATGGAAAACCCCAAAGAGTGCTGACAGTCGGGCTGTTTCTTTGCCAATGGACCGCATAATGCACTGTCCCACCAGTTGGCACCATTAGTCGTGAATGCCAGGGACAATGCTCAGGTTTTCACGACCTGCTTTCTATTTTCTGACAAATACTGTCCACTCACCTGCTGTATTTTAACTTTGAAGTGCCCCTCACCCCACCATACTTTCTTAATATATATCCCAACCCCTTGCTGAACCTCCTTGGCCTCCCCGGTGATTCAGTGGTAAAAAATCTGCCTGCAACGCAGAAGACGCAGAGACACAGGTTCAATCCCTCGGTCGGGAAGATTCCCTGGAGGAGGGCATAGCAACCCACTCCAGTGTTCTTGCCTGGAGAACCCACGGACAGAGGAGCCTGGTAGGCTACCAACCATAGATAGGGTTGCAGAGAGTCAGACATGACTGAAGCTACTGAGCATGCACGCACAAGCTGTATTGTTAAGGTGTTCGTATCTTGAGTCAGGGCACCAGACTAAATTCTTCATAAAGTTTTAAATTCATGGCTGTTTACAAAAACTGTGTCTTCTAACTAAGCCCCAAGAATTCCAAGAAAAAAGGACCCTTGCAGATCACTCAGACCGGTGTTTCCTAAACCTAGGATTTCACTGACCTGTTTACCTAGAATGGTGCTTCATGAATGGATAAAGAAGGCGTAGTATATATACACAATGGAACATTATTCAGCCATAAAAAGGAATGAAATAGTGCCATTTGCAGCAACATGGATAGACCTAGAAAATGTCATACTAAGTGAAGTCCAACAGAGGAAGACAATTATCATATGATATCACTTACGTGTGGATATAAAAAATAATACAAATGAATCATTTACAAAACATAAACAAATTTACAGATATAGAAAACAAACTGACAATTACCAGGGGATGGTGGAGGATAAATTAAAAGTATGGAGTTAACAGATAAACACTACTGTATATAAAATATAGCAGCAACAAAGATTTACTGTATAACACAGGGAACAATATTCAATATCTTGTCATAACTTTTAATAGACAATAATCTGGAAACAAAATATATAACTGAATCACTTTGCTGTATACCTGAAACTAATACAGTTTTGTAAATCAACTACACTTCAATACAAATAAATGCTAATAAGTATAAAAAACAAACAAACAAAAAGAAGTATAGGCAGTTTAAAGAAAAATATTAGCTAAGTTGTTAAATGTATATTATGGTGGGAAAGTGGCAAAAGAAGCAACAGTGGCAATGAATATGGTGAAAGCTTGGGAAAT
Source organism: Oryx dammah (assembly GCF_014754425.2). Taxonomy (NCBI): domain Eukaryota; kingdom Metazoa; phylum Chordata; class Mammalia; order Artiodactyla; family Bovidae; genus Oryx; species Oryx dammah. Next base: position 6,586,462 of record NW_024080557.1, on the reverse strand, counting down.
ACTCGTCTTTAAGCTTATTTGCTTTGTCTTGTAATTGGGGTAAAATTCACAAAGCATAAAATCAACCATCTTCAAGTGGTATTTAGTACCTTCCCAGTGTTATACACTTATTACCTCCACCTAATCCTGAAACATTTTCATTATCCAAAAGGGACACCCCATGGCCATTAATCCATCACTCCCTCTCCACTGGTGCCACCAATCTGCTTTCTGTCTCTGGGGATTTGCTTTCCCTGGACCCTTGATGTAAATGGAACCACACACTATGGGGCCTTTATATGTGGCTTCTCGCGCTCAACATAATGTTTGCAAGGTCCATCCGTATTGGTGGCACGCATCAGTACTGTATTCCTTTTTAGTGCTGAGTAATATTCCACCGAGTGGATATACCATATTTGGCGTATTTATTCATGAGTTGATGGCATTTGGGTCGTTTCCACTTTAGGGCTGTTGTGAACAATTATTTGCTCTGCCTTCTTTTTTTTTTTTTGGCTGCACCATGTGGCTTGTGGTATCTTAGTTCCCCGACCAGAGATTTAACCCTCACCCCCAGCAATGAAAGCACAAGAGTCTTAACCACTGGACTGCCAGGGAATTCCCATCTTCTCTGCTTTAAAACCCCTGGGAGGTCAGGAATTGGACTTGCCAGCATCACTCAGCCACCATCACAGTGCCAAGGCTTGAAATATATTTGGAATATATGAAATTTCCATTTGCTTTACTTATAGGGAAAAGGTTGTTGATGGACATGTAACCGTATAAGACAAATTGTTTTCCACACTGTAGCAACAGAGTTAAAAGTGAGACTATGATAACAGTGTACACTGAATCTGAAGCCAGATGGCTTGAGTTCACGTCTTGACTCTGCCACTTACTAACTCAGAAAAATACTTGAACCTCCATATCCTTAGCTTCCCCCACATCTGTAAACTAGAGACTATAAAATTACCTACTTCTCAGGGTTATCATGAGGATTAAATGAGTTAAAATATGTAAGTACCTGTCGTATTATAAGCATTACACAATTATGAGCATTTCTGTTACTTTTTTTTAAACGTTCTCTGTATTGTTTCATTTATTCATCAAATAATCGTGGAAAGTCAAAAGTGAGCAAACACATTTGAAAACCGACTGTTCATTTGCTGACTACAAATGTTTGTAGCAGGTTCAGAAGTACCTGCTTTGGGTAATTTTGAACACTAGGAAGTCATTTCACTACATTTCCTTTAAAATAATCCCATGGCTTTATTTGGCCTTGTCCCCACTTACTCCTAGTGATTTTTCACTGTGGGTACATTTCTAAATTTCCCTTGCATTGAGCATCTTCACACCTGAGAGGCCTGACTTTCTGCTCTTGATGATACCTGCTCTAATTCCTGTTAGAACTTGTGTGCTTTTTAAACATCTTTTCTCTGGCTTTTAAGTGGATGCCTTGATTTTAGTCACTATGGCTTTGCTGCGTACTGGTAATGTTACATGCTATATATTCATATGCTAGATGTATATAGAAAATCTGCTCCTGTTTATAAAACAGATGCGTTTGTTTCTCCCACCCATGAATGGTCACATGTCCTCTGTGGGGCAGTGGGTGTGGGAGAAGCAACTGATTTTTTGGTTTTTTTTTTAAGCTTGAACAGACTGGATTTCTATAGGACATATTGCCAGTGTTTTGTTTTGGTTTTTTCCTTCTTTCATTTCCACACTAATCTGAAGTTTCTTCAACAGAAAACATTAAAAATGTGCATAATTATGGGGCAAAATGTCAAGCAGTCAGTTTAATTTGCTGATGAATACATGAAATTAATGTTTCCCAACAGTCCCAGGATTTCGCATTACGAATTAGCAGGGGGAAGGTAATGTTTTGTTGACATTTGTTAACACTGTTGATTGCTTGTTTGGCTTGTGTTCTGCCTGCAGGTGGATTTTGCCTTCACCGTGTGGCAGAGCTTCCCTGAGAGGATTGTGGGGTACCCTGCACGCAGCCATTTCTGGGACAACTCTAAGGAGCGGTGGGGCTACACGTCCAAGTGGACGAACGACTACTCCATGGTGTTGACGGGAGCTGCTATTTACCACAAGTGAGGAGCCTGGACATCATTTTACACTGCTCCTTATATGACTTTCTGGCTGCTGCAAAAGTTGGAACTTGGGCCAAGTCTTGTTAACAACCTTAGCGAAAATTAGTCTGCGTCCCTATTTGAGTTTTGTTGATGTGGTTAACATGTGTCTTTGAAACCAGTAAAACCTCTTGGCTTATTGCATCGTTAGAAGTGATGGTAGATTTGCATCTTCAGTAAGCCTGAGATGTGGAGACATCCTCAGGGTGTGTTGAGGGACTGAATGTGCAGAAGAACCAGCAAAGTAAATACTTGATGGAGCACCACCCAGCATTGTTCTTGGGCTTCCCTGATGGCTCAGACTGTAAAGAATCCACCTGCAATGTAGGAGATCCCAGGTTTGATCCCTGGGTCAGGAAGAGCCCCTGGAAAAGGGCATGGCAACCCACTCCAGTATTCTTGCCTAGAGAATCCCCTGGACAGTGGAGCCTGGCCGGCTATAGTCCATAGAGTTGCAAAGAGTCGGACATGACTGAGCAACTAAGCAAGCGTTGTTGTAGGTGCTTGGGATTTACTACTGAATAAAATAGAAAAAAGACACAGGTCTTGACTCGAGCAAGGGGAGACACAGTATACCCAATAATTCTATAATATGTCAGGACATAAGTTATATAGCAAAAAGTCAACCAGAGCAGCATAAAGGATGCTGCTGCTGCTAAGTCGCTTCAGTCGTGTCTGACTCTGTGTGACCCCATAGACAGCAGCCCACAGGCTCCCCCGTCCCTGGGATTCTCCAGGCAAGAACACTGGAGTAGGTTGCCATTTCCTTCTCCAATGCATGAAAGTGAAAGTGAAGTTGTCTGACTCTTAGCGACCCCATGGACTGCAGCCTACCAGGTTCCTCTATCCATGGGATTTTCCAGGCAAGAGTACTGGAGTGAGTTGCTGTAGCCTTCTCCGGCATAAAGGATGAGGAGTACCAAAGGTGGAAAAGGGGCTGGTTGGAGGCTGTAGGCTGATCCTCCTTAAGCGGGTGAGATTTGAGAGGAGACTTGAGAGGAGGAAAAGAAGTCAGGCAGGAGCATTCCTGTTGGAAGGGTGCTCTGGTGTAGGGAGCAGCTGGAAGAGATGCCCTGAGGCAGGATGCTGGAGGAATGTCCCAAAGATCAGTGTGACCCGAGTAGAGCGAGGGGCAAACAAGTGAGGGAGATCATGGGAGGCTAGATGCCAGACCCTACTGTCCGTTATGAGGACTTGACTCTCTTCTAGGTAACATGGGAGCCAGTGGAGGGGTGTGAGGAGAGCAGCCTGTCTTATGCTTTAGGCATCCACTGTGAAGGCTGTGATGAGGACAGAGTACAAGGGGACCAGGGGAAGTGCAGGGAAGCCTATTAGGGGGTGACTGACCTTATCTAGATAAGAGATGATGGAGCCTGGATTAGGAAGTGAGGAGCAGAGGTGAGAAGTAGTGACCAGATTGTGGGTGTATTTTGAAGATGCTTCAGCATCATGTACTGACAGACAGGATATAGAGTTTGATGACTCAGGTTTTTTGACCTGAGGAACTGAAAGGATAGAGTAAGCCATCAGTAGAGGTGGGGAAGAGTGTAGATGGAACAGGTATTAGGGAAAATAGAGGAGTTCAGTCTTGGGCATGTGAGGACATTGAAGAGAGTGTTTGAAAAAGGTCAGGGATGGAAATAAACATCTTGGAGCTGTTTGCCTGGATCTGGTCTTTAAAGCCAGGGGACTCAGGTAAGATGGCCAAATTCCTGAGTGTAGAAGGCTCATGTTCCTGACTGAATCATTCTTGAAATCCTGACTCCTTGGTAAGGTGAACATACCAATCTCACCCTAGTCTTTTTTAGTTAAAATAAATAAATAAAAATAGAGAATCCTGTCATCTCGGGGATGGAGTTGGAAATGCACAAGGTGTAAGCATTTGGGGTGACTGAAGCTTGATTTCAAGATTCCACCTCTTTCTTCCCACTGCCACCACTTGGTGAATCTGATTCGATCAAGTGATTTTTCCTAGAAGTCTGTGCTGTATATGCATGTGTGCATGCTAAATCACTTAAGTTGTGTTCAACTCTTTGCTACCCTATGGACTGTAGCCCACCAGGCTCCTTTATCCATGGGACTCTCTCCAGGCAAGAATACTAGAGTGGGTTGCCATTTTCTTCTCCAGGGAATTTTCCCGACCCAGGGATCTAACCTGTGTCTCATCTCCTGCACAGGCAGGTGGGTTCTTTACCACTAGCACCATTACTTTTGAGCAATATGTGCTGTATATACCTCTCCAAAAAAAATAGTAGGGTGAGGAATAATTCAAATTAATTGTGTTTTCTCCATAATGATTGACCACCAGATTAATAGCTCTAAGAAGTGATGAAATACATGGCTTAGAGGCTCCCAAAATGAAATGATTATATTGCTGAAACCAATATAATTGGTTATATTGAGTTATGGGATAGTATTGAATACAGCTCTGATTAAACCAATAATTAAAATTGTAAAGCAGCTTGTAATGATATGTGTAAGTAACTTATTTTATATCTCAGTTTCTAACCAACCTGCCAGAGTTTAAAGCTAGGCTGAGCAGACAATATCTGCATCTGTGGGTATCTCTGCGCCTTGTTTCCTTGTCTGTAAAACAGGGATAATAATAGTACCTACATCATAGGTTCCTTATAAGGATTAAGTGAGGAATTTCTTAGTAGACACTTTAGAACATTACCTGGTGTACAGTAAGTACCATATAAATGATCATTGTCATCGTCATCATTATCCATGATGTGTTTAGGGATTCAAAGAATGGGTGTGTGTTTTCTGTCAAAGAAGACCACCTGTTATTATACAATGATGGCCCCTGCTGATACCTGTCTTTGGTTTTTACAGATATTATCACTACCTTTACACCCATTACCTGCCAGCCAGCCTGAAGAACATGGTGGACCAATTGGCCAACTGTGAGGACATACTCATGAATTTCCTGGTGTCTGCTGTGACAAAATTGCCTCCAATCAAAGTGACCCAAAAGAAACAGTATAAGGAGACAATGATGGGGCAGGTAAGAGAAGGAGAGCCTCCTCCTCTGCTTTGCTCACTGGTAGCTCAGTCTGTAGTCATGAGGACACGCTTTTCTTGTAGGAAGCATAACGAGGAAATACCAATAAACCACTTCTAAAAGCCCTGAGGCAGCATATGGTTGGCACATAATTGGGAAGATGAAAGTCAAGGGTATCTTTATGTCAAGAATATAAAAGCTCTCTAAATTGGTGCAGCCACTATGGAAAAAAGTATGGAATTTCCTTAAGAAAACTAGAAATAGAGTTACCATATGATCCAACAATCCCATTCCTGGAAATATACCCAGAGAAAACTCTAATTTGAAAATACATATGTACCCCAGTGTTCATAGCAGCACTGTTTACAATCACCAAGATGTGGAAGCAACCTACATGTCCATCCACAGATGAATGGATAAAGAAGGTTCTTTATATGGTGGAATATTATTCAGTCATGGGAACAAATGAAATAATGCCCTTTGCAGCAACGTAGATGGACCTAGAGATAATCCTTACTAACGGAAGTAAGTCAGACAGAGAAGGGCAGGTATCATATGATATCTCTCATAAGTGGAAGCTGGAAAAAAAAACATACAAATGAATTTATTTACAAAACAGAAACAAACTTCTGGTTACCAGAAGGGATAGTGGTGGGGGAGGAAAGATAAATTAGGAGTTTGAGATTAACATATACACTACTTTGTTGTGGACTCTTTTTTTTTTTTTTTCATTTGTAAGAGACTAAGAATGAGCTTAGGATCTCAACAGTGTTTCCATTCACAAATGTGAGCGCTTGCTGGAATATAGGGGGTCTGGCCTTTTGAAGATGAGCAGGTCATTCAGAAATAATCTACAAGCTCATCCCAAATAATAGGAGCAAAATGGAGCTCCCTAGGGCTTCCCTGCTGGCTCAGACAGTAAAGAATCTGTCTATGATGCAGGAGACCCAGGCTCGGATCCCCTGGAAGGGAATGGCAACCCATGCCAGTGTTCTTGCCTGGAGAATTCCATGGACGGAGCCTGGTGGGCTGCAGTTGGTAAACTGCAGTTGCGTCAAGTTGGACATGACTGAGCAGCTATGACTTGGAATTGTCAACTCTGATATGGACTCAACTGGTCAGCTTAATCTGATCTTGTCTCTGACTTACCAAGCAGAGTTCCTCTAGTACCAATGGTAAAGAATGAAGCCTGGGGATGTCCCTGCCAATCCAGTGGTTATGACTTCACCCTCCAATGTGATGGGTATGGGTTCGATCTCTGGTCAGGGAACGAAGATCCCACATGCCCTATGGCCAAAAACCGAAAGATAAAATGGAAACAATATTGTAACAAATTCAATAAAGACTTTTGAAATGGTCCACATCAAAAAAAAAAAAAAAAAGAATGAAGCCTGAGTTCTGCCCCTTTCTAGCCTTGAACAAACAATTTTAACTTCCTTGAACCCGCTTCCTCATCTGTACAGTGGAAATGTTATTACACGGGTAGATCATTTGATCAGGTGGTTGCGAGGCTCAAATGAGCTCATGAAAACACTTTACAAATAGTATTTTGTTTATTGCTTTGCTGCTCCAAGGTAACTTGACATCTGTGTTTACCTTCGGTAGTTACTTTCAAGCATGTTGACACTTGTGATTTTACAGTGACTCTGAGTGATTCTCAAAATGTACCTTCCTATGAAAGTATTTTCTAACAGTGTATGAGGATACAAACCTGTTATATGCATCATTAATTAAATAATCACCTATTGATGTTAGTGAATTCACAGCCCACCTTTTCCTTGTTTCATACAAAGATGAAGACATTATGCTTTGTTGGTCCATTTAAATTTCAGCGCTGGGGTCATTTATGGCTTTCTTTTAAGTCAATGTCAGTCATTTAAATGATCTAAACCAGTCTCAAGGTCAACATGGAGAATGAAGAGGTGGCAGCAATCTTTCTACTTAACCCAGAATCAACCAAGTTCACAGGAGGGCTTTAAAAAATGATTTTGGAAAGCATATGCACATTATGAGTCATTGTATTTGCCCCCAAGTGCAAAAAGAAGTTTTCTGTTGCGTGACCACAATAGCTGAAGCTCAGTTCGTAGGTCCTTCCTGGCCCAGAGACTGTGTCTGTGCCTGTGGATCTTTGTTTGGGACGTTGGAGAACATGGCAGTTCTGGGGAAGGCATCTGGCAAGGCTGAAAATCTGGACCTGTGCTTGCATCTTCGCCAGCCACATGGATGGGGCGGCCACGGTGGCCAGGCCAGACCCAGGGCCCTAACACATGCCCACTGCGCCCGACTTCGTTTCCCACCGTGTGTCTCTCTCGCCTGGCGCCTCACTCATCATCTTCCTTGTTTCTCTCCCTTTCCACAGACCTCTCGGGCTTCCCGCTGGGCTGACCCTGACCACTTTGCCCAGCGACAGAGCTGCATGAATACGTTTGCCAGCTGGTTTGGCTACATGCCGCTGATCCACTCTCAGATGAGGCTGGACCCCGTCCTCTTTAAAGACCAGGTCTCTATTCTGCGGAAGAAATACCGAGACATCGAGCGGCTTTGAGGAACCCGGCCGAGTCGGGGAGGGGCCGCGAGAAGGGCTGGAGGACAGGGTCAGCTGTCTCTCTGCCGCGAGCAGGTCCGCTCAGCAGCGGAGCCAGATTGTGCCAAGCATCCAAATAAACTAAGATGAACAGAATGACAGAAAAAAAAAAAATGGCCAATGGAAACTCTACTCCTGACTCGGGGGACTGCACAGGACTGCTCCAGATTCACCTCACTGGCTTCTATGTCCCAAGACTAGGTTGTGTACAGTTTAATTATGGAACATTAAATAATTATTTTTGAAATGATTGCTATGCAGGTTTAAACTTTTTTAATGATCAAAACTATTAAAAACCAGAGTTCTTTCTTTAATCAAAATTGTGTTGGTTGTGAATATTTCAAAGCTGCTGCTCCTCACCCTACAAACAGCATTGCTGTGGGTCACCCAGAGTGCCCAAAAGTTACAAAAAGCTTAGATTCCATACAAAACACCCTGAGTCAGTCTCCCCTGTGTCAAGAAATAGCCGAGCATACCTGAGACAGGTTCACTCTTCAACTTTGCCAGTGCAGATTGCTTTCCATTTTGAATTTGCAGATCCACTTGAACTTTTATCTCTAAAATATCACTGCATGGGAGAAGGTATTATGACCTCCAAGTAGACAGTTCTAACTGAAAACTTTATATTTGGGGAGTACAGTCATCTTTTTCACTGGGAGAGGTGGGGGAATCAGTACCAAGAAAACATTAGTGTAATTAAGAAATGTGCAGTTTGCACAAGGAACCATGCAAACAGTTCACCAGCATATTAATGAGGTGAAAATACTAACCCATAATAGTTATCCAGTGCTTTTCAGGGAGATGGGCGAGATTACACATCCAGCCACTGATGCAAGTCTACTTAACGTTGGGAAAGGCTTTGGCTTAGAGGCAAAGAAAGAATGAGTGTGGTGGCACAAGCTGAAGTCATAAGATGAGTTCTTTCGTGGTTGAGTGACCCGAAGTTTCAGAGTCTTTACTACTGAGAAAGAAATGATAATGTCTAAATTCTCAGCACTGAACTTGAGGACTGCTGAGGAGTGTATCTCACCACTGGGACCCTGATATCACTTTTAGCCAAACACTGTTGTGAGCAAGAATCTGGCAAAAAAAATAATCAGGAACAAATGTGAAAGCCATTTTATTTTGTTTTAATTTTTGAATCTGTAGTGTGGTTGTGCTTTTCCTTAAAAAAAGAATTTTCTTTTCCTACAAATGCTTGGCTTCTGATTATTATAAAATTGCAATTACAAGCTGAAATATATATATATATATATATATATATATATATACCTTAACTCCAGTGTATAAGATAGAGACTTCTGAGATGAAATGCTTGCTTCTACTTGGAAGAAGCAAGAGAGAATAGAGAAGAGAAAGACCTCTTATGCTAAATAAACAAGAAATACTTTAAATTGTTTTGCCCCTCAACTATCATATTTCTCATAAATTTTTTCCAGTATTGGGTGAGAAGAAAGTTTCATCACAAAATTGTGTTCAAATCACTTCAGGTGTCTGGCTTAGGTCAGTGGAAACCGTAAATCCAGGAGACTTTAACTTTTCCTTGTATTGTAGACATCTGGAAGAGAAAGAGGAACTTGCAAAGAGAATTGAAAGAGGGAGAGAGAGATGACTAAGTATGCTATCTACTGACAGAGCAATATCCAAATTCCGCGTGTCCTGATGCCTAGTGGTACACAGGCAATGAACTTAAATGAAAGATGGTCTTTTCTCTGCAGCCTTGTGACTCAGAAGAGCTACCTAAATCTCTCATTCAACTTGACCCAGCCATAGCCCACTCCCATACATATGACTTCTTCTGCATAGTGGATGTGGCTATCTCTTAGGTATTTCAGTTCAGTTCAGTGGCTCAGTCTTGTCCGACTCTTTGCGACCCCATGAATCGCACCATGCCAGGCCTCCCTGTCCATCACTAACTCCTGTAGCTCACTCAGACTCACATCCATTGAGTCAGTGATACCATCCAGCCATCTCATCCTCTGTCGTCCCCTTCTCCTCCTGCCCCCAATCCCTCCCAGCATCAGAGTCTTTTCCAATGAGTCAACTCTTAGCATGAGGTGGCCAAAGTATTGGAGTTTCAGCTTTAGCATCATTCCTTCCAAAGAAATCCAAGGGCTGATCTCCTTCAGAATGGACTGGTTGGATCTCGTTGCAGTCCAAGGGACTCTCAAGAGTCTTCTCCAACACCACAGTTCAAAAGCATCAATTCTTCGGTGCTCAGCTTTCTTCACAGTCCAACTTTCACATCCATACATAACCACTGGAAAAACCATAGCCTTAACTAGACAGACCTTTGTTGGCAAAGTAATGTCTCTGCTTTTCAATATGCTATCTAAGTTGGTCATAACTTTCCTTCCAAGGAGTAAGCATCTTTTAATTTCATGGCTGCAGTCACCATCTGCAGTGATTTTGGAGCCCCTCAAAATAAAGTCTGATAGTTTCCAATGTTTCCCCATCTATTTCCCATGAAGTGATGGGACCAGATGCCATGGTCTTCGTTTTCTGAATGTTGAGCTTTAAGCCAACTTTTTCACTCTCCTCTTTCACTTTCATCAAGAGGCTTTTTAGTTCCTCTTCACTTTCTGCCATAAGGGTGGTGTCATCTGCATGTCTGAGGTTATTGATATTTCCCCCGGCAATCTTGATTCCAGCTTGTGCTTCTTCCAGCCCAGCATTTCTCATGATGTACTCTGCACAGAAGTTAAATAAGCAGGGTGACAATATACAGCCTTGACATACTCCTTTTCCTATTTGGAACCAGTCTGTTGTTCCATGTCCAGTTCTAACTGCTGCTTCCTGACCTGCATACAGATTTCTCAAGAGGCAGGTCAGGTGGTGTGATATTCCTATCTCTTGAATTTTCCACAGTTTATTGTGATCCACACAATCAAAGGCTTTGGCATAGTCAATAAAGCAGAAGTAGATGTTTTTCTGGAACTCTTGCTTTTTCCATGATCCAGCAGATGTTGGCAATTTGATCTCTGGTTCCTCTGCCTTTTCTAAAACCAGCTTGAACATCTGGAAGTTCATGGTTCATGTATTGCTGAAGCCTGGCTTGGAGAATTTTAAGCATTACTTTACTAGCGTGTGAAGTGAGTGCAGTTGTGTAGTAGTTTGAGCATTCTTTGGCATTGCCTTTCTTTGGGATTGGAATGAAAACTGACCTTTTCCAGTCCTGTGGCCACTGCTGAGTGTTCCAAATTTGCTGGCATATTGAGTGTAGCACTTTCACAGCATCATCTTTCAGGATTTGAAATAGCTCAACTGGAATTCCATCACCTCCACTAGCTTTGTTCGTAGTGATGCTTTCTAAGGCCCACTTGACTTCACATTCCAGAATGTCTGGCTCTAGGTGAGTGATCACACCATCGTGATTATCTTCGTTGTGAAGATCTTCTTTGTACAGTTCTTCTGTGTATTCTTGCTACCTCTTCTTAATATCTTCTGCTTCTGTTAGGTCCATACCATTTCTGTCCTTTACTGAGCCCATCTTTGCATGAAATGTTCCCTTGGTATCTCTAATTTTCTTGAAGAGATCTCTAGTCTTTCCCATTCTGTTGTTATCCTCTATTTCTTTGCATTGATCGCTGAAGAAGGCTTTCTTATCTCTTCTTGCTATTCTTTGGAACTCTGCATTCAGATGCTTATATCTTTCCTTTTCTCCTTTGCTTTTTGCTTCTCTTCTTTTCACAGCTATTTGTAAGGCCTCATCAGAGAGCCGTTTTGCTTTTTTGCATTTCTTTTCCATGGGGATGGTCTTGATCCCTGTCTCCTGTACAATGTCACGAACCTCATTCCATAGTTCATCAGGCACTCTATCTATCAGATCTAGTCTCTTAAATCCATTTTTCACTTCCACTGTTTAATCATATGGGATTTGATCTAGGTCATACCAGAACAGTCTAGTGGTTTTCCCTACTTTCTTCATTTTAAGTCTGAATTTGGCAATAAGGGGTTCATGATCTGAGCCACAGTCAGCTCCTGGTCTTGTTTTTGCTGACTGTATACAGCTTCTCCATCTTTGGCTGCAAAGAATATAATCAATCTGATTTCAGTGTTGACCATCTGGTGATGTCCATGTGTAGAGTCTTCTCTTGTGTTGTTGAAAGAGGGTGTTTGCTATGATCAGTGCATTTTCTTGGCAAAACTCTATTAGCCTTTGCGCTGCTTTGTTCCATATTCCAAGGCCAAATTTACTTGTTACTCCAGGTGTTCCTTGAGTTCCTACTTTTGCATTCCAGTCCCCTATAATGAAAAGGACATCTTTTTTAGGTGTTAGTTCTAAAAGGTCTTGTAGGTCTTCATAGAACTGTTCAGCTTCTTCAGTGTTACTGGTTGGGGCATATAGACTTGGATTACTGTGATATTGAATGATTTGCCTTGGAAAGGAACAGAGATCATTCTGTCGTTTTTTAGATTGCATCCAAGTACTGCATTTCGGACTCCTTTGTTGACCATGATGGCTACTCCATTTCTTCTGAGGGATTCCTGCCTGCAGTAGTAGATATAATGGTCATCTGAGTTAAATTCACCCATTCCAGTCCATTTTAGTTCACTGATTCCTAGAATGTCGACATTCACTCTTGCCATTTCTTGTTTGACCACTTCCAATTTGCCTTGATTCATGGACCTGACATTCCAGGTTCCTATGCAATATTGCTCTTTACAACATCAGACCTTGCTTCTATCACCAGTCACATCCACAGCTGGGTATTGTTTTTGCTTTGGCTCCATCCCTTCATTCTTTCTGGAGTTATTTCTTCACTGATCTCCAGTAGCATATTGGTTACCTACTGACCTGGGGAGTTCCTCTTTCAGTAACCTATCATTTTGCCTTTTCATACTGTTCATGGGTTTCTCAAGGCAAGAATACTGAAGTGGTTTGCCATTCCCTTCTCCAGTGGACCACGTTCTGTCAGACCTTTCCAGCATGACCTGCCCATCTTGGGTGGCCCCAGGGGCATGGCTTAGTTTTATTGAGTTAGACAAGGTTGTGGTCCTAGTGTGATTAGATTGACTAGTTTTCTGTGAGTATGGTTTCAGTGTGTCTGCCCTCTGATGCCCTCTTGCAACACCTACCATCTTACTTGGGTTTCTCTTACCTTGGACAAGGGGTATCTCTTCACCACCTCCCCTCCTGACCTTGACGTGGCATAGCTCCTCTAGGCCCTCCTGCACCCGCACAGCCACTGCTTCTTGGACGTGGGGTAACTCCTCTTGGCCGCCGCCCCTCGGACATGGGGTCCTCCTGGCTTCTGACCCTGATCTCGGACATGGGGTAGCTCCTCTAGCTGCGCTATATGCACCATCGCAGCCGCCCGAGCTAGGTATTTATTGAAAAATAATTCTTAGGTTGATGGTACTTGAACTTGTTTCTTTCTTTAACATGCCCAGATATATTTCATGCTACTTAAGCTGTATCACTCAGCAACCTAATGTGTTGTCAATTAATCCTTATTCATCTGGCCTCTGCAAATTTATATTTAATGCTTTAAGTTTTCCAAATAACCCCTGTATCTTATCTTTCTTCTTTGCAAAAATGAATGCGATGCTTTGTTCAATGATCCCAAGTCGACTTGAAACTCAAGTTGTCATCTTGGCTGGCAGATCTATGTCCCTCATTGTACCAGCCAGTCACATGGATGGATATCAGTTCAGTTCAGTTCAGTCGCTCAGTCGTGTCCGACTCTTTGCGACCCCATGAATCGCAGCATGCCAGGCCTCCCTGTCCATCACCAACTCCCGGAGTTCACTCAGACTCACATCCATCGAGTCGGTGATGCCATCCAGCCATCTCATCTTCTGTCATCCCCTTCTCCTCCTGCTCCCAATCCCTCCCAGCATCAGAGTCTTTTCCAGTGAGTCAACTCTTTGCATGAGGTGGCCAAAGTATTGGAGTTTCAGCTTTAGCATCATTCCTTCCAAAGAAATCCAAGGGCTGATCTCCTTCAGAATGGACTGGTTGGATCTCCTTGCAGTCCAAGGGACTCTAGCAAATTGCTTTTCCATATTTACATGTCACAAAGTTCACAAGACATTTTCTACACAAACAATGTATGTTACATGAAAAAAAAAAGGTAATTATAAATGAAAACAGGGTTGGACATACTTTTTAGCCACTTGAAATCTCCATAGTTTTATTTCATGTCATTCTCAGAGCACATCTCTTTAGAATGCTGGCTGGCATGTTATTTTCCCATTTGAAACCTACAGCTGGGAATTGAACAATGCTTAGCAAATCAGCGAGGCCCAACAGTAAGATGTAATTTTAATTCACTTAGGCAAGAGCTGTATTTCACTGCAGCAAGTTGATAAATCATAGCCATCTCTGTAGGATGTCAGGAGTTATCTCTCAGTCAACTTTAATGATAGCCAGAGGTCTCAAAGTCGGCCAACATGAATTGGGAAGGAGCCAAGACCAGAGAGTAGAGTGCCAACCACGTAATGAATTTCATGCAGAAACTCCGTAGAGGACTCAGCCACTTATGATTCCCACACAGTATCTTCTTCCAGCTCCACATTAGGACATATAATCTTAAAAATATGTTTTTTTTTTCTTTTTACTCTGGCTTATGTATTCATTTGAGAAGGCTTATAAGAATCAAATCAAGTTTACATATACATGAATCATATCACCTTTGTTGCAAAAGCAAAATGACCCAAAATTGAGGCTGAAGAGAAAAAGCCATGAAATAATCATTGTAGTCATGTCACAAAAGATAACCTAGCTTGGACATACCATATTGGCATACCTTCCACTGGATGCTTCAGAAGAAGTAAAATATATGGCATGTGGAATTTTCTGTGCATGACACTAATTTCTTGTTCCACATGGTGCTCAAAGAAGGATCAATCTCAATCACTTCCTTCAATTTTTCTTTTGGGGTCATTTTTGTTTTTCATTTACAGTAGGTTATGTTAGCCTTTATTTGAATGATTCTGGAAACCTGGTCATTTGAAGGAATACTATGCTAGTTCAGTTCCATTTAGTTCAGTCACTCAGTCATGTCCAACTCTTTGTGACCCCATGGACTGCAACACGCCAGGCCTCCCTGTCCATCACCAACTCCCACAGTTTACTCAGACTCATGTCCATTGAGTCAGTGATGCCATCCAACCATCTCATCCTCTGTTGTCCCCTTCTCCTCCCGCCTTCAATCTTCCCCAGCATCAGGGTCTTTTCAAATGAGTCAGTTCTTTGCATCAGGTGGCCAAAGTATTGGAGTTTCAGCTTCAGCATCAATCCTTCTAATACATATTCAGGACTGATTTCCTTTAGGATGGACTGGTTGGATCTCCTTGGTGTCCAAGGGACTCTCAAGAGTCTTCTCCAACACCAAAGTTCAAAAGCATCAATTCTTCAGCACTCAGCCTTCTTTATAGTTCAATTCTCAGATCCATACATGACTACTAGAAAACCACAGCTTTGACTAGACGGACCTTTGTTAGCAAAGTAATCTCTCTGCTTTTTAATAAGCTGTCTAGGTTTGTCATAGCTTTTCTTCCAAGGAGCAAGCATCTTTTAGTTTCATGGCTGCAGTCACCATCTGCAGTGATTTTCAAGCCCCCCAAAATAAAGTCTGTCACTGTTTCCGCTGTTTCTCCATCTATTTCCCATGAAGTGATGGGACCAGATGCCATGATCTTAGTTTTCTGGATGTTGAGTTTTAAGCCAACTTTTTCACTCTCCTCTTTCATCAAGAAGCTCTTTAGTTCTTCTTCACTTTTTGCCATAAGGGTGGTGTCATCTGCATATCTGAGGTTATTGATATTTTCCCCAGGCATGTTGATTCCAGCTTGTGCTTAATCCAGTCCAGCATTTCCCATAATGTGTTCTGCATAGAAGTTAAATAAGCGGGGTGACAATATACAGCCTTGACATACTCCTTTCCCAATTTGGAACCAGTCTGTTGTTCCATATCCAGCTCTAACCATTGCTTCTTGACCTGCATATAGATTTCTCAGGAGGCAGATCAGGTGGTCTGGTATTCCCATCTCGTTAAGTATTTTCCAGTTTGTGGTAGTCCACACAGTCGAAGACTTTGGCATAGTCAATAAAGCAGAAGTAGATGCTTTTCTGGAACTCTCCTGCTTTTTCGATGATCCAGCGGATGTTGGCAATTTGATATCTGGTTCCTCTGCCTTTTCTAAATCCAACTTGAACATCTGGAAGTTCACAGTTCACATACTGTTGAAGCCTGGCTTGGAGAATTATGCTAGTAGCCTTTCATAAAGTTTATTGAACTTTAATTAGAGGTGAGCGAATAGTTCTAGATACTGTTAGGTGGGAGAAAAAAAAGCTCTTGACTTAAGAAGTAATGAAATTTTAATCAAACCTGTTTAAAGGGTGGGGGTAAGGAGAAGGCAGCCCCAGCAGCTCAGAATCTGAATAAGACTTGTAGACCAGCTGAGCTACGGATGAAGAGCTGAGGCAAACTTCCCAGCTCAGGTCTTCCTCAGGTCTTCCCTCAGATCTCCAAGAGCTCCAGGTTTAAAAAGGACCAGTTATTACCATGAACTCTCAAATAAAAAAGCCCCTGCTTTCTAATAGTTAAGATAATTGACGAGCAGCCAGTATATCAGGGCTTCACTTGCTCAAGTGATTTACCTAATTTCCATTGGCTGTGATGAGGGACAAGAACCTTTCAGGTGGCTCTGTCGTTCTTAGCCAGATTTAACCAAGAAAGCTCTTTTGCTGCTGGCTTCAGGTGGCTCAGACAGTAAAGCGTCTGCCTACAATGCGAGAGACCCGGCTTTAAACCCTGGGTCGGGAAGATCTCCTGGAGAAGGGAATGGCAACCCACTCCAGTATTCTTGCCTGGAAAATTCCATGGACAGAGAAGCCTGGTAGGCTACAGTCCATGGGGTCGCAAAGAGTCAGACACGACTGAGCGACTTCACTTTCACTTTCATTCTCTCAGGCATTATTGAGAGAGACAAGGTTGTTCTGACTTCAGTTCTCAGTGAATGAGTATTAATACCAGCCTGTGCCTCCTTCCGTCTTAGAACTTCAGCAAGTGCACATTCAGTTACTCCCTGACTCCAATTCTACTTTGAAAGAATGGGATCAAGCACCTAAGAACACTGTCTCTCCTGTCAGTTCAGTAATGCTATCCAGAGGCTGTGGCTGGACAAGCTGCTGTTTACAACGTAATCTCAATAAGGAACGTGACCCCTGAAAACCATCTCCCCTTTCGCTCTTTCCAAAAATCAAAGGACTTTATTGCTCTAAGTTTTATTTAGCAGGGACTATCTGTAGTTGTTACTAATTTAGAGTTCCAGGATGTTTCAGGGGCTTCCCTGGTGACTCAGTGGTAAATAATCTGCGTGCAATACAGGAGACTCAGGATCTGTCCCTGGGTTGGGAAGATCTCCTAGAGAAGGGAATGGTTACCCACTGCAGTAGTCTTGCCTGGAGAATCCCATGGACAGAGGAGTCTGATGGGCTATAGTTTATGGGGTTACAAAGAGTCGGACACGACTGACAGACTAACACTTTCTCTTTTACTTTCATGCTGCCTATCAGGAGCCTAGATGAAATACCCGAATTCGGGACTCCAGAGGAGTCCAGTTCCAGAGGAGAGGGAGGCTGTAGTATTCTCTGGAAAAGTGGCAAGTAGCAACCATCAAGAAAACTGGCAGATTAGCAGGGTCTCACTTTTGTTTAGGGAGACCTGGTGGCTCAGATGGTAAAGAATCCATCTGCAATGTGGGAGACTTGGGTTCGATCCCTGGGTCAGGAAGATCCCCTGGAGGAGGAAATGGCAACCGACTCCAGTATTCTTGCCTGAAGAATTCCACGAACAGAGGAGCCTAGAAGGCTACAGTCCATGGGGTCACAAAGAGTCGGACAAGACTGAGTGACTTTCACTTTTGCCTTTGTTTAAAATCAAGTCAAGCTAGCCTTTCAGTCAGTCTATCTTTATAATGGTTTGCCTTTTAGACCTCAAAGGCCATTTGATTTCTGCAGTAGTTCTCTGTTCTTCTTTTCCAGGAATCCATCCCTTTCCTTTCGATTGTAATTATTATGACAATGAAAGCAATGCAGATGAACTGGTTACATATAATGAACCTTGTATATTCATTTTGAGAAAAAGATATGTATAGGATTGTTGAGGAGTAAGAGAAAGACATGGGAAATGAATTCTTTTAGGTGGCAAGTTGTAAAGAAGAAAGAAGTATATCTTATTTTGTATATGATGTACCTTTGGGATAGTTTTCTGATATGTTGCCAATGTTTTTTAGTAACATCACAGGTCTTTGCTGTAGTGTTTTTCCCATTTGTTATAGACTGTTATTGAGCTATAGTGCAATTAAGCCCTGAAGTGTGTGCATTGAGAGAGCCTGCGAGAAAATACAAAGCCATAGATCTTGATTTACTTCACTGACCTGTGTAACTTTATGTCTGGGTTTCCCCATCTGAGATAGATTGTTTTATAGAGAGTGTCACCAAAGACTTTTTCCTTCCAATTTATAAAAGAAAAAAAAAAGAGAACATTATTAATAAATGACATGACTTTTCATCTGCGTGGTTTTCCTTCCATCTTTTCTGTTGACTACAGAAAGATGTCAGTTCTAAGGAGGATTTGATGCACCAGGGAACTCAAAGTGCAGTGGAGATTCTGGGGGAGATTGGAAGATGAGGTTGGACCACGTGCACTGGGTGGAGATCCAACTCTCACAGCCTGGCTGCAGCCCAGTGCCCAGCCCCCTGGGGAACATGGTTCTGCCAGCAGCAGCCGTCTCCCAGTCCAGATGCAGCTGGTACTGCTGGAAGCAGGCCAGGGTGAACAGTGCTGTTATGCCCAGTTCTCAGCGTTCCTCCACATGGACTCAGGGACAACGTGGCAGGGCCTGGCCCCAGCGCATCTGGAGCCTGACAGCTGTGCCCATTACCCCCTTTGGTTTCAGCTGCTATGAAAAGGTCATGAATTTCTGGCTGACAAATCATTTATTAGACTGGCATTTCTCAAAAGAGTTTATAAATGGTTCCAGGTGTGAATGCAGCTCCCTAATTCAAGACCACTGTAGTGAGGTTTTTATGACAGCAGTGAACCTCCTCCTCATTCTACTCTGTGCTCCTTCCTCTCCGTGTCTGTTACTTTCCTTCAACCCTCTTTCTTTGGACATGTTTTAGAGAAAGGATATCAGTTACCAATTCCATGTATTTGCAGGGTAGCAAGCTCCAGATTGCACATGGGGTGTTGATTTAAGACATCAGTCATGTTTTATGTTCTGTATTTCATTTTGTCCATCTGATTGGTGGCTAAAGTGATGACTTCAAAATATTAATATACAACAAGTTCTGAACAACTCTTCTATATGGAACACAGTTCTAGGTGCATCCGAGAGAATAAAGATGGAAAAAATCCTACTCTTTGCCCCAGTCAAGAAGTCAGGGTGAGGTTGGACCAGGCAAGTCTAAGGCAAGTCTTCTGAGGATGCTCAGAAATGAGTTGGCCAAGTCCCAAGTCCCAAACTGGAACATGGTTGTGACAGTGCTACTTGTGAAATCTCTCCACACAGTGTGGCTGGTGATAGAATCATTCCCACGTGTGAGGACAAACAAGAAGGCTTGTGGAAGAAGTCACTCTTAAGTTCTGGCCAACCCAACATCACAGGTGTTTCAACAAATGCCATGGTGTGCAAAAATATCTTGAGCACACCTGCTTTGCAAGTAGGAGCCGGTGTTAATTTATGGTCTGAGCATTTACACCAAGTCTACCCATGACAGAGGAAAACCAGAAGTTATTGTGGATACCTGCGTCATTCCGCATTGGTCTCCTCTAATGTTTACTGACTCTGATTTGCAGGAACTCAGAATGTAGGGGAAACAAATTAGGCTACGATGCCTACTGTTTGAGGCTCAACTGTGCCTTGGAGGATAGAGAGAAAACACATACCCTATGCAGTGGATGCAAGGTTTTTATTTGCTTTTGATTTCACTTAACTGCCCAAGTGTGCTACGTAAAGTCACAGTTTCACACCTGGGTCTGAATCCTGATTCTGTCTCTTGATAGTTCAGTGATCTTTCCTCTCTGCCTTAGTTTCCTTAGAATACTAGTCTATACCTTCAAGGGGATTAAATACGTTAATCAATAAAACATTCTTAAAACAGCACATGGTATATAATAAGTATATGACTCGTGGGCTTCCCTGGTGGCTCAGTGGTAAAGAATCAGCCCGCCAGTGCAAAAGACACAGCTTCCATCTCTAGGTCGGGAAGATCCCCTGGAAAAGGAAATGGCAACCCACTCCAGTATACTTACCTGGGAAATCCCATGGACAGAGAAGCCTCTGGGCTATAGTCCATGGGGTCGCAAAAGAGTCAGACATGACTTGGCGACTAAACAACAAAAAATATATATATATCTTAGCTATTATTAAAACTCAATATTTTTCCAAAATGGCTTTTCTTAGGAATCTTCCCCTGTTTTAGAATCTAAGCCTATTAAAGAGCAAACAGTCTTAGTTTAATGTCTAGCGTGTTCATACTGATAAACTGGCTTTTCTACTGTCCCAGGCGCCTCTTGTTTTCAACTGCAATCATGTCTTGGTGTCTATCATCATGAAAACCTCCTAGCATTCAGAAATGGGCAATCTATCAGCGGAAATTATACAAACTCGAGTTTTGATGTCCTGGCTGAACTTTGAGGAATGGTCTGTTTTTTATTCTCATTTAATAAAGTATAGTTGTGGTAGCTCAAGATGAAAATGAAGTTTCGGTGCCAAATATTATTGTTTTTTTCCTGGTGGCTTCAATTGTGTTAAGAAAGAAAACATGCTCTTGCCAATATATAAAGTATTTGCCAACTTTGGATTTCTCTTCCAAACTGAACTGCAAATAACCTGCTTTCCTTGGCTAAATCTACTTAAGAAATAAACTTAAAATGTGTCTTTAATCAGATAGGACCAAATCATTACATCTTAGGATTTAAGAGAAAAGTTAAACTATGAAGAAGGGGACTTAGAGCCTATTTTAACTGCTCCCCAAAGGTCCATATATACATATTGTTTTATAACATGCTTTTAAAAAGTTAATATATAGTGAACATATTTTCACACATTCAATCACCTTGAAGAGTCAGAATGTAATGAATACACAGAACTCCCTTATATGACTATTCCACATTTTTTTAACCTAATTCCTAACTATTGGATATTTAGGTATTAATTTTCTTACAATTATGTGTAAGTATTGTAATCATCATTTGATCAATGTGGTGTATGCTGTGGTAAATATTCTTAAGATAAATCTTTGTTCACACCCATGACCATTATCTTAGGATAAAGCTAGACAAAAAATTGACAAGTCAAATGTTATAAACATTTTAAAGCCATGTGCTACATATTCACAGATAATTTCAATATATGATAATGGCTACTGAAGGGAAATTTAAATTAACCCAATAAAAAGCTATGTAGAAAAAATCATAATAATTTCAGTTTGGCAGCTAAAATGTTTATTAAAATGGAGTCCATGGAGGCAAAAGTAATAAAGGGTAATCTTTAGTGCTCAGAAAAATAATTAAATATTATTCTTTTGGAGGGACAAATTTATTGGTATTAGCCCTCTTGTTGCTAATATGATGAAAGTGAAAGAGGAGAGTGAAAAAGTTGGCTTAAAACTCAACATTCAGAAAACTAAGATCATGGCATCTGGTCCCATCACTTCATTGCAAATAGATGGGGAAACAGTGACAGACTTTATTTTTGGAGGCTCCAAAATCACTGTAGATGGTGACTGCAGCCATGAAATTAAAAGGTGCTTACTCCTTGGAAGAAAAGTTATGACCAACCTAGACAGCATATTAAAAAGCAGAGATATTCCTTTGCCAACAAAGGTCTGTCTAGTCAAAGCTATGGTTTTTCCAGTAGTCATGTATGGGTATGAGAGTTGGACTATAAATAAATCTGAGTGCCAAAGAATTGATGCTTTTGAACTGTGGTGTTGGAGAAGACTCTTGAGAGTCCCTTGGACCACAACGAGATCCAACCAGTCCATCCTGATCAGGAGATCAGTCCTGAATATTCATTGGAAGGACTGATGCTGAAGCTGAAACTCCAATACTTTGGCCACCTGATGTGAACAACTGACTCATTTGGAAAGACCCTGATGGTGAGAAAAATTGAAGGTGGGAGGAGAAGGGGACAGCAGAGGATGAGATGGTTGGATGGCATCCCCAACTCAATGGACATGAGTCTGAGTAAACTCCGGGAATTGGCGATGGACAGGGAGGCCTGGCGTGCTGCAGTCCGTGGGTTTGCAAAGAGTTGAACACAACTGAGTGACTGAACTGAACCGAACTGAGCTAAGCCCTCTTGTTGCACGCTGGAAGATTTTTCTTTTCTAGGTAACATGTGCCTTATGACTTGTCTTTAGGTTGAAATAGGAAGTTAAGACAAAGCGTCCTCATATATGGTCTTCATCCTTCTGGTAATGTCCACATCAATTACATTTTAATGAAAGTATTTTAAATGCCATCCTCCTTGGCAGCTGCTGCCTGTTGTCTTCCAGTATCAGCCTGTTTTGCTTTTAAGGGAACTCAGCCCTCTTCCTTCTTAGGTCCTGTCATTTATACGATGCTGACCCCACCCTTCGTCATAACTGAAGGGGAGTTGCGTGCCTGTCAGGTCACTGAGACCCAGTTCTCGATCATGCATTGGCACTTTTAAGAAGGAGGTACCATCTTTCCTTTAGCATTATGTGCACAGTGTAAGGCAGTAAGAATCACACTAACAGTACAACAAAGGTAGATGTGTTGGAGAGGAGGCATTTAGCATACCTCAAAGGAGACTTCATTGGTGTTGAAGATATGCATTTAAGAGAAATAAATAGCAATTTAACAGAAAAGAGTAAAAAGGGACATGGACCCAAATACCTTCCATCAGAATTATGTACAGAGAGAAAAGCCAGACCCTAGATATATATGAAAACATCATCATAACATGAAGATTTGGTTGGTTCAGCTCAGGATGACTGCTTGGCTAACAGTAAGTAGTACTCCCAGCAAAAAGTAAAGTAAGTAGGTAAGTAATAACAACAACAATAATAGTTGCCTTGAGTCCCATTTTCTTTGCTCCTAATGCAAAAGTTTTGGTTGCAAACATGGAATTGAGGGTCAGAACTGATTCTCTGGCACTTAACCAGAGAAGGTATGTAGAGGGGAGCAGAAAGCCTATGCTTCTCAAACTTGTTAGGAAAGATCTTGCTCTAAAGACTTCCAAAATGGAAAAACTAGCATTTCATTTCTGATTAGGATGTAGAAAGTTGCCAAAGACTGTCACACTCATCCTTACAATGAGTACAAGTCGGATAAGCTACATGTCATGGTAATTGAAAGCCTGACAGAAAGATGAAGATGCAAAAAAACTGAAATGAACTAAATCTTAGGAGGAGATAATCCATTCTTAGGAGAAGGGTTATCCCATGGCTGCTTTCATTCTAGTAGTACCAGAAATTGTTTTCCATCAGAGAGGGGGGTAATGAGAAAACCAGGTGAACTGCTCATAAACTTTTAGTGGCCATGTATGGGTTGGCATGAGGGGTTCAGATTCCTAGGCAACACAGTTATCTGTTGATCTGGGCCCATCTACCAGTTCTTTCCTGGGAGAGCCTCACCAATTGTGTGCAGCAGGAAAATGAATGTAGATGCAGAGCAGGAGGATTGAGAGACGTCCCCTGGAGGCATGCTGGCTCTTCTCTGGGTAGAAGGTAATGGTCCACCAGTACCATAGAGGAGGGCAGAAACGCAGAGCATCCCTTCCACCCTAAAATGTAGAAACCGAAACGGTGCAAGGCAGTGGCCCACCAAAGACGGGGTGGGGGAGGGGAAGCAGGAAAGCTGAGAAGAGTCTCCCCTGGGAGCACACAGAAGCCCCTCAGGATTCACTGACTTCCACTGAGGGCATAGCAGTGGCCAACAGAGGATGGAGGTGAGGCCAGAAAGTTAAGAAAAATCTTCAAGTTCATTGGACCCCCCAGCAAATACAAGGCAATGACTCCCCACAACTTTGCATAGACATAAGGTAAGTGATATTTAATGTAAAATTAATATGTTCATTTTCTTATTGCCTTATAACTTGACTTTCAAAAAATTCTCTTTCTGTACAGTAGGCTTCTCTCTCAAAATTGGAGAAACTGCATATCAGCCTAGCATCACAGGTAAGTGTTTAAATATATATATATATATACACACACACACGCAACACACTTCAATACATCTTGCACATAACTTTCTACACAAATTCTTAGCAGTGATGATGATGCAGAAACACCTCATACAATTCTTGCCAAACAGTTATTAGATTTTTCACATGAAGAGACACACACACACACACACAAACAAGTTTATTAACTGTAAGCTGGAGTCAAGATTGCTGGGAGAAATATCAATAACCTCAGATATGCAGATGACACCACCCTTATGGCAGAAAGTGAAGAAGAACTAAAGAGCCTCTTGATGAAAGTGAGAGAGGAGAGTGAAAAAGTTGGCTTAAAGCTCAACATTCAGAAAACTAAGATCATGGCATCCAGTCTCATCACTTCATGGGAAATAGATTAGTGGAAACAGTGGCTGAGTTTATTTTTCTTGGCTCCAAAATAACTGCAGATGGTGACTGCAGCCATGAAATTAAAAGATGCTTACTCCTTGGAAAAAAAGTTATGACCAACCTAGACAACATATTGAAAAGGCTATGATTTTTCCAGTGGTCATGCATGGATATGAGAATTGGACTATAAAGAAAGCTGAGTGCCAAAGAATTGATGCTTTTGAACTGTGGTGTCGGAGAAGACTCTTGAGAGTCCCTTGGACACCAAGGAGATCCAACCAGTCCATCCTAAAGGAGATTAATCCTGGGTGTTCATTGGTAGGACTGATTTTGAAGCTGAAACTCCAATACTTTGGCCACCTGATGCAAAGAGCTGACTCATTTGAAAAGACCCTGATGCTGGGAAAGATTGAGGGCAGGAGGAGAAGGGGATGGCAGAGGATGAGATGGTTGGATGGCATCACCAACTCAGTGGACTAGATTTGGGTGGACTCCGGGAGTTGGTGATGGACAGGGAGGCCTGGCATGCTGTGGTTCATGGGGTCACAAAGAGTCAGACACGACTGAGCGACTGAACTGAACTGATGATAATTATTTACTATTCACTACATAGAAGTGGATCATCATAAGGGTCTTCCTCCTTGTCTCTTTACCTATGCTAGGCTGAGGACAAGGAGGAAGAGAAGGGGTGGATCTTGCTACTGTTGATGCAAGTAACACACAGTGAGGTCAAAGAAACTGAAACATCAGAGTTTGGAGCACAGGAAGTTTTATTGCAAGGCCATGCAAGGAGACAGGTGGCCCATGCCCTAAAAGTCTGGAACTCCCCTGAAGCCTTTAAAGCACTTTTAAAACCCAGGTGCGGGAGGGGACTCTCACTGTCTGTGGTCAGCTTGTGTACAAGTCCCTAAACAGCCGATGGTGTGGTAGCAGGGTGGTGTCACAGGGATTAACATTATCAGTCCTTTGGTTCCAGGAGGCCTGGGGCTATGTGCTCATGGTCCTCAATAGCTAACACCTTCCATCTGGGGGAGGGGGCGGTAGTGGTTTAAATCTGCCAAACATCTCAGGAAATGTGCATCAAATACTATCACCTAGGTACTTCAGAGAGGAGCTAAAGCAGGAGTTATGTGGGAAGGCTTGTTCTGGGAAGGCCCCACTGGGTCTTGATGAGTTACACTTTCTCAGGAGTAGAAGAGATGGAGGATGTGGAAGGGAAGGCAGGAGAGGTGAGCACACTCAGTGTAACTTCTCAGAAATGCATCATAATTTCTATCCAACTTTCTTGCTTTTTCATTTGTCTAAAAATATTTCAATATGGTACCTGTCCTTTCCCCAGCATTTGATTTCATTTCAGTGTGCATGTCACGGGGGAGTCTATGTCCTAAGAGAAGTCAGAGCAGCCTTGAATAGTCAAAACCCTTCTGCCAGATTGTCTAATGTAAGTTTGTCTGCTGGCACTGCTGCTTCTGCCTCTTCTTCTTTATCATCTGACACTGGCTGGGGAGTGCTCATCTCCATCAAGCTGAATTCTGTTTATTCCTCTGGTGTGGTGTCCATTAGCTCTTGAGTTTCTCCATGATTCATATCTTGAAACTCTTGACACACC
The DNA here is from genome assembly GCF_014754425.2 of Oryx dammah. NCBI lineage: Eukaryota > Metazoa > Chordata > Mammalia > Artiodactyla > Bovidae > Oryx > Oryx dammah. The sequence continues at coordinate 6,560,591 of NW_024080557.1, read as the reverse complement.
CTTGACCCCCCCCCCCCTTTGCCATGTCTACGATCTCATTCCTGACTTCCTTGATTGGCTCTGTTGTAAATTCTGTGGACTCATACACAACATCTGGAACAGTTTTTTCTGGCAGGAATTTATTATTTCAGGTTTGATGGCTTTCACATTTTTTCCTTCAGTAAGTATGGCATCTTCGATGCTGTAATCCTTCCAGACTGGCACAATGATCTTTCTGTCAGGGTTCTCTTTCATAGTGTTGAAAACTTTTTCCACAGAGTACTGTGTGTAATGAGCCTTGAAGCCCCCGTGATCTCCTGATCTAGAGGCTAAATTAAAGACCTATTGTTTGGGGGCAAGTAGATCACTTCAGCTTTGTAGATGTTGGCCAGTTGCATTGTCCAATATCAAAAGAACTTTAAAAGTCAGTTACTGGCAAGGTACTTCCTGACTTCAGGGATGAGCATTGATGGAACCAACCCAGAAAAAGGTCTCTTGGTCTCCAAGCCTTCTGGTTGTACAACCAAAAGACTGACAGTTGGCATATATCATCTCTGTTTAAGACTTGAAAGTGAGCAGCTTCATAGATAAAGGCAGCTTTAATCGTAAACCCAGTTGCATTTGCACAAAACAGTAGAGTTCTCTTCTTCCTTCCTATCTTAAATCCTGGTGCTCATTTCTCTTCCTTAGTAGTAAATGTCTCTTGTGGCATTTTTTTTTTCCCCCAGAACAGGACTCCTGTTCAGGCAGAAATCCTTTCTCCTCAATAATTTTCTTAATGGCACTGGAGAACTGATCAACTACCTCTCTGTTGGCAGAAGCTTCATTTCCTGTCTTGATATTTTTTAAGCCAAACCTTTCTCTGAAACGATCAAACCATCCTTTGCTGGCATCAAAGTCTCCAGCTTTAGGTCCTTCACCTTCCTTTTGCTTTTTCTCAAGTTTCATTAATCTATGAATATTCCTTTCTTATAGTAATCCTGCAAGTACATAAAAGCTGCATTTCTAATATGAGATAAAAAGATGCTTAACAAAAAGTGCAAGGTTTTCACACCTTCTGGGATAGCTGCAGTGATGACTATGAATTTTCATTTGTTTACAATGGTCCTTACATACAATTCTTTTGTCTTGAAATGGTGGGCAACTGCAGACCTCAATCTACAATATATATCCTCAAAATATTAAAAATAGAACTGCCATATGATCCAACAATGTCACTTCTGAGTCTATTTCTGAAGGAAATGAAATCACTATCTTATCTGTACCTCCATGTTCATTGTAGCATTAAGTACATTAACCAAGATTTTGAAACAAACTCTGTGTCTGTTCATGGATAATGAGTAAAGAAAATGAAGTATCTAATACCTACCTGTCATCTGTATCTGTGTATCTAGATATTATACATAATGGAATATTATTCAGTCCTAAAAAATAAGAAAATCCTGTCATTTGTAACAACATAGATTAATTTCGAGGACATTATTTTAAGTGAAAGAAGTCGGACAAAAAAAGACAAATAGTGTATGGTCCTATTTACATGGCAAATCTAAAGAAGAAAAACAAACTCATAGAAGTAGACAGTAGAGTGGGGGTTGCAGGGTGGAGAAATGGGTAAAGGTAGTCAAAGGTAAAAGGTTCTAACAAGTAAGTTCTGGGCAAGTTGTGTAGAGCATGGGGACTATAACTAACAACACTGTAGTCTACATTTGAAAGTTGCTGAAAGAGTAGAATTTAAAAGACCCCATCACACACACACACACAAATTGTAAGTATGTGAGGTGATGGATATGTTAATTAATTGTAGTGTAATCATTTTGCAATATATTCAGTTCAGTTCAGTCGCTCAGTCGTGTCCGACTCTTTGTGACCCCATGAATCGCAGCACGCCAGGCCTCCCTGTCCATCACCAACTCCCAGAGTTCACTCAAACTCACATCCATCAAGTCAGTGATGCCATCCAGCCATCTCATCCTCTGTCATCCCCTTCTCCTCCTGCCCCCAATCCCTCCCAGCATCAGTCTTTTCCAATGAGTCCACTCTTCACATGAGGTGGCCAAAGTATTGGAGTTTCAGCTTTAGCATCAGTCCTTCCAATACTTGTACATTAATATATGTTATTTATACCTCAATTTTTAAAAAGCATTTATTATATGAAAATTCACTAGCAATAAGAGAAATATGGTTTTGAAAGTAATTAAAATAACATGTAAAGATTCCAGTCCTGGCTAATGGAGAGCTTAAATATTAGCCAAGAAGAAGACAAAGCAGCACCTTTACTAAAAGTAGAGCGAGTGCACCTTGGTAAGACATCTGGAACTCAGAAATGTAGGTTTTATGCTACTACAGGATGCAAAAGCAATTATTTTTCAACTATTTTGGGGTTCAGATGCCTTTGAGATTCCATCAAAGTTATGATCTCTGGCCCAAAGATATATATATAACCTATGTACACACAGTATTTGACGTGCTATAAAAGAGCTTGCAGAAGGAAATGGCAACTCACTCCAATATTATAGCCTTGAAAATCCCACAGACAGAGGAGCCTGGTGGGCTACAGTCCATGGGGTCGCAAAGAGTTGGATATGACTTAGCGACAGCACTTTAAAGAGCTTCATGAAAGTGGGAGTGTCGTGGATTCCTTGGAGGTTTTCCATGGACTCCTGGAATTCCACTGATACCAGGATAAAAAATGTTTTCCTAAATCCTCAAAGCCATAGAAATCTGCAGCACCAAGAAGCTGCCTTTTACCACTAAATAAGACGGTCCTGTTTTCTTTCTCTCTCTCTTTTTTCTTTACTTTTTACTTTCTATTGGAGTAAAGCCAATTAACAATGTTGTGATAGTTTCAGGTGAACAGCAAAGGGACTCAATCGTACTTATACAAGTATCCATTTTCCCCGAAACTCCCCTCCCCATCCAGGCTGCCATATAACATTGAGCAGAGTTCCCTGTGCTATACAGTAGGTCCTTGTTGGTTATCCATTTTAAATATAGCAGTGTATACATGTCCATCCCAAACTCCCTAACTATCCCTTCCCCCGTTCTTCCTGTTCTTCCAAGACATAGTCATCTTTCTTAATAGTATTTTTTATAGCAGGCTTAGATTTATTTAAAAAATAGAAGATAGTAAGGATAGTTCCCATATATCCCAAATCCAGTTAACATCTTCCATGACTATGAAACCAACATTGATACATTACCACATTACCATTAACAAAATCCCATGCATTACAGGTTTCTTCATTTTTACCTAGTGTCCTTTTCTACCCTAGGATCAATACATCACATTACACTTAGTCATTGTATTTCCTGAAGCTCCTCAGGGCTGTGACTGTTTCAAAGACTTTGCTGTTTTTGATAAAGAGGGTTATGTTTCTTTAGTGGTCTTTCTAAATACTGAATTGCAATTTTGTAAGAACATTTCATCCTCTAGTTCCTATAACATTTCTACTAACTGTAGCATGTCAGATCCTTCCAAACCGTCTGCTAGTGTTTTCTATCCATACTGGTGAGAGTGCCCATTGCTAATGATAACTATCCATTTCCTGTGATCCTAAAAATGGGGTTGAGCTCAGTGGCCTGGGGATTCTCACTGGGAAAATGAACTCACCTCTAAATCCAAGTCACTCTGAGTCAAAGGATCAATCAGTGTGTAAACATTACCAAGAATGTGATTTTCAACATGAACCACTTGGTGGAAATCATTGCCTCTAAGGTCATGTGTGTAAAACTGCTCCTGGATATGGGAAGAGAGATCAGAGCTACAGGCTGATTGGTATTTGTATTTTTGACCAGTGTGGAAAATTATCTGTGACTAATTTGTTTTTTTTCCTTGATTCCAAGTCATTGGCCTAGCTTTATCTTAGACTATCTGTGAATGGATGTAATCTGACCTAGTTTTTCCAGCAAATGAGTATGTATTCCACTCTCTGCCTTAGGTAAGGAAGAGAACATTCAGATTTTTCACTAAATATTATATCCACGAGCTATCTGTTTCCAACTTTTTTGAAGAAAGAAATCTCTTTAGGCTAAGCATATCTCAGAAGCGTTGCATGTTAGTTTCTTCTTTTTGCTCCCTAACTCCTTATTTATAGCTTCAAGATATTGGCAGGAACAAATTCCTTCAGCTATTTTTTGCATAACGTTGTCTAAATACTTTATTTTGGGACCCCTTTTCTTCCTCACCCATCTACTTGTAGTGTCTATAAAAATAGAGCCTCAAGCTGCTTTAAGGCAACCACTCTGCAGTATACCCCTGAATCTTTAATTAAAACAACAACAGTCCTTAGGTTATTTAGGAGAATACCTTTGGAATGGATGCTGAAAACTACTCCCAAGTTGGCCACCGAAAAACTGAATACCCTTTGCTGATTAGTATGGGTCACAGGTCATCCAGGAGGATACTCCATTGCATGACTCGAGGTGGGTCGTGGCTCTTGCATGAAGATTATTCAGTTATGTTTACTCTGTTGTAATCTTTGAGAGGAAGGCCACATCCCTATGTGAAGTTAGGATGTCACGTGAGGGGTGAGGTTACTTATGAGGTGAATAAGTAAAAGGAAACAGAAAAGGCAGCATGTGGTTGAGTCCTAGGCAAAAGTGAAGGTCTAGCCCTCATAGTCCTGACCAGCAGCCCCTAAACTTAGCTGCCTATCAGCACTAGTAAAGGAAATTTTAAAACATACATGAATTTCTAAGCCTATGTCCAGAATCTGATTCAGTAAGCATGGGGTGAGTTCTATCATGTGAATATTTTAAAATATGATCTGACATTTCTGATACATGTTCATATTTAGAATTACTTCTTATACCAGTGTCCATAATCCTTTTGCATCATTGATGCCATTCAGAATCTGATGAAAGCTATGGGCCAATTTCTTAGAGAAATGCATATATACCCTCCAAAAATGTATGGGGAGTGGATCATCTAAACACCATGTCTGATCACATCTCTCTGTTGCCTACAAGTTCCCATGATTCTCCTATAACTGATTGAGGTCACACTCCTTTACATGGCTTTCTAGGTCTTTCAAGACTACTTCACTGTGTCCTTCCAAGTTTCCTCTAGTTTTCAAGCAACAGTGAATGGTATACTGCTACCTGAACGTGTTTTTAGCCTTTTTACCTTTGTTGCTGTGCCTGTTGCCTGGGATTCTATTCTCTTTCCTTCCCAACATATGATAGGTGATTATTCATGGATGCTTTTAGATTGAATTCAGACAATTCTTCCTCCAGAATTTCTGATCCAGTCTCCCTAGTCCACTGCCCAAAGTGTATTCGGTTCTCTTCATCTGTTCTAACATAGCATCTTGTGCAAATTTGTTTCTTAGCACATACCATTCTGAAGTTTTCTGTTTAGGTGACTGTCTAACACAACACAGGGAGATAAGTGAGAGCAAGAAAGTTACCTTTGTCATTTTGTCAACTAGTCATTAGATAGTGCCTACCCAGAGTTTTTCCAGTAGTCATCACAGATGTGAGAGTTGGACCATAAAGAAGGCTGAGCGCTGAAGAATTGATGCTTTCAGACTGTGGTGTTGGAGAATACTCTTGAGAGACCCTTGGACAGCAAGATCAAACCAGTCAATCCTAAAGAAAATCAGTCCTGAATATTCATTAGAAGGGCTGATGCTGAAACTGAAGCTCCAATATTTTGGCCACCTGATATGAAGAGCCAACTCACTGAAAAAGACCCTGATCCTGGAAAGATTGAAGGTAGGCGGAGAAGGGGATGACAGAAAATAAGATTGTTGGATGGCATCACCGATTCAATGGACACGAGTTTCAGCAAACTCCGGGAGATGGTGAAGGACAGGGAAGCCTGGTGTGCTGCAGTCCATGGGGTGGCAAAGAGTCGGACATGACCGAGCAACTGAACAACAATACCCAAAATTAGCACTCAGTGAGTGTTTGTTGACTGAATACCTAGGAAGAATTTGGAAGACTTGGGAAGGTAAATTCAGGCAGGATTGATTCAATATGCTCTTTATAACATGGAAGCAGAGTAGGAATTTGGAAGCAACTCTTTGGTGAGGATCATGCATTAACGTAACTGAACGTTTGAAAGCAGAGGGAACACTATCTCACCAATCAGAATATCTAAATTCAGTCTTCTTTCGCTTTTCTTTTGTTATCCCCCAACTTTAGTAAAATCATATTTAATCATATTAGCTCTTATTTCTCCTTTGCTCTGAGAAGTCAAGGGCAGAATTTATAACTAGAGCAAAGGTTAAAATTGGATATTTTCCACGCTCACTCACTCCCCAACTCTCCTTTTTGTGCTAGTCTTGGGAAAGCTGATGTTTTGCTCTTTTGTTGATTTTCATTAAACAAGGGATGTATAGCTGCACTAGTTGTTCATTTATTCACATTTATTCATTCAAAGGGGCTTCCCAGGTGGTGCTAGTGATAAAGAATCCACCTGCCAATGGAGGAGACACAAGAGTCATGGATTTGACCCCTGGGTCAGGAAGATCCTCTGGAGTAGGAAGGGGCAGCCCACTCCAGTATTCTTGCCTGGAGAATCCCACGGACAGAGGAGCCTGTCAGTCTACATACAGTCCAAGGAGTTGCAAAGAGTCAAATATAACTGAGTCGGTATTTGTTAATGCATACACATTCATTCAAAATTTATTTGTGAAGTGCCTATCAGCACTAACCTTTGACTACCTTAAGTCTTATTCTCTTCTAGAAAAAGCCCTAAGCTACAAAAATTTTTTTTAATTCATCAGAAAGTTCTTTCTCATCCACCAAACCACTCGTACACACACACACACACACACACACACACACACACACACACATAAGCACTAAGTGGATCTGGCTGCCGGAGGTGGACTATGGAAAGACTTTCTTATCTGAGACCCTGATGCTTTTATGTTAATGTAGAAGAGTTCTGAGGCTGCATCTGACATCAGTCTTGGCAAAATGCTAACAGGTGAAGCAGGAAGCTGAGGCCCTTTTGCCTCTTCTGTTTTTGACATTTACTTTCCTCTTCATACCACCAGATGGGTAGTGGTTCATCAATTGATATATTTAGCAACTTGCAAAAAAATTACTGTACTCTGGAGAGAGGAAGGGGTGAGTATGGGTGGTATTTTTTTAAACTCTATTATTATTAGAGAGGTTAGTTGTTTTTCTATTTTGATAGTTGTTATGCAAAGCAGCAACCTTAAAACCATGCAGTGAATTATGAATCAGAGTATAAGAGCACAAAGCAGTCTTCCAGAAAAGTCTGGGACAAGGTTCATTGTTGTCTTCTGTCACGAGTGTGACGTGAAGGACACTGATGGCGGCTTCTACCCTTGTCTTGCTCCACAGGCCATGGTGCACTATGAAGGAAGCTCTATCTTAGGTCTGGGGACTAGATGTCTCCTAGCAAGGTATTTGTCTGTGGAGGTCAAAGAAGCATAGGCAGTGTCCACATCATGCAGGACAACATGGTCTTGGTGGACCAGAGATACTGTGGGTCATGTCAAAACTGGAGAGTGGGTAGAAGCATAAGAAAATTCCAGGTGATGAAAATATGTCAGAAGTTAAGAGAATAGGATCATCAGGAACATACAGTGGCAAGAGCAGTGAACCAGAACACATCATTCAAAGAAAAGTCAGTGGATGTCTCTCCTGCCTGTAGTGCTATAGCTGGTTGTGGGGGGCTTCCCAGGTGGTCCTAGTGGTAAAGAGTCTGCCTGCCAGTGCAGAATATGCAAGAGATGCCCTGGGCTGGGAAAATCCTCTGGAGTAGGAAATGGCAACCCATTCCAGTATTCTTGCCAGGAAAATTCCTTGGACAGAGGAGCCTGGAGGGCTACAGTCCATGGGGTCACAAAGAATCAGACATGACTGAATGACTGAACACATGCACGCACCCGTGCACACAAACACACACACACACATAACACACAGCTGGTAGTGGACCAAACCTACCATCAAGACAACTAGAAAAGCAGCCAAAAAAGGCTGTTTGAAAAAATGGGTTAGGGGCCTAGACTGAGAGGAAAGAGAGACTTAATGTGGTAAGCACGGTATTCTGTGCCCCACTTTGCCTGAGGAACATTTGCCTATTCATTAAACTCTGCAGGGTAAGGGGCTGGGAAGCTAGGCAGAGAAACGCCAAAAGAGGCAGGGAAGGTGCGTGCTCTTCCTCCAAAATTTCTGCATGGTTTGTTCCCTCACTTCTTTCAGAATCTCACTGTGACCATCACAGTTGGTGCTTTCTAGATATCTGTGTCTAAAATGTCAAAGCCTTCATATGAGAACTTTCTATCCCCTTCCTCTTTACCATTCACCACTATCTAATAAATTACAGATTTTTCTTCTTAATATTATTATTTTCCTCTAATAAAATGTTTACAGTTTTTCATATGCAATGGCAGAGCTCTTGGAAATCTCATGGTGACAAATAGACAAATATCAGGTTTGGGCCCATGAAGGCAGCCATGACTTGAGACAACAAGATTCTGAGATAAGATGCTGAAGGGAAGAGAGCATGGGTAATAAACTGAGTAAAATTCACAGGATAAAAACCAAGTTTTGGTATCTTCCCAGTACTGAGGGGACATAGATTAAAATCGAGACAGCGTGAAGGAATAAGGGTCTATTAAACATCCCAAATTCTTAGTTGGGACCCCTGAAAGGTTAGACTCAAGACTACAGGCAAACAGAAATAGAGAAAACTTTCAGTCTTAAATCTAGCTTTGAGATTGCTACTGGGAATGAGATAATCTACCTCACCAGTTTTACCGCTCTTCTCTCCTTGAACCTGTTCAATCAGTCATGCTCACGTTCAGTCGCTAAGTTGTGTCTGACTCTGCAACTCTGGACTGAAGCCTGCCAGGCTGCTCTGTCCTTGAGATTCCCCAAGCAAGAACCCTGGAGTGGGTTGCTGGTCTCTCCTCCAGGGGATGTTCCTGACCCAGAGGTCCAACCCATGCCCCCTGCTTCTCCCACACTGGCAGGCAGATGATTCACCCCTGAGCCATCTCAATGCAAAGATGCAAGTGCCTCTCAGGGACTTATGAGGCTAAGACAAAAGAGTATATTTTCCACCTGCCCCTTTTGGAATGTTCTCTGTCAACACGTCCTCGTTGGGAAGCCATTTGCTTCTCAAGATGTCCTATTACCTTGATATCATAAGGTGTGGGAAGTGACTCCAGCTAGCTCTCATCTTTACCAGCTATCCCAGGAAACAAATGCATGAGTAACAGAGTCAGCTCCCCAGAAGATACCACATGGAGAAGAACAGGGGCCCCAGTCATATGGGTCTCTTTGGTTCTATCTCAATCATCTCCAGCTATTTGAATTGCCACAGCTATGACCCTAAAAAGCATGAAAAAGAGATGAAGTATCCCTTCTGGATTCTGCCTGAATTCCTGGCCCCCAAAATCATGATAATAAATATCATCATAATAAATTATTATTTTCTTATGCAACTAACTTTTGGAATGGCTTTGTTTAGCAGCATGAAAAATAATTAATGAAAGCATGTCCTATTTGGCTAGCTGCCAGATAATGCAGTGAGTAACATCATCTCTGCAGGAAAAGAACATCATCCAAAATGTTTACAGTTTTTCATATGCAATATCTGGCATTCAATCAAAAATTGTAAGTACTATCAAAAATAGAACAAAGAGAGAAATGAATAATAGTGCAAAACTATAGGTGACCAAAAATTGGAACCAGTCAGATATAGACTTTTAAATAACTATCATTAATATAATTCAAGAGAAAACAATATGGAAACTTTCACCAAAACCCTGAAACCCAGTTTTAAAAAAGAATCAACTGTAAAATCAGAAAACACAATAACTGAATTTAAGAGTTTAAAAAACTAATTTAGCAGCTGATTGAACATAGATGAAGAGACTAGTAAGCTGGAAAATCTAAGAAGAAAAACTCAGATTGAAAGTGGGAAAAAAAAAACTGTAAGGTATGAAAAAGATCATAAACGACATGAAAGACAATAAAAACACCAACTATATAACTGCCATCTACAACAAAAAGAGAGGTAAAAAATAGGCACCACAATATTTGAAGAAAAAAATGGTTCAGAATTCCCTAAAATGGAATAATGGATATCAACCCAAAGATGCAAAGATATTTATAAAGCCCAGGCAGAGAAAATACAAAGAAAAGCACATCTAGACCCTTGAAAATAAGATGCTAAGAAAAAACAAGTAAAAGACAAACTCGGAAAAGCATCCAGGGTAGAAAGGATCAAACTTTAAACATTGATTCAATTAGATAATCAGCTGACTTTAAAATAGAAAGTATAGAAGCCAGAATGCAATGGAAAGAATATTTAAGTCTCTGAAAGAAAAATGATGGCAACAGAGAATACTTAACCCTGAAAAAATATACTTTATATGTGAAAATGAAATAAGGATATTTCAACACAAATAAAAACTGAGGAAGTTGATTTCCCATAGGCCTGCATGAAAAGGAGTGATGAGAATTCTTAAGGAAAAAAGAAAGACTGCATGTATGGGTGTAAAAATACAAAAATGAATGAAGAAATATACTCATTACTTCAGTCAATATCATTTCATGTCTACTTTGGAAGAAGATTCTACTGTACATCCGTCTTTGCCTTCAAACACAATCTTTGTATTCAGGGACAATCTGTTACTTAGTCTGGTATGATTCATTCCATTCAGGCCTCATCTCTTTTATTTGAACATATCATGCAAATTTCTACATCAAGGTCTTTATGTTTTTTTGTCCCTTCTGCCTTGAGTGCTCTTCCTCCAAAATATCTGCATGGTTTGTTCCCTCACTTCTTTCAGAATCTCACTGTGACCATCACAGTTGGTGCTTTCCAGACATCTGTGTCTAAAATGTCAAAGCCTTCATATGAGAACTTTCTATCCTCTTCCTCTTTACCATTCACCACTATCTAATAAATTACAGATTTTTCTTCTTAATATTATTATTTTCCCCTAATAAAATATAACCTCTAAAACAGGAGTTTTCATTTTTGTATCCCTAGTGTCTATAGCAAAGATAATAATCTACTTAATAAGGGACTTCCCTAGCACTTCTACTGCTGGTGACATGAGTTCAATCCCTGGTCAGGGAACTGAGATCCCACTTGCTGCATGGCACAGCTAAAAAATAAAATTAAGTTAAAAATGGTAGTCTATTCAATAAATATTTATCAAGTTAATGAATAAATGAGTTGAATACAGTGGATGGCTTATATTTGAAAAATAGAAATGTAATGCAATTGGAGGAAAGCAATATTGCTAGATTTTCAGAAGATGGCAAGGTCACAATGGGTAAGTATGATCTCCAACGCCATGGTATTGGAGCTGTGTCTTTGAGGGTGAATGGCAGCTGGAATTGAGAATTTGAAGGGTTTGAGGTACAGACTGATCCTTGGGTAGGTGCTGGAGAGGGAAATGTGAGGTGTGGTCGAGGAATCCTGAGAAGCCATGTGTGAATGAGTATACACAGAGGAAGGTTAGACGATGAACCTGGGGATGTCAGAATACCAAGGATCTTGAATGCTAGGATAGGGCTTGGGTTTATTTTTGTAGGAAAAGAAGACAAGTCTTTCAAGCAGGGACTTCACAGACCTGGAGCTGTGCTGTCTGAATATCAATTCAGCAATCAGGAGAGTGGTTTGAACAGTAGAGAGAGAGGAGGTGGATAGACCAGTTGCAAGGCCATTTCAATAATCCAAGCAAGAGTTAATGGAGGTCTGAATTAGGGTGACAGAAAATAGAATGGAGAGGAAGAGGCAGAAAGAAGAGGTGCCAAGGAGGTAGAACTGACAGGTCTTGACAGTTGTAGGAATGGAGGACGAAAGACAGGACTCCCTCATCTTGACTGTGAGGCTTCAAGATTGAGTGATGGACAGGTGGTGAAGCCCTTAATAGAATAAAAGAACTGAGGGCAGGAAACTGCTTTGAGGGTGAAATTGGGATTTAGGTTCTTATCTGGATTTGAGATTGCTCATGGCAACTTTATCTTTTGGGGGACTTTACCCCTTCTCCTTCCTGAACTATGTTCCTTTGCCCCCTGGAAGTCCACATTTTCTAGTCTAACCTCATATATTAGGTGCTCATGTGCTGTGGGATGTATATAGGGTTCTTTCATCTGGGCTGGGTCTCAAGGTTTGGTGTAGCCAGAGTATGGTTCTAATTTCTTCATTTGTCTCACTTGCTGTCAGTTGCTGCAAACTCTAAAAGAGGATAACAATTGAGCCAAATGATGAAGATCAGTTTCCTGGAGGATTAGGTTTGAAGAAAGCAGCCTCTAGTGCCAAGTTTCTGTAGGAGGAGCTAGAGCTTTCCCAATGTGTCTCCACCACACCCCCAGGGACTCTTCACAGCTCAAAGCACAACATTGGCCATCATGATGGATTCCTTCTGAGATGCTGGCCAGCAGTTTACTGAGCATTCGTTAAATGTCATGTATATACTTTAATGAACAGCAGAATAACTCTTCATAACAAAAGAGTGGCATCCAGTGTTCCTGGATAGCTCCAATTACATTTAATTACAGAAAGGTGGGGCAAGGGAGAAGATGGGTTTTATATGAAAGGGTTTGTTTGATGTTAATAACTCATTCCTGAAAGTTCTAGGAAAATCAGAATTTTCTGTATCAGAGCCTCTTTTAATTGTTAGTGAGAAGTGTGCATTAAAGAAACCATGCTGCCGTTCTTGTGTAAGAAAAAAGTTGTTTAACAATGGGACCAACCATTTTTTCATTTACTTGGCTAAAGATTTTTCAGATAAGAAATAGCATGGTATATGGGAAAGAGCATGGCCATTGGTATTAGACAGACCTTGTTCATGCTCCAGTTGGGTCACTGTTGTGGACACTGTTAATTGCCTATCTCACATACTTTCTGCCTTCCTCCTTAAGAGAGCAGTGTTTTTTCCTGGTTCTGGAATATGCCTGATTGGCTTAAGATAATCCTGCCCAACGATTGGTTGATGCCAATGATTGGTTGATCAATGGGCATATGAATCCAAACTGGACCACTGAGAAATGAGGTAAGATCTGCTGGGGATTCTAAAAAAGTTCTTGCTCGCCCATTAGGGACAATTTCTTAAAGTAATTCTTTCTGACCACTAAATGTGAAATAAGGAGCCACCATCCCAGGACTGTAAAAGGAGCTATCTTTAGGGTGACACTGAAATCATGAATGTATGACAGAAGGAATCTGAGCCTTTGGGCATACTTTGGGGCTTCTAGATTGAGTAACCCTAAAATACCACTTCTGGACTTGCAGTTCTTCGAGCCAGTAAATTTCGTAATTGTTTACAGCTGCTTGAATCATGACTGCTTTAATTTGCCCGGGAAAGCAGCTTAATTGATACAGCCACTAACTAATTTAGGACCTAGGCAGATTGCTTTGTTATGCTAGCCTCAGGATCCACATCCATGAAAGGAAAAAGAAAAGAAGAAAAGGAATGGAGACTTTTAGAAAAGATGGCAATTTACCAGTTGAGCTAAGGTGTTGGGGAGTCATCAGAGTTGACTACTTTCACGTTGCATTTCTAGCTATTGCCCATAGCTTCTCCCAGAAGAGTGTGAGAGGTTTGTAGTTGGACAAGACTCAGCAACATGACAATAAAATTGGCATCTTTTGCTGGAAACATGAGAAGCAGCTGCTTCTTTTTACGTTCTTGATTCTTAAATTTCCCTGGTCCTGACTCCAATGGATGGTAGACAAATTCTTCTGCTGGAATAATGCCTTTGTCCCAGAGACCTTTTGTGAAAAGCCTCTTCTGAGTGTCAGGAAGGACAGAGCTAGGAATCCACTGAACTTCCAGACCTGCTTCTGTGGCTGTTTTCTGCAGGCTGTCAATAAATATCTAGCGGAACTGGTCTGGGATTAACTTTGTTAGGGCTGCCGTGACAAAATATCACAGACTGGCTAGCTTAAACAGCAGAAATTGATTTTATCATAGTTTGGAGGGTGGAAGCTCAAGATCAAGGGCCTGGTTGGCAGAGCTGATTTCTTCTGAGACCTCGCTCCTTGACTTGTAGATGGCCATCTTCTCCTTCTGTCTTTACATGGTCTTTCCTCTGTGTTCATGTCTGAGTCCAAATTTCCTCTTATTATAAGGACAACAGTTCTACTGGGCTTCCCTGGTGGCTCAGACAGTAAAGAATCCACCTGCCATGCAGGAGATCTGGGTTCACTCCCTGGGTCAGGAAGATCTCCTGGAGAAGGGAATGGTTACCCACTCCACTAATCTTGCCTGGAGAATTCCATGGACAGAGGAGCCTGGTGGGCTACAGTCCATGGGGTCACAAAGGAACTCATTTTTTAATTTAATTACCCCCTTAAAGATCTCCAAATATGCTCCCATTCTGAAATACTGAGGCTTAGGGAGATGGTGATGGACAGGGGGGCCTGGCATGCTGAGATTCATGGGGTCGCAAAGAGTCAGACACGACTGAGCAACTGAAATGAACTGAACTGAACTGAGGGATTTAACACATACATGAATTGTATGTTGATGGGGGGAGCTCAGTTGAATTCATAACAGGAATACAGCCCAGCACAAGAAAGATAAATCCTGAGAGGCAGCCCATTTTGAATATGAGCTCTTTGTCCCTGATGCTCTCTTGGTTTATTTCCTGAACCACCCCTCAGTGAAGTGATGGACTGAAGAGTTGCAAACAGATCAATTTCCAGCAGCAAAAGAGTTCTTCTAGATGGGGTTCGGAATCTTTCCTTTTTTTTTTTTTTTTGCAAGAAACTCTGATCCTTTACAAATATATGCCATTACTCACTGACAGTACATCCTATTACTGTTTTTGCTGATTCTATGCAAAGTGATAAATTTAGCCTAACTCTTTCTGAGTTGTAGGTAAAATGCACTGAGTTACAGAAGAAGAAATAGCAAGCTGTCTGCAAAAATATGTTCAGTGGCAGGATGACTATAATCCATGGAGATTATGTTCTGCTGTAGCAGAACTACAATTGTGGATAGCCTTCATTAACCATTTGTTCTGTTACAGGCTCTGTACTAAATGGGTTCTGTATGCTACCTCATTATCCGTAAAACAATGCCATGATATTATCATTCCCATTTTTCAGATGAAAAAATTGACACTCAGAGAAGTGAAGGCACTTTGCTCTGGTTTGTTACTCTATGTGGACCTGTCGCCCATGCCATTATTAACTACAAAACTCACCTCTAGGAAAAGATGGCCTTGATTTTTGTTTAGGGAGGTACGGAATGGGACGTGATAGCTAGTGATACTTTGCTGAACTTTAAATTATATAACTCCAGAGCTGGAAGAGCTCATGAGATCATCGAGTCCTTGCTCAAGGATGTGCCTTCAGTGAGTTAAAAAGTTAGAACAAATAATTCTGGTTTTCTGATTCCAGGAGGTCCCACTGATTCCCCATTTACTGTGTAATAATGATTATAGCAGGCTTCCCAGGTGGCTCAGTGGATAAGAATCTACCTACCAATGCTGGAGACACAGGAGGCACAGGTTCAGTTCCTGGGTCAGGAAGATCCCCTGGGTCAGGAGAAGGAAATGGCAACCCATTCTAGTATTCTTGCCTGGAAAATCCCATGACAGAGGAGCCTGGTGGGTCACAAAGAATCAGATACAACTGAGCAGGCACGCACAAGAATCATAACAAAAACACGATGTTGTTTTTAGAGCCCCTTTTTTTCAAAATGTTTCCACCTACTTAAAATTAGAACAACAGTGACTTCCCTGGTAGTTCAGTGGTTAAAAATCCATCTTCCAATGCAGGGGATGTGTTTTGATTCCTGGTCAGGGAACAAAGATCCCTCATGCCAAGGGACAACTAAGCCCTGGCGCTGCAACTACTGAGCTGACACTCCGGAGCCTGTGCACAACTGGAGAGAACTCTGAGTGTTGTAAGGAAGAGCTCCGTGCCCGCAAAGAAGATCCCACATGCCACAACTAAGACCCAGCATGTCCAAATAAATATTAAGAATGAAAAAACAGCTGCTGCTGCTAAGTCACTTCAGTCGTGTCTGACTCTGTGTGACCCCAGAGATGGCAGCCCACCAGGCTTCCCCATCCCTGGGATTCTCCAGGCAACAACACCGGAGTGGGATGTCATTTCCTTCTCCAATGCACGAAAGTGAAAAGTGAAAGTGAAGTCGCTCAGTCGTGTCTGACTCGAGACCCCACGGACTGCAGCCTGCCAGGCTCCTTCGTCCATGGGATTTTCCAGACAAGAGTACTGGAGTGGGGTGCCATCGCCTTCTCCGAAAAACAGAACAACAGACTTTAATTGGCTAAGCAGAAAATGGCCTGGGCTTCTCCAGGTGAAGAGGAAATTAACCTTGATGAACAGGAAATATCTTAGCAGCCATGTTTCTCCCCAATGCAGGCTGTTGTTAGCCTGGATCCCGCTCCTTAGGATTGACTGGAAAGAGCAGACTGTAACTCTCCTGTTCATCGCCCTGGGGCAGAGAACACAGCTTTCAGAATTGGAACACAAAGGACTATGTGAATGTTACGAGCAGAACTTGCGCACGGAGTAAGCGTGAAGGAAGCCGTTGTTTCCAAGGTAAAGCCAGAAATTAATATATCACTAAGTATTCTGGGTTGTTGTTTTAGTCGCTAAGCCATGTTGGACTCTTTGGGGACCCTATGGATTGTAGCCTGCCAGGCTCCTCTGTCCATAGGATTTTCCAGGCAAGAATGCTGGAGCAGGTTGCCATTTCCTACTCTAGGGGATCTTCCCAACCCTGGAAATCTGAACCTGTGTCTCCTGCGTCGCCTAAATTGGCAGGCGGATTCTTTACCGCTGAGCCACCTGGGTAGCAAGCCACAAAATCCTTTGCTGGCCAAAACCCGGAGGGGGAAAAGGAAACAAAATAAATGTGTTGTCTTGCTATAAGGCACTTCATAGGCTAGAAAAGAGGGTTAAAGAAATCATATTTAGAACAGAGAGGAACCGGGAAACTCCAAAGAGTCTCTCAAACTAGAAGGAACACTTTCTGTCATGGTTTTACTTTACTTGAGAATTTAAACTCCTAAAGAGAAAGTCCAATTGGCTCACCTTAGATTACATGCCTGCGTGGAGTGATTAATGAACACCTCTGTAGAGGTGGCCTCCAAGGTCAGCTTCAGCTGCCAAAGTGCAAGGACAGACACCTGGTTTTCTGCCCTTCTCACCAAGAACACAAAACCATCTCAGGACCCCTTTTTACCCTTTAAAATTATTGAGGACCTCAAAGAGCTCTAGTTTACATAGCTATCTTACGAGAAATTACAACTGATACATCTTTTAAAAAAGTGTTCATGCATTTATCTTCATTTATTTCTAGGACTTCCCTGGTGGTCCAGTGGTTAAGAATCTGCCTGGCAATGCGGGAGACAAAGGTTCGAACCCTGCTCCAGGAAGATCACACCTTTTGGGGCAACTAAGTCCTTCTCCAGGGGATCTTCCCAACCCAGGGATCTAACCAGGTCTCCCGCATTCCAGGCAGACGCTTTAACCTCTGAGCCACCAGGGAAGCCCCCTATATATAGGAAAAGGAAATGGCAATCCACTCCAGTACTATTTCCTGGAAAATCCCATGGACAGAAGAGCCTGGTAGGCTACAGTCCATGGGGTCACAAAGAGTCAGACATGACTGAGTGACTTCACATGATCACATTTTATATATATATATATATATGTCTATCCTATGCTTTCTATCCATCCATCACTTATCTTTCTTTTACTGACGTAAGTTTATGACTTCTTATTTTTTCAGTTGTTTATAGTACATTCCTGTACTTAATTATTTGGTTGCTAAAATTGTCCCAGCTCTTGCCAAAGGGAGCCCTCCGAGCTCCTTCCTATGTCTTGGTGATGCATCCCAATCACTTTCCATTCTTCTGAGGGCTTTCTTACTTTCTGGCATAAGTTATCACCTCATTTCGTACCTACCTACCCTGCCCTAGTCCCTGACTCAGCTGTTTCTTCAGGGCGGCCTGATTCCTTTTAGATCCCATTGTTCT
The DNA here is from genome assembly GCF_014754425.2 of Oryx dammah. NCBI lineage: Eukaryota > Metazoa > Chordata > Mammalia > Artiodactyla > Bovidae > Oryx > Oryx dammah. The sequence continues at coordinate 6,542,645 of NW_024080557.1, read as the reverse complement.
TGCACCATCAGGGGGTCAATGTCAAGTGAAAAGGGCAAGTAAAGTCTTGACATTGTTATGAAAATAGTTTTGACCTTTTGGACTTCCTGGAAGTGTCTCAGGAACTCCCAGAAATCTGTGGGCACATTGAGAACTGTTAATGAATATAAGTTATGCTTAAGTCTATGGTCAGGTGTTCATGATTTATACTGTATAATGTGTGTTAAATCAGCTTCATTGGAGAGCGAAAGATACCCACTTAGCAGCTGTGAGATCTTAGTTACTTGGCCTCTCTGGGTTTCATTCTCATCATCTGGAATTAGGGATGATATTACTTCCCAGTACTGCTGAGGATTAAATGCAATAACTCACGTAAATGTTGGATGAAGGGCCTAATATGGAGTGAATGCTTCATAAATATGTCTTTAGGGGACAGGGAGCTTGTCTCTTTAGTTCACTTATCGTCAGATTGAGGAATGGTATTCAGGCATGGAAGGAACTGCACTAATAGATAGCTAAACCTTTTTTAGTTGCTAGCTCCTGGACTTTGGGCAGATGCCATAATGGTATGAGGTTTGGCGGTCTTAGGAGAGGGATAAATATATTTTGTATGTGAGAGAGAGGCAAACTGTGGTCAGAGAGCAGACTCTGGTGGAATGTAGTTTCCAAGATGGTCACAGCAAGATCTCCCATTCTGCTCCTTTGTATAGTGTGAAGTGCCACTCCTTGCATTGAGAAGTGAGGTCTGTATTTCCTCTCTATGAACCTGGGTAGGCCTTTGGCTATGGCAGAATTGATGCTCTGAGTCATTCGATGCTATGTCCTAAAAATCAGTGCAGCTTGCACTAGGGTGTCTTGGAATGCTCGCTATTGGAAGCAACCCAGTCTGAGGAAGCAGCAGCCACAGGGAGAGGTCACATGGAGGTGTTCTGGTGCACAGTCTCAGGTGAAGTCTCCAATCACAGCGCCAACTACCAGACATGCAAGTGAGGAAGCCTTGATGAGCTATTCAGTACCAGCCTCTCTCTGATGCAGCCACATGAGCAAGCTGAGCGAAGATTGCTCAGCTCAGCCCAAATAGCCCTCAGAACCTGAGAAATACGAAGAAAATGATGTTGTTATTGTAAGCTACTACATTTGGGGTGCTTGCTTACACAGTGATAGATAGTAGGCCCTATCCATAGGTAGAAGCTAAGAATGGGTCATCTCTACGACAAACATGAGCTATGAAGTAGGACATAGGTGATGTGAAGACACTTGTCCAAACTTGGCAAATACCCCAAGCAGAGGCCTGATGAAGAAAGACGCTTCATGGACTTACACATAATGACTATTGCTCTTCTGGAACCAAATTGCAAAGTGTGGAGTAAGTGGTTTCTGGCATGGATGACCCCCATTGGGTGCACTTGAGGCAGCTGTAGAAGTCTTTCCATTCTTTCCTTCCTTCCTGTTTTCTTTTCCTCTCCTCTCCTGAACCTCCTTCTCCTCTTCTGCCTTGTCCTCACACTCTTTCTTCTGCACCCATAGCAGTTTGATGAAAAAATGGAAGAACATGAATGTTGAAGGTAAGCTGGCCTAAGTTTAAACCCACTGATCAGTAACTTGACTTTGGGCCTGTTCTCTTTTCTCTCCTAGCCTCACTTCTTCCATCTGTAAATTACAGTTTATAGGGAATCATTGAGATGATTAGATGGCATTATTAAATCATTCAGCATGTTGCTGGGCATGTTGATGATTGCAATCCACAATCCATGTTTCTCTCACACAACCCGAGTTTTCTCCTTTGCTTTTTCCAAAGCTCCTTGGCTTCTTTCCCCAGATAATCCCATTTCACAGATGCTGTTTTGTTTCCACTCTCGGTTTGCTCTGCCAATGCCCCCAGCAGGCCTACCAATTCCAGATGCTGAGAGAAAAGCCCTTGATCCAGGCTGAATGCAGGGATGATATTCGCTAACATGCAGATGGCACGTTAGGTACCTGTGGGGAGCTTGTGTTCTGGATTGGAAACTGGCAAAGACAAAATCTCTTGGCAGAAATGGACTCCTGGTCACGGGTATGCAGGAAAGAGCAGAGGCAAATGAAGGTTGACTGATGGTGCTGAGTCGCTCCTCTGGAGTTGAAATCTGCACCCATAGCCCAGGTACAAGTGAAGTAGCTGGCCCCTGGGAAGGAGTGGTTTATCTGAATGAGAAGGGGAGCTGGGATTCAGGGAGAGAATATCTTGGAGAAGAGCGTTGTACCCACAGGCTGTTTAATTACCTATCTTTGTGTCAGATGCTTGTGTGGGTTAAATGGGCCTGATCTGGTAATGAACGCACAAAGTCAATGGGAATTTTGAGGGCAGATCAAATGCACCACTAGGGGAACTGTGAACTTTGCAGCCAAACAAGGCTCCAAGGCTGAACGAAATGATGTGATAGAACACGGCATGTATCTAGGCATTCTGAAGAAGGACAACAACAAAATGGTGAAACAGGAAACAGCACTTATAAAGACCATTGCAATAACCACATGATGGGAAGTAGGACTCCAGGGTAGACAGTGAGAGCTGTTTTTGTCCAAGGAGCCTTTGTTGTGGATACTTGTATTTCTATATAAAGCTTTTCCTTTTGGCCTTGGTTTCTATTTTCAAACTCAGTCCAAGGATTCACAGATTGGACTCACAGATTGCTAGTACTAAAGAGATCCTTAGAGATCACCTAGTTCCACCCTGTCATTTCTTGACCAAGGTTACTAAAGCCTAGTGAAGTCTAATAAATTTTCTAAGAACACACAGCTAGTTTGGAGTCAGGCCAAGACTGGAAGCTTGGCTGCCTGATTCCCTCTTTCACAGCCTCTCTTTATGCCACAGCTTCTCAGAAAGTAAAGTGTCCCCCTGCACTTTTTTGGTCAACCACTAAGTGTGAAAGTGTTAGTCACTCAATCATGTCCAACTCTTTGCAACCCTGTGGACTATAGGCTCCTCTGTCCATGGAATTCTCCAGGCAAGAATACTGGAGTGGGTATCCATTCCCTTCTCCAAGAGATCATCCCAAACCAGGGATCGAACCTCAGTCTTCCAAATTTTCAGACAGATTCTTTACCCTCTGAGCCACCAGGGAAGCCCCTTCACATGAAAAATATTTATTAGATGACACCAGCGATTCTATAATATGTGCATATTTTTGCTCCAAGTGAAATCACTTCCTCCTTCAGGGAGATTCCTAATAATCTGAAAGAGAAGTACTCTTTAAATACAGGGCATAGTTCAGTAGAAACTAGCTCAAAGTTGCTTGTACATTCATTCAACAAATATTTATTAATCACCTATTGTGTTCCAGTTACCGTATTCATCATCACGGTTTCAGTTATGAACAAAACAGACAAATGAAACAGAACAGAGAGACTCAGTACATACATGTCCAGTAGAAACAGATCCAGCATTTAGAGTTGACCACACCTTTAATATATTGTGGGGGAATAAAAGGAATATGTTCTATGAGGGCTAGGAGATAGTTATTTTTGCTGTGAATTAGTCAGATCTTATAATGTCATATTTGGCTCATAAAAACTGTTGACGAGTCAGGAAAAAAGATTATTATAGCAATTTTTAAAAATGACTTATATTCCTATGAGGACAAAAATAAATGGGAGTGAGGTATTTGAATTAGAATTTGGAAACTCAAGAATGGCTTGAAACTAACTTGAATATGGGGAAATGTTAACTGGACAGGCTCTATCTTCATAGAGAACTTTGCAAAAGAAAATGAGCTGCAGGCACAGTGGGAGAGATTGAGGATGGACGTAAAGAAACTTTTCTTAGCATTCAAAGTGATATTCCTGGACTTGGGATCTCGTCTACACAGTTGGTAGAGGAGGGGAAAGTTTCTTTTCTGTTGGTCAGTTCTCTCCTTCTAAGTTCTTGGTCAGAAACTGTGCTGGTAATGTTTTCAGTTTTTTTCCCCGAAGTTTAGGCAGAATCATGAAATGTTTGAGGTTCTGCAGTCCCTGAGTTCCTGCCTTGTCTCCCTGAGCCTGTCCATCGGCAACAAGTCCCTTCACTTCCTCTGGTGAGAGCAGATTCTCCATATCTCAGTACCTGTGAGTCTGTGTGGCGGCTCCTCCCAACCACATTCCTCAAACACAGACATTTAAGATCTTGATCTCCAAGTGCGGTTCTGGGCAGGATTAGCCCTACCCCACATCAACAGAATACCCAGTGACTTCTATGCATATTAAAGTTTGAGAAGCTTTGCTCTGGAACACTGGCCACTGAGGAGGACATACTTGGCCTCAAACCTCGGCTCTGCTGTCATCTGACTCTGTGACCACGGCTAAGCCACCGCTCTGCTGAGATTCCCTTTCCTCATCTGTAAAGTGGATACAAGAGTTCTTGCTTCTTAGACTCTCAGAAAGGCCTTTCCTAGTTATCTGACTTCACATGCATCCGTCCTATTACATTAACCTCAGTTTATTAAGTTTCTCCATGATCACAGTTACTACAACTTGAAATTACTAGTGTCTATCTTGTTTAGAGGGCTTCCGAGGTGGTGCTAGTGGTAAAGAACCTGCCTACCAATGCAGGAGACTTAAGGGATGCGGGTTAGGCCCCTGGGTTGGGAAGATCCCCTGGAGAAGGAAATGGAAACCCACTCCAGTATTCTTGTCTGGAGAATCCCACGGACAGAGGAGCCTGGCGGGCTACAGTCCCTGGGGTCACAAAGAGTCAGACACAACTAAAGCAGCTTAGCATGCACATCTTGTTTAGAATGTATGTTCTATGAAGGCAGGAACCTTGTTGCTCCTTGATATTTAATATTTTCAGGACTTCGCACAGTACTTGGCACCTAAAGGGTGGTTTCCCATTTGTTGAATAACTGAATATTATAATGGTTGTTACATAAAGCAAGAAAAATATTAGCTCTATGTCTGACTTGGAGAAAATGTCCACTAAATGGTAGCTATTGGTAAAACTGACTGCTTAATTGTGAAGCCCAGCATAAAATGAAAGTGCAAAGCCCCTCGTTCAAAAAAATTATGAAGAATTTCAAGATGATGACAACAGAATATTAACCCAAAGGCCCTTCTCAGAGTTGGACCCTTTGTAACTATATGGGTTGCATGCCCAGGAGGCCAGCCCTAGGTATCGATAGTGTTTCTATTACTGTGGTTACTCTGTGGTTGATATGGTCACCACCCTACGAGGGTCGTCTCTCCCCTTCTCCTTGAGGTGTGACATCAGGCCAGGAGTCCCACAGGCCACCTTGCCTCCTGAGACTCAGCCCGCCCTCCTCCACCTGCTCCAATGAAGAGACTAAGAGATAACTGGAAACTTGACAAATTGCAAAACAGACCCTGTCCAGTCAGCCGGGCCTGAATTCTTCTTCACAGCGGAGTGCTGATTTACACCTGATTAGTAAAGGTGGTGTTTATTGAATCAGCAAAAGTTCTGCAAATGTGCGCCACAGAATTTCAGATGAGTTTCTGTAGTGCATGTATATATAATGTATGGCTTTTAATTTCCTTGATAATGTAAAAGTACAGTCTGAAATGAGGAATGAGGCAGACAGAGTCACTCAGTTCTAATGTAACAACTTCTTTTTATGAGAAACTGAAAATCAGGGCAGGGCTTAGAATATAAAACAGTCAGGAGGAATTGAAGCTAAAAACAGGGAGAGATGAATCCACTTGAAAACAACCAGCACGGTGGTGCAACTGGTTCTCGGATCCACTGGATGGTGGGAGCCTGATGACCAAAATCAAGGTGTTCCCAGGGCTCCCAGCCCTGCGGGGCTTAGCATGACATCCTTACTGGGGTACATTTATCCTTTCAGAGCCCAGGTCCCTTGAGCCGTTCAGCAGGGAAAATCACACACCTCCTGCCTACCTTTGTAGGCAGAGAATAAAGAATGGTACTCTTGTGAAAACGTTTTGTTTAACATGGGACCCAAAAGCAAGGCAGTATGCTCTGTAGAAAGAGCATTGGCCTGGAAGTAAAAAGCACAGTTTCTGATACATATTTTCCTGTTTATTAACTACCCTTCTTCAGTGCTTTGGAGCCAAGTGGCTAGATCTGGGAGAAAATTTCAAAGCTGTTACTATCTGGCTGTGTAAGCTTGGACGGAGAGGAGTCCTTTAAGTCCTCTGAGCCTCAGTTTTCTCATCTGTGAAATGGGACCGAACTAAAGCCAAGAGAATGTTTAGCACACCTGGCAAGTCCTCGGGATTTCTTTCAGAGCTCCATTTTCCCTACTGTCGATTGGGATGTTAGAAAACCTCGAAGTACCGTCCTGCCATATGACACTCCTGTGTGCTGCATTCAGGCTGGGGACATCTTATTGCCCCTGTAGCTCCTCATCCTCTCTTCCGCTGGCCCCAGTTTCCCAGAAGCTTTCTGGTTCTGGTACTGCAGGGCCTTTTTGTTCAGAGTTTTATGTCAACTGCACTTGCCAATGGTATTAACTTGTAACAGGGTGGAAGCTCTCTACTAGAGACTTGTGCTTGAATTGAAAGATTTTGAAACCAAAAACACTTTACAGAGGCAAATGAGCAACAGGTAGGTGGAATTTATATCCAGAGACACGGGCCCTACTGGGTGTACTTTCCAAACATATAGCTCAGGCTCTATATACTTGTAAGGTCCATTTGAGCCAAGGTTTTAACTACCTATGGGGTTTGAAATGCAAGAATAGCTTAATATATCTGCTCAGCCTTAATGACTGTGTGATTTTGATGGTGACCTCAATTCTGCCATCTATTGATATATTCTGCACCATTCTCAGCATTACATAGAAATCTGCCTGTGCTGTGCTTAGTCATGTCCAACTCTTTGAGACTGCGTGGACTGTAACCCACCAGGCTCCTCTGGCCATGGGATTCTTTCTCCAGGCAAGAAAACTGGAGTAGGTTACCATTTCTTTCCCCAGGGGATCTTCCCAACCCAGGGACTGAACCCGCATCTCCTGCACTGGCAGGCAGATTCTTTACCACTGCCATCTGAGAAGCCCAGAAGTCTACTTATTAGACACAAATCACAGTGGCTGTACAGTTAATGATTTTCCCAGCAGCTGTGTATGTGTTTCCCAGATTTCTCTAGCACAGACATGACCCCACTCTAGCCAGGCCTGTAGACCCAGGACCCTAGGCTGCCCCAACTGCCATAGCTTCCCCTATCATAGTGAATGGCTCTGGAGGTGGCCATGTCACTCAAAGCAGGCCAGTTTTGTCCTTTCTCTAGATTTTTCCAACAAACTGCTAAACACAATGAAAAAATGTGAGGCCAGAGTGATATGCAGCCCAGTTTCCCTGTTGGCATATAGCTATAGAAATGAGACAGATGGACAGTCATATAGATCACTGGTGATATTCTAGCCAGTGTATTCCTGCCCTTTCCAAAGTCACGTCACTCACAAACAGAAGTCCTCATTGTGCAGTCTGATACAAACACCCATATGGACGAACAACAAGACGTCATTTCTTTCAGAGTTACGATTACAGAGGTGATGTTACAGTGGGTAATAAAGTACAGGGTGTGATTAAGTAAAGACTGGTGGGTACAAATTACTCTTGCAAGAATGCTGGTGGGGAGAGGAAGAAAGAGGGCAGGCAATAGTGGATGTGAGGCAATAGTGGATATTGTGAGATAAGAAATGCACATTTGGTCTTCCTCCCCAGTTTCTGGCATAGAACTTCTGAACCCTTTGAGTTTTTGGGTGACAGGAAGAGTGAGAAGATTCCTTTGCTATTTTTTTTTTTAACTGTGCCTGATCTTAACTTTTGGCACCTGGTCTCTTTAGTTGCAGCGTGTGAGCTCTTACTTGTCACATGTGGGATCCAGTTCCCTGACCAGGTATTGAACCCTGGCCCCCCTGCACTAGGAGCACAGAGTGTTAGCCACTGGTCCACCAGTTCCTGTTATTCTTAATAAGCTTTTAGAAATATACTGAGTTTATGCTGGTGAGGTCACTCTTGGTGGGCTTCTAGGTAGCTTCAGGTAGGGGGCTGGTTACCAAAGGAACCAACCATGTGGCTAACGGGCAGAGACTTTCAGTCCCACCCTCTGACTTCCCAAGAAGGAGGGGATGGAGATCGAGTTAACCACCAATGATCAATGATTTAATCAACCATATTTATAAAACGGAACCCCCATAAAAACTCTAAACAAAGCAGCTCTCAGAACTTTTGGTTGATGAAACACATCCACGTGCCAAGAGGGTGGCACATCCCAAACTCCATGGAAACAGAAGCTCTTACACTTCAGATCCTTCTGGACCTTGTACCTCATCATCTGGCTGTTGACTTGTATCCGTTCTATTAGCTTCTATAATGAACCAGTACTAGTAAGTAAAGTGTTTCCCTGAAATCTGTGAGCTGTTTTAGCAAATTTTTGAGCCCAAGGAGAGTGTCATGGGCACCCCTGATTTACAGCTGGTTGATCAGAAGTACAGGAGACCTGGCCTTGCAGTTGGCATCTGAAGTGTGGGCAGCTATGTGAGACTGAGCCCTTTAACTTACGGGGTCTAACTCCAGTTAACTAGTGTCAGAATTGAGTCATTGGACACCTGGTTGGTAAACTGAGAATTGGTGGTGTTGTGGGAAAAACCCTACACATTTGGTGTCAGATATGTCCTGATGTTGTGGAAAAAAAAAAAAAAGGAAAATCTTATTAATAGCATAGCAGGCTCAAAGCAAGGTAGATTTTTCAGGCTAAAGGAGAATTTTAGCTGCCTGAGTTGTCTCTCTTCTCTTTAAGATGGGGAGAGGATAACCACGGGAGCAAAGTCTCAGGAGAAATGCAGAAGAAGTTGCCAGAAGGGGCAGTGGCGTTGGTCAGTATAGACACTTCCCCTTTGAGAGCACAGCAGAAGAAGAGAAAATGACACTAGAGAAAATCAGAGAGATGGAGAGAAATTGAGGAAACTCATGCTAGGGTGGCCAAGATTTTCTCACTGCAAGTGAAGATTTGGGAGATTAAATTGCTGTTTGAACAGAGATGTTTCCCTCTGGGGCTCGGGCTCTGCTCCCATGCTCTCTGGAACTACCCAAGGGCCAAGCAAAGGAGAGAAGGGTGGCCAAAACAGACCCCAGGAAGGACGAGGCCTCTGGCGTTGATGTCTATATTGTAACTGATGAGTTGGCATTGACTATCATAACTCAACCTCCCTCCCACAGCAAGGGCATCCATTGAGGCTGTGAGAGCCTGCTGTGCACAGGGCTATGGAGAAAAGACATGTTCTGTTAAATCAGAACCTGACAGAGAAGAGGGAACCAATGGGCTCTTTACCCAGCTTTCTTTCATCTCTTAGACAACTGCTAGAAGGACATTTCCTAAGGGGATATTTTCTGATGTCCTGGTCCCACTGGGATTGTGGCGAGTGACTGTCCTAATGTGCCATGACTCTATATTATCCTCTGATCTCCAAGATGGCAGACTCATGTGAAGCCTTAAGGGAGTATCACGTGCATTAAGAATATTCTAGAGCCAACTAGGTGGTTTTCCAGCTTAGCTTTTTATTTTGACTTCACAGTTGAGAGAGTATCAAATATAGAGGGTAAGACTCTGATCATATTGGTAGGTGGATCTTGTTTTGAATCTCACTGCAACTCTGATGATTTTGCATGACCTTCACACAGTTATTTTAACCTCTTTACTTTTCCATTCTTCACCTGTAAAAAGACATGAGTACCTACTTAATCTACTATGAATATTAAATGAGAAAACATATATAAAATTCTTAGGTATAGCCAGCATGTAGTGGGTACTCACATAGCTGGATTCAAAGATGGCAAGAGAGAGAATCCAGGGCTCCTTATTCCTTCTTGTATCACAAGATTTGGAGACTTTTTTGGTTTGTTTTTTTAAACTGTTATGAGCCTCCAGTGTACTTTGGGCATGAATCAAAATGAAAGTTAGTCACTCAGTTGTGTCGGATTCCTTGCAACCCCATGAACTGTAGCCTTCCAGGCTCCTCTGTCCATGGAATTCTCCAGTCAGGAATACTAGAGAAGATCCCCTTCTCCAGGGAATCTTCCTGACCTAGGGATTGAACTCAGGTCTCCCTCATTGCAGGCAGATTCTTTACTGCCTGAGCCACCAGGGAAGCCCTAGTTTGAGCATTTCTTTATGTAATTAAGCAGGAAGGTCAATTTAAAGCTTCTGTCATTAGCTTTATTTTTAACTAAGTGACTTGTTGAAAGGCAGACCACTAGGTCTCTCTGGTCAGTAAGTTTTATCATATACTAAATCTAATCCATTGATATTGACCATTTAGGACATGGTAGCAAGGATTTTCTAGGCCAGATTGAAAGAATCTAGGCTATGATTGATTAGTGATGTCAGCCCAAGACATGGTTAGGATTGTGACTTAACCTCTTCCACATATGTGCTGACTCTGTATAGACCCTGAGGTCATGGATCACAGATGCAAGTCAGAGGCCAAAAAATGTTACATAAATTGCAGAATTGCCAATGCTTATGGAGAAGTTGCCTGCTGATTTGAAGAGGCTAAAGCAATGGCTGTCATTAAAACCAAGGGCACTGAATGGTGGATGGCTATAATGAGAAAGAGACAGCATTTTGCAGGCTTGTACTTGGAAAATGACAGTGCATTTTGTATAAATCTGGAGCCTCTAGAATTGACAGGTTTAAGACTGTGTCTGTACAATCTCGGGGAAATGTTTACAAAGTTTTAAAAAAAGTGCCAATCAACTGGTTGATGACATCAGGACTTGCCTGATTTGCTGCTTCGTGTCTGTTCCCCCCCACAGTTGGAATTATTTGAGTCCCGTGTGCAGCTCAGCTGGGGCCACCCCATACCCTGAACCTAATTCTTCCTGCTGTCAACATAGATTTTAAGAACTCTAGTGGGCTTTGGAGAACGCAATGTCACCCCACTCCAGTACTCTTGCCTGGAAAATCCCATGGACAGAGGAGCCTGGCAGGCTGTGGTCCATGGGGTCGCAAGAGTCGGATATGACTGAGTGACTTCCCTTTCACTTTTCACTGTCATGCATTGGAGAAGGAAATGACAACCCACTCCAGTGTTCTTGCCTGGAGAATCCCAGGGATGGGGGAGCCTGGTGGGCTGCCATCTCTGGGGTCACACAGAGTCGGACACGACTGAAGTGACTTAGCAGCAGCAGCAGTGGGCTTTGAGGTCACCTAGTACCACCCACCCTGGCATCTAAGCCAGCTGTGGTCTGAGTCTGGTCTTGTTGCCTTGAGCCCTCAAAGGGTGGGATCCACCTTTCTGATATCTTTGAAGGTAGGCCTATCATTATCTTGTTGGTCTAGATCTCTAACATGATTTTTTCCACTGGATTTTACATATACCTGTAAGGCTGTCTGTCCTCTTTCTTTCATGTATCAGAGACTTTCTAATTATACAGCCTGCATCTTATTAGTGAGGTTTTTCACTTCCACAGGGGACGTTTAGGTGATGGAAACAAGGTGAGCTTTGAAATTAGCCAGACCTAGCTTCCAATTTCAGCTCAGCATTTTCTTAACTATGTGGCATTTAAGCACATGGGTCCATTTTCTCATTTATAAAATGTTAATAACACAGCAGGGTGTTATATCCTGAAGGAAATAGACAAACATGTTGGAGGACCTAGCATATAGGAGTTGCTAATGCATGAAGTACCGACAACAAAATAACACTAACAATAGCTATTATTTATTGAGCACTTACCATGTGTGAGACATTGATCCAAACATTCTCCATAGTAAAATTAATACTATATTTCACATTTCATAGACAAAGAATCTGAGGTTTAGCAAGGTTAGTAACTTATCCAACCTTACCTAGAGAATCCAGGGCAGAGCCTGGATTTAAGTCAAGAGCTGCTTATCCAACCTAAAGCCTGACCTCCTTTCATCACACTACAGGGTCAATAATAACATAAGCATCTTCCATCCATTTGGGTGAATGTTCTTGTGTTCTCTGAAACTGACTTTGTCCCAGGCATTTACTGTGCCCCTCTGGACATAAATGATGGCAGTTTCCCTCTACCCACTCCCCTCAGTATGCCTCATTCTGTTCCCATGGAACATTTTATGGCTGACCATGTCAAAAGATATGAGACCCTCAAGTCTATTAAGACAGATATATTTGAGTTTTAAAATACTGAGTTGATTTTATAAAGAGTCCTGGAAGCAATTTTCAAATCTGGGCTCCCAACTAACAAAGTATTGATACTTTCCCTTTATTAATGGGAAAATAAGCATCTCCTTGGAAAAGGGAAATGGCAACGCACTCCAGGATTCTTGCCTGGAGAATCCCATGGACAGAGTAGCCTGGCGGGCTACAACCCATGGGGTTACGAGTTGGGTATGACTTAGCAACTAAACTGCCACCATCAAACATCTCCTATAAATGGGTTTTTCCTTGCACGGCCCTTCTCATCAGATATACAGGACTGAATGAGTGTATTTCATGCGTGAGGATGTCATGTGAGACTAGGGGAACAGGTTGTCGATCCAGAGTGGACCTTATGTATGAATCTGCTTGGCCCTGCCCTATGATGGTGCTTCCTGCTCCCTCTGTTCTTGTTGCATGTTGTTTCATTAAAGGTTAGGCAGAACGATGAGAATTTGCTGCGACTCCAGGAACTCAAACTGGGGCTCTGTAAAAACCTAACGGGGTAGGAGGGGGTGAGAGCTAGGAGGGAGGTTCAAGAGGCAGGGGACATATGTATACCTATGGTTGATTCATGATGATGTATGGCAGAAACCAACACAATATTGTAAAGCAATTATCCTTCAATTTAAAATAAATTGAAAAAAATAAACATTGGAAAAATGTTTTTAAAAGTTTAGGCTGGAGTAACACTGATGGACCTGGAGATTGTCATACCGAATGAAGTAAGTCAGAAGAAATATCATATGATAGCCCTTATATGTGAAATCTGAAAAGTGATACAAACTAACTTATCTACAAAACAGAAACAGACTCACAGACTCAGAGAACAAACATGGTTACCAGAGGGGGAGGGTAGAGGGAGGGGATAATTAGGGCATTTGGGATTGCCATGTACACACTGCTATATTTAAAATGGATAACCAACAAGGACTTACTGTGTAGCACAGGAAACTGCTCAATATTATGTGGCAGGCTGGATGGGAGGGGAAGGGAGTTTGGGGGAAAATAGATACATGTATGGCTGAGTCCCATTGCTGTCCACCTGAAACTATCACACCATTGTTAATCAGCTATACTCTAATACAAAATAAGTTTTTTTTTTTTAAAAGGTTAGGCTGGAGTCATGGGGAATGAACTCTTTTTGTAGGGTGGCTGTAATCAAGCCAATGAATTATGAAGTTGTTAAGATTTGGCTACCAAAATACCAAATGACCATGAGGGTGATCTGGCAGTGGAGAACAGAAAAAAAATTTATTGATCCAAATACTATCCCAAGTACTTTGTGTACATTTTCTTATTTAATTATCCGATAATCCTGGAGGGAGTCATTATTATTTCCACTTTTATGACACTGTGAAAATTAAATAACCTGTAACTAAACAGACTAAACAGTTACTAAATAATGCTACAACCCAACACATTTTATTATAAAACCTACCTTTTGATTCCAAAGTTCGAATAGTGAATAATGAATGTAAACTCTCCAAATTGGTGTCAGAATTTCTCACTGATTCAATACCTATTATACCAGATGCATAATTAGAATCTACCCAAAACTGATGTGAGTTTACAGCCAGAGTCTGAAATTGAGAGATGCCGTTCAGCTATTTGCATATAAATAGACTACAATTATTATGAAGGATGGTCCATTACAGAATTCAGTTTAGCTTGCATTTTAGTGAAAACCATAAAGTCGGCCAGGAAAGAGTTAGCTTTATCAATTACACTTTTTGTAAGCCCAGTTTTGTTTTTGAAGGTTTCTGAACTGATGTGCTCAAGGGAAAAAAATTACCCATGGGCTAAAATTGAATAATCAACATTGTGGGTAATGAGATTAAAGTTTTTGAAAGTTTCGGTCTCTTTCAAAGGAAAGTGCCAGAAATCTCAACCATCATTAGATTTTGCCTCTGATCTCAGTGGTAAATCAGTGCTTGGCTGTCAGCTTGTGGGACAAGCGTTAGGTAGGATAATCTCCTTGGAGCATCAGAAGATTCCCGGATTCCAGACTCGCCACTCTGGCTCTTCGTCTGTCTTTGTTCTGTACCGACAAAGGTCTGTATAATCAAAGCCATGGTTTTCCCAGTAGTCATGTATGGATGTGAGAGTTGGACTATAAAGAAGGCCAAAAAACTGATGCTTTTGAACTGTGGTGCTGGAGAAGACTCTTGAGAGTCTTGGAGACTGCAGGGAGATCCAACCAGTCCATCCTAAAGGAAATCAACCCTGAATGTTCATTGGAGGGACTAATGGTGAAGCTGAAGTGCCAATACTTTGGCCACCTGATGCGAAGAGCTGACTCACTGGAAAAGACCCTGATGCTGGGAAAAATTGAGGGCAGGAGGAGAAACAGGCGACAGGACGAGATGGTTGGATGGCTTCACTGATTCAATGGACCTGAGTCTGAGCGAATTCTGGGGGATAGTGAATAGTGAAGGAGAGGGAAGCCTGGTGTGCTTCATCTATGGGGTTGCAAAGAGTCAGGCACGAATGAGCAACTAAACAGCAGACAATAATAGTCATGGAGGCCATTCTGCTGGGGTTACCGTAGAGATATAGTATGGGATTTGCAGTTAGAAAATATGGTCTGAAAGCTATACCACTACTTACTTGTGTCTGTGGAAATATTTATTTTACCTCTCTCTGTTTTACAGCCTCCTCTGAAAAATGAGAATTATAATGGCATATTACCTCAAAGGGGTGCTATAAGAATTAAGTGAGATAAGATGAAGTCCTCAGCATCATTCATAGCACAAGGTAAATCACTCTGAATAAAAATAGTTAATAATTGTCAGAGGATTAACTTAGTGCGTGTAACCTAATAAATTCAGTAATGTATGTGGTCTAGTCAAAGAGTTGTATGTCACATCCAAGGAAACTCAGTCCTAAACTAAAGGCACTTAAAAGCAATAGAAATCTCCTATTTGCATTTCTTGGAGAAGATCAAAGAGAATGTCATTACTAAGCCACCTTGACACTTTGTAACATCACTTTTCCTTTTTTTCTCCCATTCACTTACACCCTGTAGCTGCCTCAATATCTCTTTTTGTTTATAACCTCAACTCCAAAAGAGACTCTTCCTTGATAACTAGGCTTCAAAGTTTTTTGATCTCTCATCTCCTTACCCCTCTTTCTATCACTTTATTATGTAGGTCAGCTTAGCTTCTCTCTCAGTAAGCAAAAAATCCTTTCTTAGTAGAATTGAGAAGGAGTGGAAACTGAACAGGCATAGCAGGATTATTTTTAAGGGGCTGGAGGTGGAGTGGGGGTGGCTGTGAGCACTCATGGACAAAAAGGTTTAGTTACACCCACAGTTATAATCTCTGGAGCAAGGAAAGTTCTGGCTTCTAAGCTGTTTACCCTATACCTGAAGCCCCACTTTGTGAAGACTGTCATTCCACTTCACTGTGAAGAGATGGAGTGATCCATAAGAAAATCCTCTGTGTCAGAGCACGATCATTCCATAGGAACTGACCAAACTCAAGGATGCTACGACAGCTGCTTTCAGATATTCAAAAATGGCCAAACTAGAATCAATAGAATTGAGAGAAGGAGACTTGTAGCTCAGCTGAATGAAGAATGTTTATTAAGTCAAAGCTGTTGGAAGACAGACTGAGCCTCCTGAGGAGGCAAAGAGTATCCAGTGCCATAGATATTTAACATAAGGCTGATGACATCTTGGCAAACGTATTGTAAATGGTGAAAGCATCTGAGTGAGGTTGGATGAACCATAGAGGTCTCTTTCCTTGCTGAGATTCCATAATTCTCTTAGAACAGAGTTTAGTGCATCCTGCCAATATTGACAGCTTATAACTCCTAATCTGTAGTTCACGGCATCTGAGAAGGGATTTTGGGGGGTTGGGATTCTGTGGTCTAGTGCTTTCTCTGATTCTGTCTCTTCTTTGCTTGGCTTTAGTAGCATAATTCTTGTCCTCATCCCAGTGCCTGTGTAATTCCTGTGAAATGGCTGGTGTGATTTCAGACTTCATTGTCTCTTCCTGCCAATCTAGAGGTCAGAGGAAGTATGAGTCCAGGAGAACAATATTATGGGAAGGGCCATATAATGGCCATGTGTCTGGACCTTAGGAGCTCTGAGCTCTTGTCCAGGTTCCGGTGCTAATTCTGTAAACCCCATCTCATGTCTGAGTCTCCATTTCCTTATCTTTAAATGAAGTACAACATAGCTTCTTTCTAATGTTCCCATGGTTTTTTCGACTCATGATACTCAGGGGCTAAATGCCACTCTGGTAAGAAGTGAAATGACTTGGGAAAATTGTTAATAAACTGAAGCAGCGTTTGGAATCTTAGTATTATGTTGTTCAACTAATATTCATTATGAGTTTCCCTGGTGGCTCAGTGGTAAAGAATCTGCCTGATAATACAGGAGACACAGGTTCGATCCCTGGGTTGATAAGATTGCTAGAGAAGGAAACGGCAACCCACTTCAGTATTCCTGCCTGGGAAATTCCGTGGCCAGAGGAGCCTGGTGGGCTGCAGTCCATGGGATTCCAAAAGTGTCAGACACAACTTAGTGACTAAACAACAACAATATTCATTCTGCACCTACTATATGCCACATACTCTTTCAAAGCATAGGAGATGTAGCAACTGACAGGGTAGATAAGGTGCCTGCCCTCAAAGAGATTACATTCTGGGGTCTACAGACCCTCTTGACAGGTCAACAAATAGACAAGCTCATTTCATATTGTGAAAAAGATAAAACAGGATGTTATGTTTGAAACTGATCATGGAAGTCTAGAACAGCCTGTCTGAGGAAGTCCATTTGAGCTGATTTTCTAATTAGAATAGAGACCAACTATATGAGGACACAGGAGAGAGTGAAATATAAGGGCGAAGGCTTTGGGTTTGTTCAAGGAGCAGAAGGAAACCTGCTGTGTCTAGAAGACGATGGTAAGGAGGGACCAAGATGCTCGAAAAAGTAGGCAACACACAGATCATCATCAGAAGAGTTAATACTTGATTTCATGTGCACGGGGCTAGTGCATTTCTTGAAGGACACTCCAGAGAATCCCATTGCTAACTACCTCAGCACTTGTAACTGCCCAAGATGGTGGGAAATTCAGATGAAGGGCTAGAATTGGCATGATAGTGGCCTGGACCAGATGCGTTCTGAAAAACATCACAGTGGAGCCAGTGTGACTTACACTGGAGTAGGTATGAGGTACGGGGAGTACAGAAGGCAAACTCGGAATCTAGAACTACTATTTGCTTTTTCTCTCTGAGCATTTGAGAATGGATGTAGCATGGGAGAGGAATAGGTGTTATGAAAAATAATGGAAAAAAATAACAATGGCTATTATTTATTAGACATTTATTACATGAGATGTGTGTCTGCTTTATGTCTCCAGCTCTATAAATTTATTGAAAGTCATTGTATGTCAGGCATGATTTTAAGAACCTTGCCTACACTATTTTATTTAATTCTTAGTCAATATTGGTTTACACAGTGACTCAGGAAGATTAAGTAACATAGCAAATAAGCTACAAAACTAGGATTTAAACCCATGTCAGTCTAATTCTGAAATCTGGTTTCTTAATATCTATGCATTTATTTCCTAGCATATCAGACCATATAAAGGGAACTGCTAGCTAGTTCTGGGGAGCTGAGCAGCCTCCCAAGAGGCAATACCTCAGGTAATACCAGCAGAGAAGTAACCTACAAGAAATGACTTCAATAAAAATTGAAGAAACATGGAAGTCGATTTGAAGATCTGAACGAAACAAAGCTTCCATACTATGTATCCTCCTAACATGACCATAGCAAGACTCTAATGCTGTTTCCAAAATCTGGTTTGGAATTCCCCAGTGTTACAGGTATACAGTGAAGCCTGAACTATCTGTAAGATAAATAATGACAAGTCTAGTCCATGGATACTGGCTTTTTTTTAACTGACAGAAAACACTTTTTCCATATAGAAAGGTGGCTGAACATGTTAGTATCATCTAATGATATCAAACAAGGAGAATATTTTTTTTATGTGTTATAGTTACCAAGAACTAGGCACACTGGGTAATATGTTATGATTTTCTATAACTGTGTAGCCAGTCACATCCTCAGAGATCAAAAGAGCCTTTAAGAGAGAAACTTGTAGGCTGATTTCAGGAACAGGAATCAATGTGAAGTTACATGTTGAGCACATTAACTCAGTGCTAGGAAGATGTGCTCTTTTCCTTTTTTTAAGATGTCTGGAATAATGACAAAAATTGATGAAGATGTGAGAATTAAGCCAAGTTCTGTAGGGATAGGTTGGGTGTATTGCCAGTTTCTCATTGTTTAACCATCATTCTTTGACTGCCCTTCAAGGACTAATGAAAATTGGTGACTCTACCTCTCTTACCTCTTTGCCAACTCCTCCTTCTTCTGATCTGCCTTTATTTCTGGAATATTTTTCTGCTCTACTCAACTAATAAATTGCAGTACTTGTATGATTTCATGTTAATGCTTGGCTGTGAGCTCTTTGAGGATTGTTCATATCTTATTTATCTTCATCCACCTTAAACTTATGTACTCCATTACATAAATGGAAACCCAGATACAGAACAGAAACCTGAGTTAATGTGGTGGGACTGCCCTGGTTCCCTATAGTTCTTTTGACCCTTGGTTTTCCTGTCATTAAGCAGGTGGCAAGATGTGGGCAGCAGTTATGAACTTCACATCCATATATGGCCACAATCAAAGAAAAGGTATTCCTGGTGGCTCAGCGGTAAAGAATCACCTGCAATGCAGGAGTCGCCTTAGACACAGTTTCAGTCCCTGGGTCAGGAAGATCCCCTGGAGGGGGGCATGGCAGCCCAGCCTACTCCAGTATTCTTGCCTGGAGGATCCCATGAACAGAGGAACCTGGTGAGCCTCAGTCCAGAGGGTCACAAAGAGTAGGACACAACTGAAGCAGCTTAGCACACACACAAGCCTTCCTGTGATGGTTTCTTCAGACCAAGGAAGAACTTTCCCAGAAGCCTCCAAACAACCTTCTTAGTCTCAGTGGCCAATGAGGAATAAGTCACAGTCAAGATGAATGAGTTTACCATGATTGTCTTAGATGAATTAGCTCCCATAACTATATGGCTGTTATCCCAATGCAGGACTGTAAGGCAGAAAGATCACAATATTCTCCACCCAGGTCCAAAGCCTACTATAGAACTTGAGGCTTAGATAATGCTCAATGAGTGTTTTTTTGAGTAAATAAGTGAATTAAAATGACCCACTGCCTAATAAGCCCTTTACAGAACTTCTATATTTATAATCAACACCACTTACTTGGCTTGGCACTTAATTATATATTTTGTATTGTTCTTTGATAGTGTCACATGTGTGAGTCTTGTCTTAAGAATTGGTATTAACTATCTAAAGTCAGGATCCATAGCAAATAAATGTTAGTTGATTGAATGAATCTTGCTTTCTTGGTATGCTCTCAAGTGTGAGACCAAGAGTGGACATGTAAGACAGGTAATGGTTTATTTGTGAGCTTTACTCTGCAGTGAGGAGCAAGACACATGTTTCTCTGATAGGAAACCAGGTAAAAGGGAGAAAAATTCCTGTTCTATTTAAGCTGTATGGAACTCAATTTAAATTTAAGCTGAAGCCAATAAGAAATTAATCACTGGGATAAGAATGTCATATGTTATGTGTGTGTTAGTTGCTTAATTATGTCTGACTTTTCGTGACCGCATGGACTATAACCTACTAGGCTCCTCTGTCCATGGAATTCTCCAGGCAAGAATGTAAAGTATAGTTCTGGCAAGGCAGAAAGAGGAAAGACGACCTCAACAGAAGTAGGTTACCTTTATTCAGGCAAGGAGGGGCGACAGTCAGCCTAACGACCAGGCTGAGCGCAGAGAGGGATCAGGGAAGCTCCATATTTATAGAGAGGTTTGTGGAAGTGATAAGGGAAACATTAAGGGCAGGATGTTTTGGGTATTCTTTAGTTGAGATGGCATTTGTAGTTGGGCAGGGGGTGATAAGTCTTCTGTGCAGGTGTAGGGGGTGGAAGGTTTCTGGGATGATAAGTCCCAGAAAGATGCAACTGGCCTGGAGCATCAGGGTGGGACCTAAAGTTCTGTTTTGTTTTCTCTGAAGTTAGATGATTCAACAAGGGCCTTTGAAACTGTTGTTTTCTTTTCTAGGCCCAAAAGACTCCTTCAAAGAATACTAGAGTGGCTTGCCATTCCCTTCTCCACAGCATCTTCTCAACCCAGGGATCAAACCTGGGTCTCCTGCACTGCAGGCAGATTCTTTACCATCTGAGCCCCCAGGGAAGCCCTAAGACATGCCTCACTCTGCATTAGGCACAGAGTGTCTGTTTAAAAGCAGCGTGTGCCCTCTTCACTGTCTGCTGGAGTGACTGGCCTGACACATCAGATGTAAAGACCCTGGGAGTGGAACAGCACTGAGAGAATGGACTGCCCCAGGTTGACCAAAGTATCCACATGGCCATAGAGGTGGCAGCTGTTGACACTTACTGAGCAGGGCTACAGTGTCAGGCATTGTTTATTTGTTTTGCATATAAACCATGTTGGTCTTCTCAACAATTCTAGGAGGTAGGTGCCATTATGAGCACCATTTTTCAGTTAAGAACATTAAGGTTTAGAGAATTAAAATGGCTTGCCCAGGGTCACACTGTTAGTAAATGGTAGTGTGAGGATTTGAATTCAGGAAGGCTGTCTTCAAAATCTATGCTGTTTCCCACTGCTAAAGACGGTCTTGAGTTCAAAGCTAAATGCACAGAGCAAGGAGAGGTAAAAAACCAGGTTTAGAAGGTTAAAACAAGGGGACTTCCTTGGTGGTCCAGTGGTTAAGAATCTGCCTTGCAAGGCAGGGGACTCAAGTTCGATCCCTGGTCGGGGGGAGCTGAGGGACAACTAAACCTGAGCACCACTACTACTGATCCCATGTCAAAGATCCCAACTGCTAAGTCACTTCAGTCATGTCCGACTTTGTGAGACCCCATAGACCGCAGCCCACCAGGCTCCCCTGTCCCTGGTATCCTCCAGGCAAGAATACTGGAGTGGATTTCCATTTCCTT
Source organism: Oryx dammah (assembly GCF_014754425.2). Classification (NCBI taxonomy): domain Eukaryota; kingdom Metazoa; phylum Chordata; class Mammalia; order Artiodactyla; family Bovidae; genus Oryx; species Oryx dammah. The sequence continues at coordinate 6,521,506 of NW_024080557.1, read as the reverse complement.
CTCTAATGCATGAAAGTGAAAGGTGAAAGTGAAGTCGCTCAGTCGTGTCCGACTCCTAGCGACCCCATGGACTGCAGCCTTCCAGGCTCCTCTGTTCACGGGATTTGCCAGGCAAGAGTACTGGAGTGGGTTCCCATTGCCTTCTCCGCTGTAGGGCTCTAGGGGCTGAAAAGTTCCCATCACAAGGATGGTCCCAGTTTAGTGAGTATGTCTCTTCCCATTAAGGGAGTAGGACACTCAGGGACCACCAGCAACTAGTGGGAAAATATTTGTCCATCCCAGCAACAAAGAAGTGCTTGGGTGACAGATCCCAACACAGCCAAGTAAATAAATAAATATTTTTTAAAAAGAAGATTAAAACCAGGAAAATTATCAATAGCTCAGGAAGAAAGATTGAGATGAGTAACAGCAAATTGTTCAGGACTCAGTACAAAAAAAATAATGCAAAACATTGAATGAAGCTGGTCTTTTATTTGAAGGCAAGCATAAGATATGTTTAAAGAAGGTGTCTTAATAGCTTAAATTTATTATATAGAGCTTGATGGTCTTTGCTCTCTTACAAATTTTGATCTAGCTAAGAAGATATGGACGTCATATATATGAAATGGGGGCTTCCCTGGTAGCTCAGACAGTAAAGAATCTGCCTGCAGTACAGGAGACCTGGTTTCAATCCCTGGGTCAGGAAGATCCCCTGGAGAAGAGTATGGCAACCCACTCTGGTATTCTTGCCTAGAGAATTCCATGGACAGAGGAGCCTGGCAGGCTACAGTCCATGGGTTCTCAAAGAGTTGGACACAACTGAGTGACTAATACTTTCACTTTCATATATGAAATATTAATAAATTATGTAAGAAAGTAGATACTCAAGGGCAACTGAATGGCATATGGACTATAAAGAGATTGTATGAGAGGTCTTTTTCCATGTTGTCATCATTCTGTACTTTACATGGATTGGATTCACAGGCAAAAACTGAGCATTGTCTTCCCTAGAGTTAGATGTTCCAAGTGCCAGGGACTGTTTCCCTGCAGTCTATGGAAAGAATCCGCCTGTAATGCAGGAGACCCCAGTTTGATTCTTGGGTCAGGAAGATCCCCTGGAGAAGGGATAGGCTACCCACTCCAGTATTCTTGGGCTTCCCTTGTGGCTCAGCTGGTAAAGACTCCGCCCACAGTGCAGGAGACCTGGGTTCGATCCCCGAGTTGGGAAGATCCCCTGGAGAAGGGAAGGGCTACCTACTCCAGTAATCTGGCCTGGAGAATTTCATGGGCTGTGTAGTCTGTGGGGTCGCAAAGAGTCAGACACAACTGAGTGACTTTCACTTATGGAAATACCTTTATGAGCGGCACTTAGCAGAGGCAGGAACACAGCAGCTCTGGCTTGCCTGGCTGAAGCATGCCCAACGGTGCTGTATCATGGAAACCTTCTCAGCCTGTTTGCAGTGTTGCCTGACCCTGCTTGTTGAATGTCGTTCATGTGGGCCTTCTGTGAGAAGGCTTATTTCCCTTACTGTATTTGGCTGAGACAGCAGTACCGTGGGTGGCTTCAGCATTAAGTTTGGAGCAGAGGAAGTATTGCAACACATGCCAAGAATTGAATTTTATTTTTAAAAGCTACTTTTCGCAGATTTGAATATCTTGACCCTCCCTGGTTACAGCAGACACATCACACATGGGAACTGGTGGAAGGTGGGTGACTTGAGCATGCTTTAGTGGCGAGTACATTTTCTTTATAGGACTAATCTCAAGAGGTAACACTTCCTTTTGGGGACCCTTATCTCTCAAACTCTTTTTTTATGGCTCCCTCTGCCCTCTGTTCTCATTTCTAGCACTCTTTTAGTATCATGACAAGCTTTGTGACTGAGGTAGTTTTGCTTTGCTTTGTGAAAGAGCAGAATATATTTTGTGGTTTCACACTTAAGTGTCCTGTCCTCTGTGTGACCACTGGGATGAAACAGTTCAAATGTAAACCTTGGAAGTGGGGTTGATGGAGAAAATCAAGACCACCAAAAGCTTAACCCTGTGGACTTCGGAAAAGCATTCACTTAACTTCCCCTTCAAATGGTTCTAGATGATGGCAGGATGATCATCCTTGGAAGATTTGGTGAGGCAAATGATGAGGCATGTCAGACACTCAAGATGTCTGTAGGTACGAAGCCTCAAAGCATCAGTGGCACCATTTTCTTCCTATCCACTGGTCCTCAGGCTTTATTTCTTAGTTGCAACAATGCCTGGATTTTTAGGAGATGAGTATACTCCAGCATTCTTGCCTGGGAAATTCCATGGCCAGAGGAGCCTGGTAGGTTATAGTCCATGGGGTTGCAAAGAGTTGACACGACTTAGCAACTATACAAGAAACACTCATGACTTAAAGGACAGTGGGCAGAAATTCCAGATCTCAAGAGTGCAAAGGCAAAGCTGACCCACTGAGTGTGAGAGAAGGCATATGTGTTTTCTCAGCTGTAGCAGGGGAATCCTGATGTAGCTCCATGAAGGCTACAGGCAGGATCAATGTGCTAGTGTGGTTGCAGTGTTAGGGAAGTGTGTCATAGTGTTTTGGCTTGTGGGTGGTCTACCTTCCCCTTCCTCAGCTTTGGTTCCTAGACCTGGAGGCCTCTCTCTCAAACAAGACTGTGGACTGCCAAGCTGCTTGCTGGGAAGGACTCTGGAAGCCTTACAAAACATGGTCTCTATCAGATACCTGCAAGGGCAAGTTTTGCTCAGGATTGCTATCAAGTTGGCTGTTTCTTCCTTTGAAATGTGCTTTAAGAACTGATGTACTTGATTTTTTTTTAAATTCTATATATCTATTTGTGGCTGTACTGGGTCTTTGTAGCTGTGCATGGGCTTTCTCTGGTTGCGGGGGTTGGGGGCTACTCTCTAGTTGCAGTGCTTCTTGTTGCAGTGGCTTGCCTGTCTTAGAGGCCATTGCGTCTTCAGGGAGGTGCAACTTCTTGTTGCAGTGGCTTCTCTTGCTGCAGAGTATGGGTTCTAGGATACGAGGCCTTTAGTAATTGTGGCACGTGGGCTCAGAGGTTGTGGCTCCCAGACTCTACAGTGTGGGTTCAGTAGTTGAGTCACATGGGCTTAGTTGCCCCTCAGTATGTGAGATCTTCTCAGACCAGGGATCAAATTGGTGTCCCCAGTATTGCAAGGCAGATTCTTAACCACCGTACCACCAGGGAAATGCAATATATTTGATTTTTTAACTTTGCTTAACATTGGGTATTAACTCAACGCTCAGTCTTGTTGGCTGTTGGTCAGTGCTCTTTGGAGAGAGGTCCTCACGGTAAGGCTGTATTCCAACCCTTTAAACATCTGTCCTTACACAGATGCTTGAAATGTGAGGGGTATGAGGAGCAGAGAGAGGCACATTTGTCTCTTCCTTTGATGGTTTAAATGTTTCAGAACTTTCAAGTGATTTCAAGGATACTTTAAATCCATGTAAATAAGATTTCAGAAAAGGTAGAGCCTAAGAGAACAACAGGCTCTGGGTCCAAAATTCATAATTATCAACTAAAGACAAAAGGATGGGTATAGCTTTGATGATTATTTATATATGTGTGTATTTATTAATTGGAATCCACCCTCCAGCAAGGAAGACGTGAGAAAGGAAGGTGAACATGTGAAGATCCCAGAACTCAGTGACAGAAAGGTCCTATTCTCCCTTCCCAAGACTGGACCCTCAGAAGACACCAGGTGTGAGGGGTGAATCACACGTTGAGTCAGGGTTGAGCTGGATGGGACCGGACATGTTGAAAAGCCAGAAACTAGAGCAAAATGCCGCGGATCAAAAGCAGGTAGCAGGTCTCAGGACAGATGTAGCTTCAGAGCCGTCTGGCCTCTAGGAGATGTTCACAGCCTCTCTCCTTCTCCAAGTTCCAAATTTTACCCTCAAGGAGAAATATTGGTAAAGGATTAAGGTCAAGGTCATTTACTGTGCCTCAGTGCTACAGGTTGGAACATCTTTCCTAACAAAGAGGATGAGCTCTGGGTCCCCTGTGGCAGGAGTTTCTCTGGAGTCCTCTGGCATCTCCTGGAATCTTCTTTCCTCTCTTTCTTTCTCAAGATATATGCAGAAGGAAGGCCTGAATTACAGGTTCAGGAATTGCCCTGCTCTAGGAATGTCCTGGAGTTGACGACTAGATCAGCTGAAAAGGACAAGTGCTAACTCTCTGGCTTGGCTTGGCCTTGACGTGATTTTCCGTGGATCTGCTTTCCCTGTTCATGACTATGGGCCCAGGGGAAGAAGAGGAGAGGATTGCCTTTATCCTAGACAGGCCCTCACATTGTCCAGCTTTGCTCTGGGAACTGCAGATGTAGATTGATGTTGGAGCAAAATTCTCATGGACTAAAATGTCTGTGTTACACTTTTCTTTTCTGTACTTGTCTTCTTGAGTTCCTTGTGGAGGGCATTTGTAGGAGGGCAAGATTCAGGGATTTGAGATTCTGTATCTTGGCCAAATACAATTTTCTCAATGTCTTTCTGTCATGTCATGATTTATGGTCCGCAGAAACTGAAGAGGCAGAACACAGAGTTTGGACACAAGGCAGGATGCCAGCAACTAGGAGAACTGTAGAAATTAAGAAAAATTGGTCATTCATTCTCAGTCATTCAAAAAATATATATGTTGGTGCTGTATAAAATGGAATTGCAGACTTACCTGAAATGGGATCCCTTTTGTTGAAGGGTTCACTATTTAGCAGGGCAAATGTACCTACAAATGAATATTTATCATCAGTGGGAGAAGTGCCATATTGAAGAGGAGTATTGTAGTAAGTTACAACCACTGGGCAGAACTCCAAACTCTCCCTCCCAAAACCCTGCCCCATTCTCCACTCCTTCCTATCTTTCTATCTTTGTAGTTATAATTTTTAATATCTGTAAATATATAGTGCATTTCTATGAACGTAAAAATTCAGCTGCTTAAAGCTTTCTCAAAGCCAATGCAGGGGTGGTAGATGGTAAGACCAGTCCAACCCTGGGCTCCATTTTCCTTTAGTCTCTTCTTGGACTTCTTTTTTTTCTTTCAGAGGCACTGGTTATACCTACAACCAAATGATAGGTGTGGTTCTAAGGGGGAAAGGAGAAAGGACACAATAAGGGACTTTAATGCCAACACGGGCACATTCTTGACATGTCATGTGACCTAGGCTGGCTCACCAAGAGTGAGTACTGGCATATGGGGACCAAGCCTCAATCAGTAAGAACATTGCCTTCTCCTGGCCTCATCACCTGTGAACATCAGGGAGAACGCCTGTGATAGGATAGAGGGCTGGGCGTTTCCTCATTGGGGACTCCAGCTCTCCAATGAAGCAGCAGTGGGTGGGTTGTGATTAAAGATAAAGCAGGGATGAGAATCCTGTAAAATATGATGTGTTGGAGAGAACAGGTTCCTTTTCCTTTCCCTCCCAGAAGAGAGAAGTTGTCTGTTGCTTGGCATCTACACTTCAAAAATAATAAAAGTATACTTGGGAGGTTGGGAAGATAATGTCTAAAGACTGAGGAAAGATTAATAGAATCCCTTTATCCCTGCTGGCAGCAAAAACAATAAAGAAACAACCCACCAAAAAACAAGACCCAGCCTACCAGTGTAAATTTTCAGTGAGCTATAAACAGCCACTATACAACACCACTATGCATCTATAGTCAACAGTAATGTTTGTATAGTTAAACTTGTGTTTAGGGGGTAGCTCTTATGTTAAATGCTCTTACCATAATAAAATAAAATTTAAAATAAATAAATGAGACTTCCCTGGTGGTCCAGTGGTTAAGAATCTGTGTTTCTATTGCAGAGGGCATGGGTTCGATCCCTGGTCCAGGAGCTAAGCTCCCACATGCTGCGTGGGATGGCTAAAAAATAAATAGATAAAAATACATTTTAAAAAATGCATAAAGACAAAGGGAAAAAAGAGAAATGCAAGGCATAGGCTGTGAAGTTGGGTCAACAATGCCTTCCTGGTGTGAAGGAAGCATGTCCTGGGTGGAAGAGGTTTTAGCAGTAGAGGACTGGTTGGAAGCCTAATTCTACCACTTACTGGCTGGAACATCTTAGGCAAGTGACTCAACTTCTCCAAGACTGTTTCCTCATATGTTTCATACTGTTATTTCTACTCTCAAAGAGCTGTTACATGGACAAAATGATATTCTATATGTGTGTGCATGCATGCTCAGTCGCTTCAGTCATGTCTGACTTTTTGTGACCCTATTGGCTGTAGACTGCCAGCCCTTTGTCCATGGGATTCTCTAGGCAGAATATTGGAGTGGGTTGCCATTCCCTCCTCCAGGGGATCTTTCTGACCCAGGGATTGAACCTGAGTCTCCTGCATTGGAAGGAGACTCGGGTTTACTGCTGAGCCATCTGTGAAGCCCAATATGCTAAATATCTATGTATATAAACAACCCTGGCACAGTCCTTGGCATTTAGAAAGAGCTGAATAAATGATGCTTTTGCTGTTGTGATTAAAAGGTAGCCTTGCTGGGGGTAGCACTGCCTGAGCCAGCCTTCTCAGACTCTCAGTGGAGAGGAAGAGGCAGGCTATCTTCCTCTTGATGGTTCAGAAAAGTGGATATTGGGCTGGAAAAGCAGAGTTCACATCTTTGCTGGCTTCTAGGTTCAAACTCCTATTTTGGTTTTCTAAAGCTGCATAACAGATTACCCCAAAACAGTGATTTAAAATGACATTTATTGATTTATTCATTATTCTGCAATTTGGACAGGATTTAGCAGGATCAACTCATCTCTGCTCTGTGTCACACTGGCTGCCATGGCTCATCTGGAGAGGTTCAAGTGGGGCTGGAGGATTTTCTTCCAAGATGGTTCACTAGTGAGTTGACGTTGGCTGTTTGTGGGAGCTTGACTGGGACTCTCGGTGAGGATCTCCATTCTCCTCATGTGGTTAATTTGGTCTTCTCACAGCATGGTGACTGGGTTTTGAGAAGGTGCATCCCCAAAGCACACATTCTAAGGGGACAAACCTCTCCTTTCATCAAGCTTGCTAATATCCCATTGGCCAAAGCCAGTTGCATGATCAAGGCTAGGAAGTTGAAGAGGTGGAAGGAGGAGGGAATGACATCAGTCGTGGATGACATCATTCATGGTTCACTGGTGGCCACCAAAGTAAGGTTCACTAAAAGCAAAAAAAGTGACATGTAAGAATTTACAACCCAAATTCTGAATTCAGAGCAGATTCTCTATCCACTAGCTCCTATTCTTCATTGTAACTGATTCTTATGAATTAGTCTTTGGATTGATGCACTCACGATCTTCAAATACCCCTGGAAGATGCCAAGCAGGCCTTCCTAATGTGCTACTTCCTTCACCCTTCATTTTCCAAAATATAAATATTTTAGATGAATGTACAAGGAGTCCAGGGCTGGGTGGATCAATGAGTTAGGTCTAATACGTGCAGTTTCGTGAGTCTGAATTGAACCATCTAAAAACATCCTCAGATCTGCTCACCTCCCCCTGTTCACCCTGGATGAAAAAGTTTTTTAAAAATTTTATTGACAAGTAATGAATTCTCTGAAACCAGCAGCAGAACCATTGTATTTTACCAATAGGTGTGCATTACCCGAATAAATGAATAAAAGACTTTATTTGCAAGAGGGAAAAAAATCCATTTAGTGATTGAAACAACTTTCTCTTTTATAGCTAGTAGTATTAATTAGCCTTCCCTTCCTCTCCTCTTTTAAAAAGAGCATGTTTTAATTGTTACCTTTTTTCATACATTTTTTTTTATGTCTGCAGTTTCCAAATTGATACTTGGCCTACTAGTAAGATCTTAAAAATAGGCTTGCCTTATTTTTGAGAAAGACAGTTTTCAATTAATTAAAAATGATTTCATTTCAAAACTTAGAAACCTACTGTGAATCCCGAACCTAATACTTATGTTCTATAATTGCATGAAGGAGGAATGTAGAAATAAATTTGGTTGAATGTGTAATTAGCATGCTCATAGTAAGATTACTGTTTCACCCTCTTATGCTTCCCAGGGAATGTACAGAAGTCTCAGCTTCCACCAAAAGCTTTTGAATTCTTTGGCATCAAGTGGTTTAGGAGTGGAAATGTGCAGAAAGCAAGTGGGGTACCCACTGGTGAGCTGAAGGAAGAGAAGGATGAGGCAGCCCTCCCTTGGGGTCCTCCCCAGATTTCTCTGTATAGAGGAAGTAGTGCTTGCAAATGTTTCATGTTTCTGATTTCTCTTAGAGCTAGAGACCTGGAAACAGCTGTAACATTCCCACACAATCAAAACTGTATTGCTTTCTCTTTTTTTCCTCCAACTGAACCTCCCTTCTTTGTCATAGATCTGCCTCAATACACATTACTCTAAAGAATGGTATTATTGATTAAGCCCTTATGTTACCGGAAGGGGGACCCATTCCAGGGCTTGAGAACAGACTCTTGTCTAACACATTGAAAAGAATTGTTCATGTCACACATGTTGACACAGCAAGAGATTTTTTTGGGAAGGTGGAGAGCACCAGGGCAAGGGAGCCCAGGAGAACGGCGCTGCCGTGTGGCTCGCAGTCGGGCTTTACAGCCATGGGGTTAGCTTTCCAAGTTGTCTCGGGCCAATCATCTTGCTTGTGCCCATATTTGGTCCCATTCAAGGCTCTTCCTGGTGGCACGCACATCTCTTTGTCAGATGATTTCTAGCACAAGAATTTCTGAGAAGTTGGTGTGTGTATGCTAAGTGGCTTCAGTCATGTCTGACTCTGTGATCCCGTGGACTGTAGCCTGCCAGGCTCCTCTGTCCATAGGATTCCCCAGGCAAGCATACTGGAGAGGGTTACCATTTCCTTCTCAAGGGGATCTTACCAACCCAGGGATCGAACCCGTGTCTCTTATAGCTTCTGCATTGGCAGACAAGTTCTTTACCACTGCGCCACCTGGGAAGCCCTAGGACAATATTATGGGTTGATGTCTCTTCCCTTCTTTTGACCCCTCCCAGATTCTCCTGGCTGGTGGTAGTTTATCAGTTCTGCATTCCCTGTTTGGGTCCTCTTGTGAGACAATGCATGCAAGTGGCGATTATCCTTCCTGGCCGGGGCGGGTGGTTTCAGTCAATGGTTCCCTAACACTTATGGGAACTTGGACTGAATAATGCTACTTACATGTATTATCTCTCGACTCTAAGAAGTAGATGTCATGTGGAAATCAAGACATAGAAAGGTTAAGTGATTGGTCTAAAGTCACACAGCTTGGTTCTGAGCTTAATTCTAAAGTCCTTTTTTTTCAACCATTACTTCATTGCCTTTCATGTTAGTAAGGAGAAAGTAACCAAAACACCTAAGGTTCCTTTTCCCTGTATAGGTAACTTCTCCTAGGAAAGACATGCTTTGGAGGCAGGATAGTACTTTTGAGAGCATAATTTGGGATCAGCAGATGCCAGATCTGTCTCTGGTTGTCTGTGTGACTGTGGGCAACTATTTCATTTCTCTGAGCTTCAGTGCTCTTGTGTACAAAGTAAGAATCAGAGAGGAGCACACTGTACTGGTTAAGATTGTGACCTACTTGAAAAATGAAATGAAGTAATAGTACATGCTACTACATGGATGAACCTTGAAAATATGATACCAAGTGGAAGGAGCCAGTCAAAAAAGACTATCTATTATATAATGCCCAGAAGAGAAAAATCTTCTGAAACAAAAAGTAGATTAGTGGTTGCCTAGAGCTGAGAAGAAAGGGGGAAATTGGGAGGTGACAGCTAAATGATATAGGACTTCTTTCTGGAGTAGAGAAAATGTTCTAAGATTTGTTATGATTGTGTATCTCTATGAATATACCATTAGCCACTGATGCACACTTTAAATGGTGAATTGTGTAGCATGTGAATTGTTGTTTGTTGATCAGTTTCTAAGTCATGTCTGACTCTTTGCAACCCTATGGACTGCAGCATGCCAGGCTTCCCTGTCCTTCACTATCTCCCAGAGTTTGTTCAAGTGCATGTCCATTGAGTCGGTGATACTATCTAACCATCTCATCCTCTGTTGCCTCCTTCTCCTCCTGCCTTCAATCCCTCCCAGCATCAGGGTCTTTTCCAATAAGTTGGCTCCTGGCATCAGGTGACCAATGTATTGGAGCTTTAGCATCAGTCCTTCCAATGAATATTCAGTGTTGATCTCATTTAGTATTGACTGATTAGAAATCCTTGCTGTCCAAGGGAGTCTCAAGAGTGTTCTCAGCACCACAATTCAAAAGCATCAGTTCTTTGGTACTCAGCCTTCTTTATAGTCCAGTTCTCACATCTGAACATGACTACTGGAAAAACCCCATAAATGGGGCCTCCATGCCTCAGCATCCTCACATGTAAGATTGGGATTAGAGTACCTACTCCATGGAGTTGTTGAGAGGATTGAATGCACTAAAGTACACAAAAGCATGGAACAGTGTCTGGCTCCCATAAACTCTTTTGTTTTTAATTGGGGTATTTTTAAAATTGGGGTTTAGCTGCTTTTGCTACAATATTGGAAAAGATCAGTTTTCATTCTAATCCCAAAGAAAGGCAATGCCAAAGAACGTTCAAAGTACCGCACAATTGCACTCATTCCACACGCTAGCAAAGTAATGCTCAAAATTCTCCAAGCTGGACTTCAACAGTACATGAATGGAGAACTTCCAGATGTTTAAGCTGGATTTAGAAAAGGCAGAGGAACCAGAGATCACATTGCCAACATCCATTGGATCATCGAAAAAGCAAGAGAATTCCAGAAAAACATCTACTTCTGCTTCATTGACTACACTAAAGCCTTTGACTGTGTGAATCACAACAAACTGCAGAAATTTTTTAAAGAGATGGGAATATGAGACCACCTTACCTGCCTCCTGAGAAACCTGTATGCAGGTCAAGAAGCAACAATTAGAACCAGACATGGAACAACAGACTGGTTCCAAATTGGGAAAGGAGTATGTCAAGGCTGTATATCATCACCTGGCTTATTTAACTTATATGCAGAGTTCATCATGCGAAATGCCAGGCTGGATGAAGCACAAGCTGGAATCAAGATGCCTGGGAGAAATATCAGTAACCTCACATATGCAGATGACACCACCCCTATGGCAAAAAGTGAAGAGAAACTGAAGAACCTCTTGATGAAAGTGAAAGAGGAGAGTGAAAAAGCTGGATTCAAACTCAACATTCAAAACACAAAGATCATGGCATCTGGTTCCATCACTTCTTGAAAAATACATGGAGAAACAGTGGAAACAGTGAGAGGCTTTATTTTCTTGGGCTCCAAAATCACTGAAGATGGTGACTGCAACCATGAAATTAAAAGATGCTTGCTCCTTGGAGGAAAAGCTATGATCAACCTAGACAGAATATTAAAAAGCAGAGACATCACTTTGCTGACAGCAGTCCGTCTAGACAAATTGTGGTTTTTCCAGTGGTCATGTGTGGATGTGAGAGCTGTCACTTCAGTTGTGTCTGACTCTTTGCGACTCTGTGGCCTGTAGCCCACTGGGCTCCTCTGTCCATGGGATTCTCCAGGCAAGAATACTGGAGTGGGTTGCCATTTCCTTCTCCAATGGATGTGAGAGTTGGACCATAAAGAAGGCTGAACAGCGAAGAATTGATTCTTTTGAACTGTGGTGTTGGAGAAGACTCTTGAGGGTCCCATGGACTGTGAGGAGATTGAATCAGCCAATTCTAAAGGAAATCAATCCTGATTATTCATTGGAAGGACTGATCCTGAAGCTGAAGCTCCAATACTTTGGCCACCTGATGCAAAGAGCTGACTCATTAGAAAAAGCCCTGATGCTGGGAAAGATTGAAGGCAAATAGAGAACAGGGTGACAGAAGATGAGATGGTTAGATGGCATCACCGACTCAGTGGGCATGAGTTTGAGTAAGCTCCAGGAGATGGCGAAGGACAGGAAGCCTGGCATGCTGCAGTCCATGAGGTCTCAAAGAGTCGGACAGGACTGAGCAACTGAACAACAACATAGTTGCTTTGAGTTCTCAGATGGCTCAGTGGTAAAGAATCTGCCTGCCACTGCAGGGGTCTTTAAAGCTGCAGGTTTCATCCCTGGGTCAGGAAGGTCCCCTGTAGGAGGAAATGGCAACCCGCTCCAGTATTCCTGACTGAGCATGCATGTTCCAATAGTTGTTTTACAATGTATTGGTTTCTGCTATACAATGAAGTGAATCAGCTATATGTATACATATATATGGAGAAGGAAATGGCAACGCACTCCAGTATTGTTGCCTGGAGAATCCCATGGAAGAGAAGCCTGGTGGGCTACAGTCCATGGGGTCACAGAAGAGTTGGATACCACTTAGCAAATGAACAACCATACAAATATCTCCTCCCTCTTGGACCTCCCTCCCTCTCCCCTACCCTGTCCATCTGGGTTGCCACAGAGCACCGAGATGAGCCCCCTGTGCTATAATCCTTCAGGTTCCCAACAGACATCTGTCTTACACATGGTAATGTGTATATGCAAGGAATGTCATATTTCTATTATCAGTATTAATTTAGTACAACATCTGACTTATGTCAACAAAGATCCGTCTAGTCAAGGCTATGGTTTTTCCAGTGGTCATGTAAGGATGTGAGAGTTGGACTGTAAAGAAAGCTGAGTACCAAAGGACTGATGTTTTTGAACTGTGGTGTTGGAGAAGACTCTTGAGAGTCCCTTGGACTGTAAGGAGATTCAACCAGTCCATCCTAAAGGAGGTCAGTTCTGGGTGTTCATTGGTAGGACTGATGTTGAAGCTGAAACTCCAATACTTTGGCCATCTGATGTGAAGAACTGACTCATTTGAAAAAACCCTGATGCTGGGAAAGATTGAGGGCAGGAGGAGAAGGGGACAACAGGATGAGATGGTTGGGTGGCATCACCAACTCAATGGACATGGGTTTGGGTGGACTCTGGGAGATGGTGATCGATAGGGAGGCCTGGCATGCTGCAATTCATGGGGTCGCAAAGAGTTGGACACGACTGAGCAACTGAACTGAACTGACCTATGAGAAATGTTTTGTAAGTGGCAGCTATTGGTAATAGCAACTAGGACATCACTGTTTAAGGGAATTATCTGAATTCGAGAAATCCTGTGATGGGATTGCTTTTGAAAATCAAACACAATGGACTTAAAGAGTGCTCTGCTCATCCTGCTGAGAAGCCCTGAGTTTTGGGTTCTAGTATCACTCTCTTGACTCTGTGCCCTTAATCACATGGATAGACATTCAGAGATGTTTGGCATCACCCACCATCATCAGGAAAGTCCCAGGTATGACTTCATCCTGTCAGCCCCCGAAGCTTTGTGCCTGTGGGCCCGCCCAGTCCCAGGCTAGATGGGGGAGTCCTCTCACTGCCTATGAAGCTCTCTCAGGAAAGAGATGCTGGGACTTACCTGGTGGTCTAGTGGTTAAAACTCCGTGCTTCCAATGTAGGAGATGTGAGTTCAATCCCCGGCTTGAGAACTAAGATTCCACATGCTATGTGATGTGACCAAAAAATAAGACTATTTAAAAAAAATAAAAAGGAAAGAGATGCTAAAACCCTCCTCCCAGCTTCTCAATATTTGAATTCCCCAGCGCTGACTTGCAATCTGTTCCATTTTCTGGCTTAGCTTCAGGAAAACTTTGAAGCCAACATTTTGCCCAAGAATGATAATCGACTTCATTCAGGCTACAAGTAACACTTACCCCTTCTGTTTCCTTCAGATGAACTCTGCTCTGTTTTTTTCTTAAATGGTTAGCATTGTTTCTCAGATCCTGTCAAGAGCAGACAGTGATAAAAACCCTAACTTAATGAAAACATAAACATTTTGGCATCTCAGCCTTGTAATATGTGGAAGTCAAAATGATGTAAGGGGAATTATTTTTTAATTCCTCAACACGAAGCTCATTCAGAACCTACACAGATGATTCAAAGCCAAAGAAAGTTTAAGGAGGAGGACAAAGACAAGGACCCAGTTTCTTTACTGTGTTCGTGAAACTTTGGGGGGGTTTGAACAGCCTTAGCTACTTGAGAGCAGACTGGAAGCCCATGCCTTTGGCGAGGCTCATCACTTACCTTGTTATTTACCAGGGAGGGAAGTTGAGTGCTGTATGAATGACTGACAGAGCTGGGCCTTTTGTTGGACTGCATTTAAAAAAAAAATGGGTTGAGTTCCTGTGAAATCCTTCGTTCCTCACATGGCCACTATGAATCATCACTGGAGCCAGATCCATCATGGAATGCCAAGAGCCTGATACAGGCTGATGCATTGCCTTGGCCAAGAAATCTGGGGAAGCAGCATTGTGATAAAGTTGCTTCTTATTTGACTGCCTTTCTTTTAAAATAGAAAATTCTGTTACTCACAGGAAGGTGCCAGAGGCTGTTTGCATCTCCTTTTTCTGTGCAAAAGTGCTTGATTTTTAAGCAGCCTATTTTTATCATCCTTTTCCACCATTCCCAGACTTCATAATGCTGTTTTGAGGACATGGGAGTATGGCTCCTGAACTTGAACCTCGTCGTTGTTCTGTGAGGCTGAGGGCAGAGGAATGGACTGTGTAGTTTGCTTGGTTTCTGTCCTATTTGGAAACTGGAGAAGTCACATTCACAGTGCAAGTTGGAGTAGCTGAATGTGAAACAATCGCTGGGACCATTTCCCTTGAAACTGGGAAATGTTTCATTTCAAACACTTGTACTGAGTACCTGCTAAGGACCAGGTGCTGTACTGGGGGCTTGGGTATTTAAACATTTGTTGTGGTCTCTGTGCTCCAATGAGGAGCTAATGGTGATGTTGTAAAGGACACAGGCATGTAACTAATAGATGCAAGTTATGTTTGGGGTGCAGAGGAAAGGGTAGTCAGCTCTACCTATCCGGTGTCAGGGAAGTCATCATATTGAAAGTGATACTTTGGAGCTTTAAAGAGGAGTAAGTGTTCCTCTCATGGATGGGCTTGGAGGGCATTTTTGTTCCAATGATTCATCCCAATATGATATCAGGGAATTTTTTTTTTTTAATGCAACAAGGATTCTCCACAGTAAACCACAAGGACCATGCTTGATGTATCATTGGATTCCTGACATATTAGATAGAAATCAAAGAGGGACACTAGGGTTTGTATATGGCAACAAGATTGGACTGTGGCATTCTTAACGTTTGGGACTGGATAATTTCTTTTCATTAAGGGGCTGTCCTATGCATTGTGGGATTTTTAGCAGAAACCTTGCCTCTACCCACTATATACCAATGGTATCCCACCTCCATCAGTCATGAGAACTCAAAAATGTCTTTGACATTGCCAAATGTCCCCTAAGGAGCAAAATTACTCTCAATTGAAAAACTGTGGGCTGGAGAGACATTTAGAACAATTCTGGAGCTGAAGAATGGTAAGGGTGGTTGGCAGAACTTTAGAAATACTAGACACATGGAGCCTACATGGGTTGGCTTGGGAGAACT
This sequence comes from Oryx dammah, assembly GCF_014754425.2. Lineage (NCBI taxonomy): Eukaryota > Metazoa > Chordata > Mammalia > Artiodactyla > Bovidae > Oryx > Oryx dammah. Next base: position 6,506,110 of record NW_024080557.1, on the reverse strand, counting down.
ATTTATTAGTATATAAATAACTCTTGGAGCTGCTCATCTGGAGATCTGCTTATCACATAAAGAGCAATGTATGGAGCTTGCCAGGTGGCACTCGTGGTAAAGAACCTGCCTACCAGTGCAGAAGATGTAAGAGATGCAGGTTTGATCCCCGGTCAGGAAGATCCCCTGGAGGAGAGCATGGCAATCCACTCTAGTATTCTTGCCTGGGGAGTCCCATGGACAGAGGAGCCTGGTGGATAATAGTCCACAGGGTCACAAAGAGTTGGACACAACTAAAGCAACTTAGCAGCAGCGGGAATATAGAATATGAGAAGTAGCTTAATAATGTATTGCAGTGCTGTGCTTAGTCGTTCAGTCGTGTCCAAATCTTTGCGACTCCCTGGACTATAGCCCACCAGGCTCCTTTGTCCATGGGGATTCTCCAGGCAAGAGTATTGGAGTGGCTTTCCTTGCCTTCCTCCAGGGGATCTTCCCAAGTCAGGGATCAAACCCAGGTCTCCCACATTGCAGATGAATTCTTGACTGTCTGAGCCACCAGGGAGGCCCAATAATGTATCAACATCTGCAATTCAGAACATCTGTCCAAATGACTTTTCACTTGGAACTCATAATTGAAGTTACCTTTGGTTTCCTTAGTCTGAGTCCTAATACATCGAGGAGGTCTCTCCCAGTTGAGTCCTAACACATCGAGGAGGTCTCTCCCAATTGGCAACCAAACCAGCTTTGCATTGCAAATTCTCTGAAAGCTACCAGCCTTTCTTTAAGAGGTGATCCCAGAGTGTCACCACATGAATTTCCCTTTTGGGTCAGACTCTCAGAAAATGTGCTCACCAAAGGTGACCAAATTCATCTGGCCATTTCTGCATGACCTGGTAAGATACAGAGGACGTTTCCATTTTATGAAACAAAGTATGCCGATCTATTCAAAGCATCAAGATAGAAGCCATTTTTTTAGAGCCAACCAGTTATGGGGCATACAAATATGAGGGGCATAGAGTCTCTGTTATACAAGGGTTCTCAGAGCTAAGATTTTCAATACAATTCATGGTGATTTGAAAGAAGTTAATTAACCTCTCTGTATCTATTCTTTTCCTTTGTAAAATGAGGTAATATCAATACATATCTTTTTATGGGTTGGTGAGAATTGAAAGGAAATCATCCAAGAACGATATCAGCAGAGTGCCTGGTGTGCAGCCAGCACTTTACACACGTTAATGGAAATTTATTGTCACCAATGTTTCAATGCCATCGTAATATGCTTGGAAGCTCTGAGAGCATCAAGACAGGATCCTTGATTGAGGGCAAACAATGGGAATCAGGGAAGGCTCTCTGGAATGGAAGAAAGCCAGTAGGAGTCCTGAAGGAGGAAGACCTAGAAGCTGGGTAGACTGAGCAAGACAAGGGAGTGTTTTCAGCCTTGCTGTTCTCTCTGCTGAACCAGCCATCCTCAGATCTCTGGAAGACTCACTGCCTCCCTCCCTTCCAGATCACTGGAAGACTTGGCTCAAATTTGCTTCTTTCTCATTAAGTCGTTCTACCCACATCCTACAGTCCATGGGGTTGCAAAGAGTCGGACACGACTGAACGACTGAACTGAACCCACATCCTGTGTAAAACTGAACTTTTCATTCTTTCACAACCTATCTCCTTGCTTTATGTTTCTCCGCAAGTATGTCACCTTCTGACATTTTGCTTATTGATAATGTTTATTGTCTGCTAGAAGGTAGGCTCCAGGAGGATGGACTATTTCTAAAGTTCATTCACAGCTATGTAACTACTCTCTAAATTCTAGAACAGTGCAGGGCACAGGGCTGGAGTTTAAGAAATATTTGTTAAATAAATGAATTCCAGGCATGTGGTCTGAAGCATAAGGGTGAAAGAGAACATCTGTTTAAGGAAATGAAAGCAAATTGATATGGCTTAAGTGTAGAATGTATGTTTTGAAGAAAGAAGAAATTAGGCTGGGGGAAGTAACCAGGAACTTGATCATAGAGAACCTTCTTTGGCCTCGACCTTTACCTGAAGAACCATTTGAAGGATTTAAAGGATGGTCATAATTTTATTCTATAAAGCTCACTCTAGCATCAATAAGGGGCTTCCCAAGGGGGTGCTAGACCGCGAAGCTGGGCAGAGTGTGCAGGACAAGAAGGTGATTTCAGTCTTGCTCTTCCCTCTATTGGACCAGCCATCCCCAGATCTCTGAAAGACTCACTGCCTTTCAGATAGCGAGGATGCAAAGAGGAAGCTGACTAAGCACAAGAGGAGCAGTCACGTGACCCTTGTCTGTTAAGATGAAAATGAATGAAGGTCTGACCTGGACATAGGTGATATGGATGAGGAGACATCTTTGAAATGAGGTTGGAAAGGGCAAGAAGTTGACGGTTAATTGGATGAGGAAGGTAAATGGTGAGTGAGGAACCTAAGATTATTTCAAGGTTTTAGACTTGGACATTACCCAAGCAGGCAGGTGCCCAAGACTGGATCCATCTTACACTTTATTCTGAGACTTTATTTTATTTATTTATTTTGTAATTGGAGGATAAAAGCTTTTTAATGTTGTGTTGGTTTCTGCTGTACAACAATGTGAGTCAGCCATAAGTATACATATACCCCCTCCTCTTGAGCCTCCCCACCCCTTCCCTCCCATCATGCCCCTCTAGGCCATCACAGAGGCCCAGGCTGGCTTCCTACTAGCTATGTATTTTACACATGGTAGTGTACATATGTCGCTGCTGCTTTCTCAATTTTCTGGAGTAAGGTGTACAAAGGCAATGCACCACCTCCCCGCCCCCCCCAGAATGTTTCAGGACCCCTGAGTCAGCAACAGAGGTAGCCATCCTGATAAGATGATTCTGATTATTTTTCTTTCTGCCTATTTGCCCTATGACTCTGCTTTTGTCTGTCTGTATTAGACCCGGAAGCAGATGCTGAGCCTAGGATTTGAGTACCAGCAATTTATTATGGAGATGATGCCTGAAAACACAGATAGAGAAATAGGTACATCTAATAGAGAAGGAAAAGAAGTCAAGAATGAGCGCTTGATTGAGCAGGTTACCATTGTGAGCGTCTGGGACTCAGTTCACTGATACCTCTGGGAAGTTGGGTAAAAAGTGGTTCTCAAAATACGGACCTAGGTGCAGCAGTATTGGCATCAGCTGTGAGCATCTTAGAAATACAAGTTCACAGGCTCCACGCTGATCTACCATATTAGAATCTCCAGGGATGGAGCCCATGAAGGTATTTTAACAAATGCTCCAGGTGATTCTTCTGTATATTAAACTTTAGAATCACTGGTATAGAATATGTCTTAACATTAGCCCCCACGGACAGCAAAAAGCTGGGTGTACTTTCCTACCAACTCTGGTTCTTTGGGGTCATTAAAAATAAAAGTAAATGGGAGATGGATGGTTGTCCTGTAACCTTCAGTGAATTGATTTTTAGGTATATTCTGTGCTATGAACTGCTTTCCATGATTATACCCGAATTTGGCTTACAAGATGATGTTTTCTAAGCACTGTGGGAAAAGTTGAAATTAGTCTTATTCTATTTTATCCCCTTGCTGGAGCCCTGCTTCACTACCTGTCACATATTTCTTCTCACACTGAGACCTCTTTTCCTTGTGCTTGACCTGTGGTGAGTTGGACATCATTTATAAGAGTCATAGAGAAAAAAAAGAAAAAGAAAAAAGAACAGGAATAGGTACATATTAAAGTTGGCATAATTGAAACAAGCTGAATGACAAAGACCCACTGGCTCTTGATGTGAAGTTTTGAGTTACCTTGGTCAGATTTCTGAAAAGTTTCAGAAAATGTCATAGACTTGAAGGTTTTTGAAATAAAGACTTCAGTTGTTGCCTAAAAACCAACCTCAGGACTGATATACTGCTTGGAATTTGACTCTTTCTTTTGGGATGAACTGTTGAATTTCCTAAAACTTCTGAATTGTAGGATTTGATCACTACTCTCTGGCTCCTTGCATGAAGATTTCACTTGGTTGACAGGGGGCACTCATGGGGAGAAAAACCTAATTCCCAGAAGTAAATAACACACACCCAACAGAGTATTTCTCTACTCACATTTAGCCAGGCTCCTTACATCCCAGTATGCTGTACTTTTGTGGGTGAATTTCAGTTGGTCGCTGCTGAGGTGACCAAGTCAGGCACATCTTCCCTTCCCCACCCCCATCCTGATCTCATCATTTTAATGGAAAGAACATCTGCCCATTATTCTTTAGAAACTCAAAACCGAGTCCTCCCCAGTGACAGTTAATAATAGTTAATTCTGTTGGTAACCACATCTCACTCCTTCAGTCTCTTCTCCAGTTTCACTCTCCCTAGAGATGTCCTCACTCACAGGTCTTTAAATATCACCTTACAGTCACTCAGTCAGTCACACAGTCATGTCTGACTCTTACAACCCCATGGACTACAGCCTGCCAGACTATTCTGTCCATGGGATTTCCCAGGCAAGAGTACTGTACTGGGTTGCCATTTTCTTCTCCAATGGATCTTCCTGACCCAAGGATCGATTGAACCCACGTCTCCTGCATTGCAGGCATTCTTTACCACTGGGCCACTCAGGATTCCATGTTGATAAATTCAAATTTTCTATCTTCATCTCATTCGTCTTTATCTCAGACTTTTGCTGACAGCTCCTGTGGCTGGTACCCAAAACTCAGCTCATCTAGAAGGAGGCTCCTGATCCTCTTCAGGGGTCCTGAGTGTGCTCCTTCGGCAGTGTTTCCCGTTTCTAAAGAGCATGCCTCCATCCACACTGTTGCTCAAATCAGAAGTCTGGGGATTGTCTTTGTTGATCCCCTTTCCCTCATCCTCTGCATCTCTGCATTTGCTTAGCTTTGTTGACTTTCTCTAGGCTGTGTCTTGAAGCCATCTACTTTTCTCCATGGTCGCTGCTCCTGCAGTAGGGCGGTCAGTGGCCTCTGAACTGGTCTCTCAGTAGTCTCTCTGCAATCTCCTCATCCCATGGCAGCTAAGGTGAGCTTTATGAACACAGAGCTGATTGTGTCCCTCTCCTGCTTAAAATTCTTCAAGGATTTTCTGTAGCTTTCAAGATTAAGTTCTAAAGATCTACAAGGTCCTCTAGGATATAGCTCTCCAGCCTCAACTCTTGTTTCTCTCTCACTCAAATTCTCTCCAAACTCAAGGTCTTTCCCCTGCTCTCAGTCTGCGTAATGCCTATCTCACTCTAAGTGCTGTTTTTCCAAAGGAAGCCTTCCCTCATCCCACTGAACAGGTTACAATTGTCCTGTTCATGATGTCCTGCTCACACAAATTTTCTTTCACAGAAAGTATCAAAAGTGATTCATTTTCCATGTAATTTTGTATTTACTATCTATTGGCCAAACTAAGGTATGAATTTGTAAGGACAGAGACCATGTCTGTTTTGTTCACTGCTAAATTGTTAGCATGTTTTACAGAGCTGGACACTAAGTGAATGTTCAAGTGTCAGTTGAATGGATGGATGAGAGATGTTGGCAGTAGTTAAATTCCAGAGTGATTAAAGATAATTAAGGTGTCCAGGAAGACTTGGGAGAGAGGGCTGACCTGGTGAGCCAGTGTGAGAGGTTCAAAATGGAGAGGCTTGGATACTTCCTTCCTCTGTTCTGTGTACTAAGCTATAGAGAAGAGATTTAGGGATCACCAAACAAATTGGACCAGAGTGTCTTCTTAATGAAGCTGTTCAAGAGTCAGTCATCTCATACAATTCAGAGCTCCTGGTAACCTGGTTAGAGAAACTTGTCCACTTAGAACCTTGGGCCTGATTCACACACTTGGCGACTGGTACAGATGGAAATGGGGATGGAGAAAGGAGGGAGAGGAGACAGAGACAGTGGGAAAGAAAGTTCCCGTGTGGTGGGGGAAGCCCTTCCCATGCTGAGACAAGAAGCAGAGAAGAAAAACGCTTTCTGCCTAAGAGCCCAGATGTGGAGGGAGCAAGAGACCACATTGAGGGGGCTTAATGAATGGCAACTGACTACCTGGCCTGGATACTCCCTTTGTTTGGGGAAGAGAGTAAGGCAGTAGTCAGTGGAGTAAGAGGGCTAAGTGCTCATTCTCATATACCTCCCTTATTGGAAGTAAAGAAAACCTCCTCTTTAAGAGGAAAAGAAATAAGTTTTCTCTCCTGAGGCCAGGATCCTGAATGTGATCACATGCCCCAGTAGTATTTCTTGAGTGGATCCTAAGAATTTCCTCCTTTGAACTATTAATTTGTTGATTTCCCATTGTGAAACACCACATTATTCTTACCTGGAGAATTCCATGGACAGAGGAGTCTCGCAGGCTACAGTCCATGGGGTCTCAAAGAGTCAGACAACAGTGAGCAACTAACACTGTCACTTTCCCCATTATGCTTTATATCTATATTATGTATATCCCTTATATTATTAAACAGTTATTACCTTTTTATGAATCAGTATCTCCCAGTAGTCTTTGAGTTTTTTGGAGGAAAGATCACACCTTTATCACTACTGTACTTCTAGGTCTATGAAGATTTTTAATACTCAATAATGTTTACCATACACATATGCACACAAAAACGTGGTCACGATCTGAAGATGATGAGACACTGTTCATAACATTCCAGCTTTGAGGAGATTCTCTGTTTTTGTTGGTCTTTGCGTTGTTTCTGTACTGTTCTAAATCACTAAAGTCAATCCGTGATCATTACAATTCTGTACTTCTCCAAATAACCTATGAGTATATATTTTAATTTTCTCCCTAAATAATCCAGGAAGAGACAATAGAAAGCCATGATTTTAGGTATGCAGAGTCCACATAGGTTTGCAAGAGCATTTCAAGTTTATAAAAAATCTCTGGAGGTTGTTGCAAATTATTTATAAATAATGAACCAAAGTGATTAACCTCTTCATGTGTATGTGAATGAGATTATCCTTTTTATTTTCAGCCCAGGTTTTGTGTGCATATGTGTGTGTTGGGAGACACTTGGAAACTAAAATATTAATAACTGTACCCTGCTTTTAATGAGGACCTGGAGATAGTGAGATCATGGCGGCATAAACCTAATGCTACACAGCTAATTTAGTCCAAGGATTTCTGTGCTACACAACAAGATAAAGGCCTTAAACTCTGTTGAGTTCTCTCTCTTTTTCTAATGATGGATTTCCCAAAACACAAGGGTGTATGACACAGCCACTCATGTTTAAACTAAAGACTATGTTTTTCTCTTTGCTGTATGATCAATGAAACGTGTCAGTCCCCAAGACATGACCAAACAGCATCAAAGCAGGAATGAAAATGCAGACGTTGTCTGCATAATACTTCTGAAAGCCACCAGGAGACTATTAAGGGATTTGAGACCAAACACTACACTAGTAAGATTCTTAAGAAGGGACAGTTAGTTGTTATGAGAGTCACATCTGTGTGTTTGGGAAGTGGGGCATTGTCACATGTGGAGCAAAGAGAGAAAGAAAGCAGATTAAGGTATTCAAAGATGGATTCTTGGGGATTAAAAAAAAATGGTTGTTTTAATTTTAGATTTTGTTTTTTAGATCTTAGATATTTTAAAATTTTATATATCACATGTTAAGTAATTTCATATATTTAGGTATTTTAATGATTAAAAAAAGGAGTGGGAAGACTTTTGACACTGAGTTCTGTTAGCCAATATCTGTACATTTTTTCTTTTACTGTGCAGCGCAGCATGTGGAAGCTTGGTTCCCTGACCAGGGATCTAATCCGTATCCCCTGCATTGAGAGTTCAGAGTCTTAACCACTGGACCACCAGGAGAGTCCTGGTGTCTGAGCTTCTCAGTGTAGATTGAGAGACGGAGGTCTCAGGAGAGTTTAAAACATATTCAGGCTATCCAGGCATATCTATGAAGTGGCGGGGGCAGTAGCCTTTAGTGGTCTATTTATCTGAGGTGATTTATGTGAGGTTGAGGAGTATTTTTATTTTTTTTAAAGCCTTACTTCATGGAAAACAAAAGGATTGAGGGACATGTGGAACATCAGAGTGTCTGAACCCAGACCCATGGATTCATACTGATGCCCTGTAGTGCGGTGGGGGTGAGTAGAGGGGCTGCTCTGCTACAGGTTAGAGGACCCATTTCTACCAGTGAGACTTGAGAAGATAGTCCTGTTTTGGGGAAATGTGGAATGGAGATATAGTGGAGACTGTGAAAAAGAAATAACTCCCTAGCTCCCTATAATGTTACTGCTTTAGCATTATAAAGATTTGCTTATGGATCACAAGGAATTAATGCCTGGCATGGATACCAGTGTTAGTATGTCCCTGGACCACTTGTTTATGTTAGAGAAAGGAGGAACTCAGTGTAGACCTGATGTTCTTAGAACACTATGACAAATGAATGTCATATTGTCAGAACTCCATCCCTTGGACAAGACTGTATGGACCAGGGTCTATATGCAGCATGTCACCAGGCTCACACTTTCTTTCACGGAAACTCTTAGTATGTTTCATAAAACAGGTTGAAAACCACCACAATCAATACGATTTAGGATGGTTGTTGCTGATGTTACTTGAGAGAAAATATTAGTCATCTAAGTTCAACAAGTGTTCTACCCAGATTGAGTATATCAGAATACAGAGAAAGACTTCAGCCTTGTTCTTCACCAGCCTCTCCAAACAGGAGGATGGTTGAAGTGAATATTAAAGAGGAGGGATTGTAAGTAGCCACAGTGTTGGCCACACAGTCTCTTTCTTCCTTGGGATTCTTTTCCTCTAACATGCAATATTCCTGAGAGAGGCAAACGGCATAGTCTTATTACTGGGGACATTAGATGATATGAAAAAAAGTGGGACTTGGGCTTCCCCCATAGCTCAGACAGTAAAGAATCCACCTGCAGTGCAGAGGACCTGGGTTCTGTCCCTGGGTTGGGAAGATCCCCTGGAGGAGGGCATGGCAACCCACTCCAGTATTCTTCCATGTACAGAGGAACCTGGCAGGATACAGTCCATGGAGTTGTAAAGAGTTGCACATGACCGAGCGTAACTAAGCATAGGGAGTGGAGCATTTGATGAGGAAGAAAGAAAGCAGGAAGAGAAAGGTTAGAATAGATCACAAATTTCACTGACATTACAGGTTGGTGTGGGACAAGCTCTGCTCATAGTCATCCTCAGTTTTTAGTGTGTGAGATCCATCTTTGGTGTTTCCAACTCAGGATGCAATTTGCCATCCCTGACTTTACGTATTCAGAGTAAATGTATTCCCATGAAACTCGAAGCCAATATATTACAACACAATGTGGACTTCCCAATATGATCAATTCTGGTTGTGCATTGGCCATAAAGCAGGATCTTTCATCTAAGCATGACAAGGTGCTTTATATGTAGTCTGTATTTTTCTCCACTTTTTACAGTTAATAGAAAGGTATTGGGTTGGCCAAAAATATTTTTTGGGTTTTTTCATACCATCTTATGGAATAACTCAAATGAATTTTTTGGGCAACCCAATAGAAAGCTGCCTAGCTGGCTAGAAAACAGAAGCAGAACTAGAAATAGAACCTAGAAGTCTAACTTCTCTTTTTCACACTCTTTCTAAAATTATGGGACTGTTTTCTTCCTCCTTCTCCTTGTCCCATTGCTCTTCCCACTTGTGACTGTTGTTCACAGCAGAACTTCACAGAAAAGACTTCCCTGGAAGTCAAAAACATAGAACTGTGAAAGCAAAGTCCTGAATTTTCAACAGCCTATATTCTTGGAATACCAGGGAAGGATATTTCTCATCATTGAGAGAGCTGTTCAGAACTCATTATGAAAGTGTTACTGAGAGGTTTATATTCATATCTAAGTCAGATATTATTGGACTGTGTTTCTTATGTTAAAACTTGATATTATGACCTGTAAAAATGGGGTTAAATTATATCCTTAGTAGGATTTTCTGAGGATTAAATGGAATAGTTTATATTAGATGCTTAGCTGCTTTTTATTTTATAGCTGTAGATGAAAGGAGAAAAAGGTACCATATTGAAACCTTCAATTTAACATAATTCAAATAATTTGAGTTCCATAAATATTTCCTGTGTGTCTATTTTGTGTGAAGAAATGCCTTCTATTCCCATAAAGATGAGATGTTAACTGAATTATATCACACTTGGTTCTGTGTGGATGCCTGTGGGAACCATTGTGCTGCTGCTGCTGCTAAGTTGCTCAGTCATGTCCGACTCTTCGCGACCCCATGGACTGCAGCCTACCAGGCTCCTCCGTCCATGGGATTTTCCAAGCAAGAGTACTGGAGTGGGTTGCCATTGCCTTCTCCAAACCATTGTGCAGGAAAACTATATACCAACAGTAATATTGGTACCATCTTTGTTGGACATTTCTTTAACATAATGGCTCAGAGCTTGGGTTCTAGAACTGCCTTAGATCAAATCCTGCTTCTGACCCTTTCTGGCTGTCTGACCATGGTACATTTCTTAATCTGTGCTGTAGTTTCTTCATAATATTAATAGTACTTATTTCATAGAATTCTAGAGATTTTACTTTTATTTTTTAAATATTTGTTTAGTTGGCTGCACTGGATCTTAATTGCAGCATTCAAGATCTCTTAAAAGTTCAGTTCATGTATGACATTAAGAGTCATGCTTGGCTTGATGGTAAGTGCTCACTCACTGTTAACTCATCCTTATGTGTTGCAGCTTGACCAGTCAGGGTGTACTGTCTGTCAATTAGAAGTTTTGGTTGGCTCTCCATCACAGCTTCAGAGGAGGAAGTACCCTATTGGGTCATAGTATTCTAGAGTCTATTCCTCCATTTACACGTTTAGACTCCCAGTTTTGTAAATTCCCTGAAACTTATCTGAAGGCTGATTTATTAATTTGCCACAAAATATAACCACTGTGTACTGTAATGGTTAAAAGTCTGAACTCCAGAGAAGTGTTCCAACTTAGCTTCAAGCTCTGACATAGCTGCCTGTTCTTGGTCAAGTTGCTTATCCCATCTGAGCTTCAGTTTCCTCTCCTGTAAGATTAAAATCATAAGTATACCATTTTCTGTGGAATGTGATGAGGATTACATGCTATAAATCACGTAAACCGCTTAGTACCTGGGGAAGAAGCCGTGAAGATGTCAATTCCTAGGTTCTCCTTTCTGAGTTCTCGGCTTCCCTTGCAGTCAGATGAGACCATGTGCCTGAACTTTGGCTATTGGAACATGAACACAGGTGACGTGCATCAGTTCCAGCCTTGCTCACCAAACCTCCACGTACATTTTCTGTCCTCTTTCTCTATCCACAAGTGGCCTTAATAAGTCTCTGCCGACTCAGGGGACAAGAGTGCCAATGACTGAAGGAGCTGAGATTCCTGATTAAGTGTAGGCTAGGGCCTCCCTGTTCTTTCCAGCCAAAACCCACATGCAAGCATAAGTGAGGGAGAAATTTTAAAACTTTTATTGGGTTAAGCTGCTGAGATTTTGGGTTTTTGAAACAGGATTTTTAGCCTAGCCTGTGTAGCACAGTAGCTGACTGATCAAAATGATCAGCAAACATTAGCTATTAATAGTAAGCATCCTCAGCAATCAGACCTTGATGCTCATAGTCACAGTTCTCTCCCTATTTGTGGCTCCATGTGAGAAATTAAATAATGGTGCTCTACATTTCTCAAAACATTTGTGAGTAAAGGAACCAGAACAAAGGAACATGCTTGTTAGAGCCACAGCAACAGTGATTCTGACAAACAACTGAGAAGCAGTAATACAAACCCACTGGTTCCTCAGTAGTGAGCTTGGATTGACCGTGCTGTTTCTATTTTCTGATTCAGTCAAGACAGGGCTAGGTAAACATCAATACATTTGTTCCCTTTGGAATAGTCTTTTAGAGATGTTATGTCCATCATCCTCATAGTGCTTGCATATCCTTTCTTCAAGCAAGGTCCAAAGCAGTTGATGCAATAAAACACTCTAAGTTACCAAAAATCTATTTTTTCCTCTGTTACAGTGATTCACCCTGACATGCCAAACTGATGCTATGTGTATGCAGTTGGAGATATATTAGTACAACTTATGCTTCCTTGAGGCTCTTCCCTATCACCCTGATTGGAATTTTAAGTATTACTCTAAAGTCTTTTAAGAACCAATTTGTTGATGTTGACAGTTGGGTTGGGTCATATCTGAGGGATATATTTTAGTAATTAATTTTCAGGGAATAACCTTGACTTTTGCCCATAATATTGTCTCACTGCTCTGCTTTCCATTTATATTTTGTGCCCTTCAACCTAGATAGCATATTCAAAAGCAGAGACATTACTTTGCCAACAAAGGTCCGTCTAGTCAAGGCTATGGTTTTTCCAGTGGTCATGTATGGATGTGAGAGTTGGACTGTGAAGAAGGCTGAGCACTGAAGAATTGATGCTTTTGAACTGTGGTGTTGGAGAAGACTCTTGAGAGTCCCTTGGACTGCAAGGAGATCCAACCAGTCCATCCTAAAGGTGTTCATTGGAGGGACTGATGTTGAAACTGAAACTCCAACATTTTGGCCACTTGATGCGGAGAGGTGACTCATTTGAAAAGACCCTGATGCTGGGAAAGGTTGAGGGCAGGAGGAAAAGGGAACGACAGAGGATGAGATGGTTGGGTGGCATCACCGACACAATGGACATGGGTTTGGGTGGACTCTGGGATTTGGTGATGGACAGGGAGGCCTGGCAAGCTGCAGTTCATGGGGTCGCAAAGAGTCGGACACGACTGAGATACTGAACTGAATTGAGCTAGTAATGAGAATTCCAGTTGTTCCAACTTAGTTTTGTTAATTAGTTCTTTAGTGTTAATTGTGTATCTTATCATGGTTTTCATTTGCATTCCTTAGTAACATATTTATTTATTTAGAAATTTTTATATTCTCATGTGAACTACTTTTTAAGGATTTTGCCTTTTAAAACGAAAAAGTATTGTTTCTTTTTCTTATTATAGCTAGGAATTCTTTACACATTCTAGTTATGAATATTTGGTAGGATCTATCTACCCATCTATCTATCTACACAAACACATATATATGTGTATATTCACTTTATTATCCTTATAATTTCTGTAGGAACTGTAGTGATGGATTTTTTTTCCCTCCCTAATTTGTTTTCTCTCTCTTTTTTTCCCCTTGATCAGTATTGTTTGGACTGTATCAATTTTGTAAGCCTTTTAGAAAACCTGTTTTACCTTTGTTGATTTTTTTCAATAGCCTTTCTCTTTTCTCTTCAGTTGATGTCTATTTTTATTTAATTGGTATTTATTTCTATTTATTTGGTGTCTACTTTTATTGTTATTAACTGTTTCTACTTTGAATTAAATTTTTCTTCATTTTTTAGCTTCTTGCAAAAATGAAATCTTAAAGCACTGGTTTTAAATGTTTTCTTTTTCTTTCTTTTTCCAATATATGCACTGTTTTAGCTTTATGCCACACATTTTAACACGTGGTTCACTTCAGTTCAGTCACTCAGTTGTGTCCGACTCTGTGACTCCATGAATCGCAGCATGCCAGGCCTCCCTGTCCATCACTAACTCCCGGAGTTCACCCAAACTCTTGTCCATCGAGTCAGTGATGTCATCCAGCCATCTCATCCTCTGTCATCCCCTTCTCCTCCTGCCCCCAATCCCTCCCAGCATGAGAGTTTTTCCTAATGAGTCAACTCTTCGCACGAGGTGGCCAATGTATTGGAGTTTCAGCTTTAGCATCAGTCCTTCCAAAGGACACCCAGGACTGATCTCCTTCAGAATGGACTGGTTGGATCTTCTTGCAGTCCAAGGGACTCTCAAGAGTCTTCTCCAACACCACAGTTCAAAAGCATCAATTCTTCGGCACTCAGCTTTCTTTATAGTCCAACTCTCACATCCATACATGACCACTGGAAAAATCATAGCCTTGACTAGATGGACCTTTGTGGCAAAGTAATGTCTCTGGTTTTCAATATGCTATCTAGGTTGGTCATAACTTTCCTTCCAAGGAGTAAGCATCTTTTAATTTCATGGCTGCAGTCATCATCTGCAGTGATTTGGGAGCCCCCCAAAATAAAGTCTGACACTGTTTCCACTGTTTCCCCATCTATTTCCCATGAAGTGATGGGACCAGATGCCATGATCTTAGTTTTCTGAATGTTGAGCTTTAAGCCAACTTTTTCACTCTCCTCTTTCACTTTCATCAAGAGGCTTTTGAGTTCCTCTTCACTTTCTGCCATAAGGGTGGTGTCCTCTGCATATCTGAGGTTATTGATACTTCTCCCAGCAATCTTGATTCCAGCTTGTGCTTCTTCCAGTCCAGTGTTTCTCATGATGTACTCTGCATAGAAGTTAAATAAGCAGAGTGACAATATACAGCCTTGACATACTCCTTTTCCTATTTGGAACCAGTCTGTTGTTCCATGTCCAGTTCTAACTGTTGCTTCCTGACCTGCATATAGGTTTCTCAAGAGGCAGGTCAGGTGGTCTGGTATTCCCATCTCTTTCAGAATTGTCCACACAGTCAAAGGCTTTGGCATAGTCAAGAAAACAGAAATAGATATTTTTCTGGAACTCTCTTGCTTTTTCCATGATCCAGTGGATGTTGGCAATTTGATCTCCAGTTCCTCTACCAGCTTGAACATCTGGAAGTTCATGGTTCACATATTGCTGAAGCTTGGCTTGGAGTGTATTTCATTGCTATTAATCTCAAAATAATTTTTAATTTTCCTTATGACTTTTCTTTGAATCTTGGACATAGTTGCAGGTTTGCTTGTTTCTCCTTTTAGTTCTGTTAACTTTGGAAGCTGTGTTAATTGTGTATAAATTTCAGCTTTATCTTGTTGCATTTTCCCTTTTACTGTTATAAAATGCTCTTCTTTAACTCTTTCCTTGAAGTCTACCTGATATTAATGTAGCAACCTCAGCTTTCTTTTGATTAGGTTTGATTTGTTTAGATGTTAAAAAATTATTTTACTTTCCCAAGTTTAAATGGACTTATATTTACATTCTGTCTCTTATATACAGCATTTAGAATTGGGTTTAGTAGCCTGAAAACATATGTCTTTTAATTTGATTTTTAAAAATCATTTATATTTAATGTAATTGCTGATATAGTTTTATGCTTACCATCTTATTTTTTATTATATTTTTCCCTTATTTTTTGTCTTCTTTTAGGTCAATCAGGTATGTATTTTATAAATATATTATATGTTACAGACTTCACAAGATATTACTAATGTTGTTACTTTAAAATTTAACATGTATATTTAAATTTATGGTTTTTACCAGGTATTTTCTGCTAAAAGCTTGGGGTCTGAATGGGGCTAGAATTATTTTGCTACTGTCAAAATAAAAGGACTTAATGCATGACAAAAGGGGGCGTGAAGAAGAAAGAGAGGCAGAGTGCAGGTAGAACAGGAGCTAGTGAGATGGCAGAAGGTCAAGAACTTTATGAAATCATTTCTCCTTGAAACTCCTAATTGCCAGACCTTTTATAACTACCACAGAAATATTGAAGTGCCTGATAAATATGTATTTTTTTATAGAATAATTTAATCATTTATTCAACCAGTTTTTCCATTCATCTGCAAAACATCAATGCAGCATGTATTCCAGTTCTGGGCTAATTGCTTAATATAAAATGATTAAAATAAGATAGACATAGTTCCTGGCTTCAAGGAACTCATAGTCTATAGATAAATCATATATATATATATACTATAAACAGATATGAATAAGGTCTCATTTAATTCAGAATGGTTTGAAATTTAATTAGGTCACCATGTCTCTAGAAATCTCCAATCAATTTCCATTAGACTTAGGAAAAATCTAAATCTTTAAGGTGGTCTCTGTCTTCATCTTTTATGGCTGTTCTCTCAGGTACCATTTCCCTAGGACCCAAATTCATTGCTACCTCAGAGTTTCTGCCCTCATAGTTCTGTCAGTTTACAACATTTGTCTCAAACTTGCCATAAGACTGATTTCTTCACACCTTCAACTCTCAGTTTAAATGTCACGTCTATAGTCAACATCTGACCACTCACTCTACCTTAATTCTGTCTACCTTGCCAAGTAATTTTTACATTACCAAAACCTGACATCATCTGATTTATTAATTTTTTCTGTGTTCCCTCTACTGGGATGTAAGTTTCATAACAGTAGAGATCTGTTTTTCTTCATTTCTGTATCACAATTTCATTGTATATAGTTGGTGTTGAATTCATGGGGGCTTAGAGTAGAGTGTGACAGCTCCCCTCCATGATACTTTATTCTTACTCTCCTGAAGTTCCTTCATTCCAAGGTTTTGACAATAGTTGGTGCCATGATTCTGGAGGGAAATTCTTTGCCATAGACTGTGTGAAGAATTTGAGACATTATTCTACTTATAAGAGATAAGGGGAATGTGGTAAGTGCTGGAGTAAAGAAGATATTAGAAGCAGAGAGCTACACTACTTGTCTCCTTTTGATGCTCTTCCCTCCAAATTACGAGACTCATGAATAGTTGCTATTGATTATAGAAATCAAAGTGTTGAATTTCATCCCAAAGTGGTCTAATTATGGAAAAAAGCAAAAAATCAAGGAAGCTAAAGCTTGAGAGATAGAGAAGAGGATATGGGTGTTGGGCTTCACCAAAAAGGCCAGCAAGCTGTACTTGCCCAGCCTCAAGTCCAAAAAAAAAAAAAAAAAAAGAGCCTGGAGTCAGCAATAGAGACATAGATGCTTTAAGGGATGGGGAGATTTATATGTTTGAATCAAGGTCCAGGAGTGATACCCTGCTGTTTGCAGCAGATGGCAGGCAAGACATGAAGACATGGCTGCAGTCTTCACTGGGGTATGCTGGGAGGTGGGCAGAGGGGTTACCAGTGACAGGAGGAATTGAAGTCAGGTTGGCTCATTGGTTACCAGGGAAACCATCAGAGGAGCAAGCCCCTCACTGCCCTTTTGATAAGCTAGTCTGGTGGAGATGTTCTGATATAAATATTAGAACAATCATTAGCTGGGACTAGGGGCAGGTATGTAGACATTTGCTGATTAGGCTCTATGATTAAGAGGAAAGATCAGTTGTGTGAGTAGGGTATGGGTGAGGCAGAGGCAGGTCAAGTGAGGATGTTCAGAGAACAGGAGAAAAGTCATCATGAGTGGCCTGATCATATGCAGAAATATTGAAGGGGCACTTCTTGAGGCCACAGAAATGGGAAGTTCAATACAATCTTGCCTAGCTCTCGTAGGGTAAGGAGAGAATGATAATTAAAATCTTTGCTACATAAAAGAGTTGTGCATTAAAAGATATTCTAAAATGGGGGAAATGATTGTGAAATGATTAAGCCTGTCCACTAGATGCAAGAAGGGGGCTGTTCTGTAAAGTCTTTTCATATTGTGTGTAATGACTAAGGTAAGTCTTAAAGAATCAGGCAATGTTTTCCATGTAGACAAAGCAGTTTTGAGTGAAGAGTGTTTCAAGAAGAGATAGCAACATGTGAAATAGCATAGTGGCGTGAATCAGTATTCATTTTTTTAAAAAATCATTCACTCACCTTTAGTGAGTTCCTACTAATTGCCAGGCTCTGCACCAGTCATGGAACTGCTGGGATTCCATTTTGCCCTGCAGGCAGCAGACCAAGGTAGAAGTTCAGAGCATAAGTTCTGGTGTCAGATGGACTTCAGTTCAAATTTTGGCTCTACTACTTCTGAGTTGTGCAAACAGGCAAGTTCTTTAATTTATTTGTGCCTTGGTTTACTTGCTATGAGTACACATAAGAAAATGCATGTTGAGCATTTTGCCTAGTGCCCTGTGCTCGTGCTTAGTCATTCAATCATGTCTGACTCTGTGACCCATAGACTATAACCCTCCAGGCTCCTCTATCCATGGGATTCTCCAGGCAAGAATACTGGAGTGAGTTGCCATGCTCTTCGCCAGGGGACCTTCCCAACCCAGGGATCGAACCTGGATCTCCTGCACTGCAGGCAGATTCTTCACCATCTGAGCTGCCAGGGAAGTGCCCAGTGCCTATATGTGACCAAACTGTCAGCCACTCGTCCTTCTATCATGTTGTTAATTTGGTATAAATGAGCACAAAATACTTGTGTGGGTGTACAAGATAATGAACTTTGTAACTGTTGCAGGAAGGGGGACCCCTTCTAGGACCTAAGGGGGGCCCTTGTCTAACACTCAGAAATGACTCATCTGAGGAGACACACGTGCTGACACCCTCTATTGGGAAGAGAGTGCCCGGATGGAGAGCAAGAGGGTGAGGGAACCCAGGAGGACTGCTCTGCCACAAGGCTCTCAGTCCCAGGTTTTATGGTGATAGGATTAGTTTTCAGGCTGTCTCTGACTAATCACTCTGACTCGGGGTCCTTCCTAGTGGTGCCCACATCATTCAGCCAAGATGGATTCCAGAGAGGTGGATTCTGGAAGTTTGGTAGAACATGTGGCATTTCCCTTTGACCTTTCTCGAATTCTTCTGGTTGGTGATGGTTTTTAGTTCTGAGTTCCTTACCAGACCTCCTGTCATAAAATAACTCATGCAAGCTTTGGTGCATGGCCAGAGTGGGTGGTTTCAATCAATGTTTCCCCTAACATAACCACTGGCAGGTCTTTTGTGTAGTACATCATTATGGGGAAGGCTAGAAGTTTTTCCAAACTCTTCTCCTGGGGCCAGGGGTGGGGATTCTTGATCTCATTCCCCTGGTTATGAAAAGTTTTCACATAGAGGCAAAGCATCCTTGTACTTCTCTGGGAGGGTGGGGAGAGTTGCTGGCTGGGTACATCTGCATCACAGCTTTCTGGGTAAACTGGTCACTCCCTACAGATTTGTTATCATGCTAAAACTGTCTCCTCCCTTCCTTTCTGGAGCTTTTGCAGCTGTTCCTGGAAGGAGACCAGTTGAAAGGATTGTTATAGACCCGGAACAGCTGGGATCTTTAACGATCTGTCAGCAGCTCACAGCGAAGTTCCAACACCCTGAGGTAATGATGAGGGTGGTAGAAGGCTCTGAGGAGGAATTGATTCTGCAATAAGCTAAAAGCTCCTTGGAAATCTTGTGACATAGCTATGGAGAGGCTAGAGGCCTGGAGAGGGACGTGGGGAAGGAGGACAGGAGAGGTTCTTCTCCAGAGATGTCTGGAGGGCAGAAAAATGAGATCCTGGGGGAGACTTCCAGTGTGGGCAGTGGGGGAGACATCCTGGGGCCAAGAAATTACAGCCTCATAATAAACTGGTCAAAGCAATCAATAGTCACACTGATTGTCATTTGCTCACAAATTGCACACCTGGTCTCCCTCGGAAAATCTTGGCCACAAGACGTAGACTGCTGATTCTGAAGGTTATGGACAGTAATTACTCTCTGTCCCATCGCCTGTCTTAGTATCAGCCCCAAGACCCTTGGTCTCTTGATTCCAAAACAGGGCACAAAGGGCCCAGCAAGTTAGTAGGGAGAGTGCTGCTGCTTGCGTGGCTGCATGGTCTGATGGCCCCATTTGTTTGGTTTTTAGGAACACTAATCATAAGCTAAGAGATTCAAGACCCTGCTATTTTAAAATTTCTTCCATAACCTGGGATTACACCCTGCATTTTTCACACTTTTTTTGGTTTTTGTTTGTTTTGTTTTCCTTGGTTAGGATTAATGACACAAATCCAGCCATAATGAACAAATAAGTTGTTTGTGTCAGTAAAAATTTAAGTCAGAAGGGATTTTGTTTGTTGGTAAATTCAGATGATGACAAGCTCTGGATGTGGCTCTCTCCAGAAGCACATGATATCTTCGGGTCTCTGTATGTCTCTATTGTCATCTCAGTTTTACATTTTTCTGTTATTCTTTACATGATAGGTTTCCACCAGAAGGTGGCAGAGAAAGTCACTAGTGGCTCTGAGCCTTTATTCTACTAGCTTCCACAAGTCCAATGTACAGAGGGAACCCCTTGCTCAAAGGCTTTAGTGTAGAGGACTCTCACTGGTTAAATTGCCATGTGTACATCTTAGAACCGGTCATGGTGCCCCTTATCAGCAAAGCATATGTCACAGATGAGTCTATCCTTGATAGGGGTAATGGGGTCATTTGTATATGAACAGCTTTGAATGAAAGTAAGTGTTGTGGTGGTTCCCCAGTGGCAAACTGGGGTGCAACAAACAGAACATGTGTGAATGTGTGCAGGGGAGGTAAAAATTCCAAATGTTTTACTTCATACTGAAAGTAGGTTTCAAGTCTGTATTGCTTGTCCAGCTTTGATAGGTGAACTCTTTACCACTGAGCCATCAGGGAAGCCCGTACTGCTCTTCCAATCATGAGTCCCCACAACAGTGGATAGATCTGGTTCAATTCAATTCTGCAAACATTTACCAGGCACTTACTATGTGCCAAGATCTGTGGGAGGCCCTGGGAAAGCAAAGAGGAATGAAACATAAACTCTGCTGTCAGAGATCTCACAGTTGATGACTAAGACTATGATAGTATGGATGAGGTTCTGTAGAGTGGGATGGACAAAATCCCACAACAGCACAGAGAAGAGAGTATTCATCATTGATCAGTGACTGACTGGGTACTGAGAAGACTCTCTCAGAGGGTCTTCAAGACTTTGAGTCTTTAAGGGTGAGGAGGGTTTTGTTGGAAGAGTTAGAAACAGGAGAAGCATTCCAAGCAGAGGTACTGGCATGTGCAAAGGTACAGAGGTATGTTGTGTGGTTGAACCTGGATGAGAGAGCAGGGAAAGAAGGCTTGTTAGGCTATGTCAAAAGCTTATGAAGTTTATGAATTCCCAAGTTTTGGAGGGTAGAGTGGAAGGCAGGTTCTAAGATGACATCCAGTGATCAATTCCTTTGTGTAGTCTCCTCCTCTGTGGCTGGGTGGACCCTATGTGTATGAGGACATATTACTCCATGAGGAGGTTATGTTCCATGGCACAGCTGACTGTAAGCAAAGGAGACCTAGTGGGATAGGCCTAATCACATGAACCCTTTAAAAGCAGAAAGTTTTCCCCAGCTGGTGGCAAAAGAGGAAATCAGAGATTTGGATGCATATGGTCATATGGAAAATTCTGAGAGTGGCCTTTGGCAGCTAAGAGCAACACCCAGCTGATAGCCAGCAAGACAACAAGGACCTCGATCCTATAACCACAAAAAACTAAATCTCCTTATCCATAAAAGAGCTCCAAGTGGATTCTTCCCCAAAGTCTTAGCTCAGCCTGGCTGGCACCTTGATTTTGGCCTTTGTAAAACCTTCGGCAGAGAACTCAGTTGAGTCTGCCCAGTTTTCTGAGATCCAGAACTGTGAATTAGTCAGTGGGTGTTGCTTTAAGCTGCCAAGAGTGTGATGGTTGGTTCTTTATTAATAGAAAACCAATATAGATGAGAACAGTGAAGAGCTCATCATAGGATTGTACCTAACTGATTCCAAGACTCTCACAGAAGTGTAACTTCCCTGGGTCTGGGATTGTGTCTTGTGTTTACCAGTCTATAACCAGTACCCATCACTCTGCCTGGTACACAGAAAACAGAATGTAAGAATCACCTGAATGAATGGATTTGTGAACGAGCAGTTCTAACCACTATTACACTTTGCATGGTCTCTAGATGGCTAGTGAGCATATAGCCTGTCTGTGTGTGTGCCACTCTGCCTGCAAGCCTGAATTCCTAAAATGAACCAACAGCAGCCAAATGACTATTTCCTAAGCCAACAAGCTGATTTGGAGTATCAGTTCTACACACAGTGCTATGCTAACCTTTCTGCACATAAAACCCAGCAGCTTAAAGCTCCAATCTTCAGGAAGATTGTTGACTTACTGGGGAGTGAAGATCATCAAATGGAAAGTAATTAGAGGCAATGTGTTATGGGGAGAAAATCAATGGGTTTGTAATGAAAGGACCCGAGTTTGAGACCTGGCTCAGCCACTTACTAGCCTTGTGACCCTAACCTATTATATAATATTTTTTGAGCCTCAGTCTCCTCATCTCTTGGGTACCATGGTAATATTTATATCTCATTGCTGTTGTGACACTCATACAAAATGTTGGAGAAAAGCAATTTGCAAGCTGTAAAGTTATGTCCATATTAGTAGCAAAATGAAATCCTAGGAAAGTTAAAGATAACCCTAGAAATTGCTAGAGAGTCTGGCTTTGGTTGAGATTTCAAAGAATTCATGGTGGCAAGGGCATGGAAATTGTGGGGGTGACTTAAAACCATTTAATGTGCAAACTTAAATGGCTTTTTCTCCTCCTGGGAATCAACTGCATTCAACGACTGCTGAAAAATTTGACAAACAAAGAGCACAGAGACCTTAATGTTCTTGTATCATTCAAGGATTCCATCCTTTCAGCATGGATGGAGCAATCCAGCAGTTATGAAGATTTTAGACAATGACTCTGATCTCAATAAAAACACAAATTGCTTGATTAGGGTAATTACCAAGTGCTTTCTTGGCAGTCTGATGGGGTCAGTCAATAAGGTCAAACTAAATTTCTTTCCTGCCAGAAAATAATGACTCAAAGCAGAGTCCCTTTGTGTGATATCCCCAGGGACTTGCTTCAATTAGTCCAGACTGTAGGTTTGAGGGAGTCAGGAGGCAAAGCAGCTTCCAAAATCTTGGGATGCCAACTCTTTTCCTGTTTGGTAAATTCCTAACCACACTTTGATGGTGTGGGGCTGGGGCAAAGGGAGATGCTGAAGAAATATTTTAAGGTGACTGCAGAATAATACTGGTAACAAATAGATGGTAAGAAGAAATACAGAATGGTGTGAGTTTCAGCCAAAAGCATTGAGCAGACTGAACTGAGAAGGAGGTACCAACTGTAGGATGAGGACAGACTAATCTCTTGGCTTCTCTATATTATATTCTCTCCCCCTTCCTCTTGGCTTGTCTATATTATAGTCTCTCCCCCTTCTCCTGGTAATATAACTCTTCTTTTCTCTGGAGGCTGAGTGAGACTAACTCATCTGGCTCTCCCCTCTAGTTACAGTGTTGGGCAAGTGACCTAGATATGTCCAGTAGAATACCCATACCTTTTGGTCATAGTGATTCAAGAATCAACCCACTCAGAACACTCTCCAATTCCCTTTTGACATGGGTATCAGGGAACATGTCTTTTGTTAGGCTGCCAGGGTTGCTAAACTAGATCTTGGGCTTCTGGAAATAGAAGAGATAATACAGAAGACATACCTAAAACACGGAGAGGAAGAGACTGAACCCTGATGACTTATTTTGAACCTCTGTGTCCGGTAACATTTGAAGTCACTCATTTGACTCCCCTGTTATAGACACTAAAATTCCTTTTTGCATATGTGTCAAACCTCTATTCCTTGCAATTGAAATTAGCTTAACTTATATAAATACCAAGTCTAAGGATCAAACAACTTCCCACTTGACAATACTCACATTAATTGGTTAGTCTAGAGCCATCTAGGCATTAAGTACAAGGCATTATTCTAGATGTTAGCAGCTACCAAGATTCCTTTAACTATCAGTAAGCATTACTGAGGAACATGCATGAATCAGATACCAGAAGTTATTGTGGCATGTTCTTTTTTGCCCTTGAGGACATCCCAATTGAGAAAGACGTATAAACAAATCACTAAGTCTGCAAGTGTTTTGAGAGTTCAGAGCATGATGCTTCATGGTTAAAGATTACTTCCAAAAGCAGGGATACAAAAATATGATTAAAATATCTAAAATATGATTCTTGCTGTTACTGAGTTTGCTGTTAAGATAAAGAAGAAAGGCATTCAAAAAATGAAAACTCATGTGCTAGAAAACAATGTGAGATTAGAACACAACAGCAGGTGGTATAGCCAGTGGCTATGGAGTTCAGAGGAGAAGGCAATGGCACCCCACTCCAGTACTCTTGTCTGGAAAATCCCGTGGATGGAGGAGCCTGGTAGGCTGCAGTCCATGGGGTCTCGAAGAGTCGGACACGACTGAGCGACTTTACTTTCACTTTTCACTTTCCTGCATTGGAGAAGGAAATGGCAACCCACTCCAGTGTTCTTGCCTGGAGAATTCCAGGGACAGCGTAGCCTGGTGGGCTGCCGTCTATGGGATCGCACAGAGTCAGACACGACTGAAGCGACTTAGCAGCAGCAGCAGCAGCAGTCATATGGACACAGCTAGCAGCAAGAGAGGCTGGGAAATGTAATATGAGCATTCATGTTTTAAAACCCAAGGATTCTAGACTTAAAGAAAAGAGAAGCATAAACATTAGTACACAAGCAGTCTGTGTTATACATTCCTTTCCTAGGAGGCTGTTGGGTTGATGACTGAGGAACATATGCACTGAAACCCTTAACAAGAGCTAATCCACTTTCTTCTTTTTCCCAGCCCCATCCATTAGCCTCCAAATGAAACTGAGAAAATGTAAGAAAAGAGAGAATGTTTGTTAAACACTATTTAAGGAACTTTCTGAGGCAGTTTAATCTCTATATCACTATTATGAAATACACATAATTATCCCCACTTTAAAAATAATGATCTGAGATAGAAAGGTGGGGAAGTAGCATTATTGACCCATTTAAAAGAACGAGGTACTTTATAATCATTAAATATGCCCAGCATTTAATGTTTGTTAACTCATTAAATCCTCACAATTTAGTCAGATAAATATTATTTCTTCTTGCATATATTAAAACCAACATTGGGAAGATAAGCCTGGAATTTGAATTCAGTTCTAACTCCAAAAGCCAGAATATTTCCATTGTACAAACATACTACTTCCCACCATTGTCAGCTACAACTTTTTCAGTATGAGTTGATCCTTTTATTCACTTACTAATTAATTAATCAATCCATCACTTTAACAAAAGAGTTTTAAGCACTCAGAGTGTGTCAGGCTCAAGTCTCTGACCTCTTATGGCTCACATTCTAGATGGGGAAATATAATCATTGAAACAAACATTTATTGTGTGTTTATTATGACTAAGTCTGGTGTTATAAAGACAAGTACAATGCTTGGCATATAGTAGTACTCAATAAATATTGAATTAATTAAAGATATAACCCTAAGGGACTTCATGGTCTATTAGTTCAGATTCAGAACAATGTGAATTGGGGAAAGGATGCTACTGGCCTACAGCTCTAAACTGAAAGACAATCTTTAGATGTGCTGGGTGTGAAGAACTGTTGGAGTCAGGACCATCTTCTCAATGTCCCCCTTGTACACTCTTCTCTGAGCTCCCAGTGAAAACCAAGCAGAACCCAGGCAAAAAACACTGTTTGAGCTTAGAGCCAGTGACTAGCAAATGAGTTCATTCCTTGGCTTGTAGGGGTTGCCTTGTGCTAAAAATCTGGTCATGGTTTCAGGGTGACTAAGGGCAGCTTGAGAAAGAGGAAAAAATGACAAGAACCCCTTAAATACATCTGTATCAAATCAACCCTGGACTTGGAAATGAACACAAGGCATTCCTGAATCAGATGGGCCCAACATGGGGGAAATGTTGCTGCATACATTCCATGTATTGCCCTTTTGGTTTCTCCCCCACCCATCATCCTCCAGGGTACTTCTGAACCACATATCTAAGAGTTATCTATGTGAGAACCAAGGGTAATGATGGCTTCCTGATGGAGATTTCTTAAAAGAAGAATGAATTTTAATATTTGGATGGATGCCCAGATGGAAAAAAAAAAAAGTATGAAAAGAAAGAGAGAGCATTGAAACAGAATGTTTGTAGAACGGAAAATGAAGTGAGAGGGTGCAAGAATTCTCATTATTCTAGGCACCTCTGTGGGACTGCTGGCTTTTAGTGGAATGCTCGGTATCTCTGTTCCTATTGTGCTACTGATAGCTGACAAGAGAATCTCTGATTCTGAAAGAGGAAAAATTGAGGGTAATAATAATTCTTGCTGAACTTTGGGGTCATCTTTTAACCTGTCTCATAATGTGGCTGTATTTTGAGTTGGGGAAATGGCTAAAAATGATTTCTTTAGGGGTAGAAACTTTTAGTCGCAATTTGGGTGCACACCTCCAGAGTGGTATGAAGTTTGGAAGATCTTTAAGGGGGAAAGGAAATAAGTAGACTCAACCAAGGAAAGCAATCAATCCAAATATTTATATCCAAAATGAATGGTGTCATTAACTTAGTCACCTCAGAAAGTTATACACTGATTCCTCTGAAGCTCTCACAGAAAGAGTATTTTTGTCAGAGTTCTTCTTTTCTTTTATATTATTGTTATTATGTAGAGGAGGAAGTGCGGCTATGCTACACAGCATGTGGGAGCTTAGTTCCCCAACCAGGGATGAAGCATGCACCCCTAGCAGTGGAAGTGCAGAGTCCTAACCACTGGACTGCCAGGTAAGTCCCTTATTTTCTTTTCTTTAAAACGCCTTTATAGCCATTATCTGTGCTCTTAAGTAACATAATTCTCATTGCTTTCTGGTTTCTCTTTGTTTAAAAATACATCATCATATTAGGAAGGTGGTAAGGAAATAGATGGGCTTCCCTGGTGGCTCAGAGGTTAAAGCCTCTGCCTCCAGTGCGGGAAACCCGGGTTCGATCCCTGGGTCGGGAAGATCCCCTGGAGAAGGAAATGGCAACCCACTCCAGGATTCTTGCCTGGAGAATCCCATGGACAGAGGAGCTTGGTAGGCTACAGTCCACGGGGACACAAAGAGTCGGACACGACTGAGCGACTTCACTTTCACTTTCAAGGAAATAGAAAAAAGAAACATAGTTGATATCTTAGCATGAAAATATCATGTTGCATTCCTTGAAGTGATCAGACAACCATTGTTTATTGTAGGAAATGTCTAAAATTAACAAAGAAAAAAAAGAATTTTCTTGTAATCCCAGCCACAATGAAAAACACTTGTAACATCTTTCAGGCTTTTTAATGCCTACTTATGTGGCAGATTTGAGGTCTCATTATCACAGCTGAGAGGGGAGAGAATAAAAAGATAATTAATTTCCCCATTTCACCCCTTCCCTTTCTACCCTCTTCTCTCAAGACATTCAAATTCTACTGAGGGGAACAAAAGCACTCTTGTCCTTGTCTTCCAAGGTTTAAGCTCATTTGTGTTTGGGTTCGTGTGTGTGTTGAATGTGTGTATGTAAATTGGGTTTGAGGGATGAAAACTGAGATGTGACCAACCAAGGCTTCAGTTTCAAAGATTAGGCTTGTGGAATTAAGAGAGAATTGTGCTATGTGGAGGAGGAAAGAGATAAATTGGCGCTTTTGTATAAAGGATGGGGATAGCCCTAGAAGAGAACTGATGTGCCCAAGGGAGCTTGAAAGGGTCTGAGAGCTGCACCCCTCCCACCCAGCACCCAGAGTGGCATAACCTCTGGTGATGTGTCCCTAGGGAGAGAGCACTGAACAGCACTGTTTTGAGATTAGTGGCACATGCCTGTAGCCAAACCTATGACAAGTCCAGGGCTCTGAGGGGCACCTCTGTACTCATCTCCAGGACTGCTGCCCTTGTCAATATCAAGATGTTCTATGAGGAATTATGGTAACAGAGGCACTTGACCATAGTCTAGCGGTAGGCACCTTTTCCATTTCTTGGTACCACATTATCCCTGGGTTAGTAGGAAGGTCCAAAGGAAAGTGTGTGTAGGTGGTGGGGGAGGGGTATGAACTAACAGTCCCTGAAGTGGTTCTTCCTTTCAGCTAGGCAGGATGGGACTTTAAACCAGATCTCATCCAATTTAGAAAAAGAAAAGTGGTAATTCTTGCATCTGTATGGAAGGAGCAAATTCATGCCTGATATAGATGTGTTTTTCAAACACAGTCAGAATGGAATCACACTGTATAATGTATCATGATCATTCCATGCTGTTAAATATTCTTTGCAACATAATTTAAAGTAGCTGCATAATAACTCTTTGTGTAGCCAAAGTATAATTTATCTACTTCCCTGTAGCTAGATATTTAGGTGGTTTCTACTAGTCTTATAAAAATTTCTGAGATTAAAAAATTACATTGCTATATGTCTTTACTCACATGTCTTATTTCATTAATTTCTAAAAGAATTCCTGAGTTGAAGATTTTCCAGAATTCTAAAACTCTTGAACTCTTGATGCATATCAATAAATTTTCCCACAGAGGGAGTGTCTTACTTCTCACCAGTAGAATAGGAAGTTGTCCATTTCCTGGCACTCTGGTCAAGCCTGGGAAGTAATGTTTTAAAAATGTTGGCAGTTGGATGCATGCAAAATGGTATTGCCATTTTAACACTCCCTTTAAAATAAAAGAGCCATCATTTCTGTTCATTGATCACCTTAGTTTCAGACTTTTAACTAATTTGTAGACCTGATCTTCCTCCATAGATCATCAATTGCCCTGCTGAGCACAAATCACAAGATGTGTTATATAATAATAAAATGACTCCACCTAGATGCAAAGGAGGTGGGGGTCAGGTGTAAGACAGAAGTGTCCCTGGCTTAGCTGCTACTACCCAGCCATGGTTCTCTGTTATCGAAGAGGAGACAGATATCTTGGGGGGCAGGTAGCCATCTTTGTGACAACTACTTACAAACTATGCACCTGGATGGGTTACTTCACCCCTCTACGTGTCCGTGTTCTCATCTGTTAGATGAGAAGGTAATTATTTAGAGAAGGTAATACCTACCTTGTTGGAGGACTAAATGGGACAGTTTTATAATGCTGTGAGCAGAGTGGTGACATATAGTAAGATCTCATGAAGAGTCAGCTGCCCTTATAAATATTTAAGTCTTTATTTTGGGATCCTATGTTGGGGTTCATCTTTTACAAAACTGTAGACATTATCTGTGCTTCATTTATCTGTATACGTATAATGACTTGTTTTCCTTAATAAAATTTTGGTTTTCAAGAAATGTACATTATAAAAATTTTAAAGTTTAAAATAGAGAAAAAGGAAGAGAAAAATAGATCCAAAACTGTGATTCTTTTCTGTATTCTTTCCAGTCTTTCTTTATCTGCGTGTGTTCACATAGCTATACGCATCATGTGTATATAATTTTGTACCCTAGCTTATGGATTTATGTTAATTTCATATTGACATCTTGTCCTTATATTTGCCCTTTCTGGTGTTGTCTATATCGTTCCCTTGAATGAATGTCCTGTAGTTTCTGTGATGATTCCTGTAATATCAAACATTTGGGGGTGTTTCTAATTTTTATTGCTATCATAAATAGCATGATTGTAAACATTGTCTTTTGCATGGTGTTTTACATATTTTGACTTATTCCTTAGGATTTGGAACCAGAAATTAATTGCCAAATTGCATTTACCAACTGACAGTGTCACCAACAAGCTGAAAATACATTTTACTGCACTCTAGGTGGCAAGGCTTTCTATCTTTAAGTTATAAATATCATACAAACTTACAAAGTGTAACCTCAGTGCCTTTAAAAAATTCTTTCCTTTATTTTTTTCTTTTTAAAAAATATTATTTATTTTAATTGGAGGCTAATTACTTTACAATATTGAGGTGGTTTTTGCCATACATTGACATGAATCAGCCATGGGTGTACATGTGTCCCCCATCCTGAACCCCCCTCCCACCTCCCTCCTCATCCCATCTCTCAGGGTCATCCCAGTGCACCAGCCCTGAGCACCCTGTCTCATGCATCAAACCTGGACTGGCAATCTATTTCACATATGGTAATGTACATGTTTCAGTGCTAGTCTCTTAAATCATCCCAAAGGACACATACAGACTGAAAATGAAGGGCTAGAAAAAGATATTTCACGCAAATGGAGACCAAAAGAAAGCAGGAATAGCAATACTCGTATCAGATAAAATAGAGTGAAATACAGGCCATGAAAAGAGACAAAGAAGGACACTACATAATGATCAAAAGATCAAGAAGAAGATATAACAATTATAAATTTATATGCACCCAACATAGGAGCACTGCAATATGTAAGGCAAATGCTTAACAAGTATGAAAGGGGAAATTAACAGTAACACAATAATAGTGGGAGACTTTAAAACCCCCACTCACACCTATGTATAGATCAACCAAACATAAAATTAGTAACGAAACACAAACTTTAAATGATACAATGGACCAGTTAGACCTAATTGATAACTGTAGGACATTTCACCCCAAAACAATGAATTTCACCTTCTTCTCAAGTTCACACGGAACCTTCTCCAGGATAGATCACATCCTGGGCCATAAATCTAGCCTTGGTAAATTCAGAAAAATTGAAATCATTTCAAGAATCTTCTGATCACAGTGCAGTAAGATTAGATGTCAACTACAGGAAAAAAAAACTACTAAAAATGCAAATATATGGAGGCTAAACAACATGCTTCTGAATTACCAACAAATCACAGGAGAAATCAAAAAATAAATCAAAATATGCATAGAAACAAATGAAAATGAAAACACAACAACCCCAAACCTATGGGATTCAGTGAAAGCAGTGCTAAGGGGAAGGTTCATAGCAATAAAAGCTTACCTCAAGAAACAAGAGAAAAATCAAATAAATAACCTAACTTTACACCTAAAGCAACTAGAAAAAGAAGAAATGAAGAACCCCAGGGTTAGTAGAAGGAAAGAAATCATAAAACTTAGGGCAGAAATAAGTGAAACAAGGGAGACTGCAGCAAAAATCAACAAAACTACAAGCTGGTTCTTTGAGAAGATAAATAAAATAGATAAACCATTAGCCAGACTCATCAAGAAAAAAAGGGAGAAGAATCAAATCAATAAAATTAGAAATGAAAATGGAGAAATACAGACAACACAAAGAAATACTAAGGATCACAAGAGACTACTATCAGCAACTATATGACAATAAAATGGACAACTTGGAGGAAATGGACAAATTCTTAGAAAAGTATAACCTTCCAAAACTGAACCAGGAAGAAATATAAAATCTTAACAGACCCCTCACAAGCATGGAAATCGAAACTGTAATCAAAAATCTTCCAACAAACAAAAGCCCAGGACCAGATGTCTTCACAGGTGAATTCTACCAAAAATTTAAAGAAGAGCTAACATCTATCCTACTTAAACTCTTCCAGAAAATTGCAGAGGAAGGTAAACTGCCAAACGCATTTTTTTGAGGTCACTATCACTCTAAATACCCAAACTCAGTGCCTTTCAATTGGCATTTCTTTCCTGACTTATGATGAATAGTTTTTTCTTTCACTTTCTACAGCTAGTTATTCTTCCCCTTTTGTGATATTTTTAAAAGAACCATTATGATAGCTTCTTGATATGAATTATCTTGAAGCTGGTTTTCTCTCTACCTCAGAATGCTATTACATTGTCACCCATGGTTACTTAGTACCTACGTTAAACACAGCCGTGAAGACATACCCCACGTCCAAGGTAAGAGAAACCCAGTAAGATAGTAGGTGTTGCGAGAGGGCATCAGAGGGCAGACGTACTAAACCATAATCACAGAAAACTAGCCTATCTGATCACACGGACCACAGCCTTGTTTAACTTAATGAAACTAAGCCATACCGTGTGGGGCCACCCAAGATGGAAAGGTCATGGTGGAAAGGTCTGACAGAATGTGGTCCACTGGAGAAGGGAATGGCAAACCACTTCAGTATTCTTGCCTTGAGAACCCCATGAACAGTATGAAAAGGAAAAATGATAGGCTAATGAAAGAGGAACTCCCCAGGTCGGTACATGCCCAATATGCTACTGGAGATTAGTGGAGAAATAACTCCAGAAAGAATGAAGGGATGGAGCCAAAGCAAAAACAACACCCAGTTGTGGATGTGACTGGTGATAGAAACAAGGTCCGATGCTGTAAAGAGCAATATTGCATAGGAACCTGGAATGTCAGGTCCATGAAGCAAGGCAAATTGGAAGTGGTCAAACAGGAGATGGCAAGAGTGAACATTGACATTCTAGGAATCGGAAACTAAAATGGACTGGAATGGGTGAATTTAACTCAGATGACCATTATATCTACTACTGTGGGCAAGAATCCCTCAGAAGAAATGGAGTAGCCATCATGGTCAACAAGAGAGTCCAAAATGCAGTACTTGGATGCAACCTCAAAAATGACAGAATGATCTCTGGCAAACCATTCAATCATCTCCAAGGCAAACCATTCAATATCACAGTTATTCAAGTCTATGCCCCAACCAGTAATGCTGAAGAAGCTGAAGTTGAATGGTTCTATGAAGACCTACAAGACCTTTGAGAACTAACACTCAAAAAAGATGTCCTTTTCATTCTAGGAGACTGGAATGCAAAAGTAGGAAGTCAAGAAACACCTGGAGTAACAGGCAAATTTGGCCTTGGAATACTGAATGAAACAGGGGCAAAGGCTAATAGAGTTTTGCCAAGAGAACACACTGGTCATAGCAAACACCCTCTTTGAACAACACAAGAGAAGACTCTACATACACATGGACATAATCAGATGGTCAACACCAAAATCAGATTGATTATATTCTTTGCAGCCAAAGATGGAGAAGCTCTATACAGTCAGCAAAAACAAGACCGAGTACTGACTGGCTCAGATCATGAACACCTTATTGCTAAATTCAGACTTAAATTGAAGAAAATAGGGAAAACCACTAGACCATTCAGGTATCAGTTCAGTCGCTCAGTCATGTCCGACTCTTTGTGACCCCATGAATTGCAGCACGCCAGGCCTCCCTGTCCATCACCATCTCCCGGAGTTCACTCAGACTCACATCCATCAAGTCAGTGATGCCATCCAGCCATCTCATCCTCTGTTGTCCCCTTCTCCTCCTGCCCCCAATCCCTCCCAGCATCAGAGTCCTTCCCAACGAGTCAACTCTTCTCATGAGGTGGCCAAAATACTGGAGTTTCAGCTTCAGCATCATTCCTTCCAAAGAAATCCCAGGGTTGATCTCCTTCAGAATGGACTGGTTGGATCTCCTTGCAGTCCAAGGGACTCTCAAGAGTCTTCTCCAAGACCATTCAGGTATGACCTAAATCAAATCCCTTATGATTATACAGTGGAAGTGAGAAATAGATTTAAGTGACTAGATCTGATAGACAGAGTGCCTGATGAACTATGGACGGAGGTTCATGACATTGTACAGGAGACAGGGATCAAGACCATCCCCATGGAAAAGAAATGCAAAAAAGCAAAACGGCTATCTGAGGAGGCCTTACAAATAGCTGTGAAAAGAAGAGAAGCAATAGCAAAGGAGAAAAGGAAAGATATAAGCATCTGAATGCAGAGTTCCAAAGAATAGCTAGGAGAGAGAAGAACGCCTTCTTCAGCCATCAATGCAAAGAAATAGAGGAAAACAACAGAATGGGAAAGACTAGAGATCTCTTCAAGAAAATTAGAGATACCAAGGGAACATTTCATGCAAAGATGGGCTCAATAAAGGACAGAAACGGTATGGACCTAACAGAAGCAGAAGATATTAAGAAGAGGTGGCAAGAATACAGAAGAACTGTACAAAAAAGAGCTTTATGACCTGGATAATCACAATGGTGTGATCACTCACCTAGAGCCAGACATCCTGAAATGTGAAGTCAAACGGGCCTTAGAAAGCATCACTACGAACAAAGCTAGCGGAGGTGATGGAATTCCAGTTGAGCTGTTTCAAATCCTGAAAGATGATGCTGTGAAAGTGCTGCACTCAATATGCCAGCAAATTTGGAAAACTCAGCAGTGGCCACAGGACTGGAAAAGGTCAGTTTTCATTCCAATCCCAAAGGAAGGCAATGCCAAAGAATGCTCAAACTACTGCACAATTGCACTCATCTCACATGCTAGTAAAGTAATGCTCAAAGTTCTCCAAGCCAGGCTTCAGCAATACGTGAACCATGAACTTCCAGATGTTCAAGCTTGTTTTAGAAAAGGCAGAGGAACCAGAGATCAAATTGCCAACATCTGCTGGATCATGGAAAAAGCAAGAGAGTTCCAGAAAAATATCTATTTCTGTTTTCTTGACTATGCCAACACCTTTGACTGTGTGGATCACAATAAACTGTGGAAAATTCTGAAAGAGATGGGAGTACCAGACCACCTGACCTGCCTCTTGAGAAATCTGTATGCAGGTCAGGAAGCAACAGTTAGAACTGGACATGGAACAACAGACTGGTTCCAAATAGGAAAAGGAGTACGTCAAGGCTGTATATTGTCACCCTGCTTATTTAATTTCTATGCAGAGTACATCATGAGAAACGCTGGACTGGAAGAAGCACAAGCTGGAATCAAGATTGCTGGGGGAAATATCAATAACCTCAGATACGCAGATGACACCTCTCTTATGGCAGAAAGTGAAGAGGAGCTAAAAAGCCTCTTGATGAAAGTGAAAGAGGAGAGTGAAAAAGTTGGTTTAAAGTTCAACTTTCAGAAAACTAAGATCATGGCATCTGGTCCCCTCACTTCGTGGGAAATAGATGGGGAAACAGTGGAAACAGTGTCAGACTTTATTTTGGGGGGGGGGTCCCAAATCACTGCAGATGGTGATTGCAGCCATGAAATTAAAAGACGCTTACTCCTTGGAAGGAAAATTATGACCAACCTAGACAGCATATTCAAAAGCAGAGACATTACTTTGCCAACAAAGGTCCATCTAGTCAAGGCTATGGTTTTCCCTGTGGTCATGTATGGATGTGAAAGTTGGACTGTGAGGAAAGCTGAGTGCTGAAGAATTGTTGCTTTTGAACTGTGGTGTTGGAGAAGACTCTTGCAAGTCCCTTGGACTGCAAGGAGATCCAACCAGTCCATCTTAAAGGAGATCAGTCCTGGATGTTCAAGGACTGATGCTGAGGCTGAAACTCCAATACTTTGGCCACCTCATGTGAAGAGTTGACTCATTGGAAAAGACTCTGATGCTGGGAGGGATTGGGGTCAGGTGGAGAAGGGGATAACAGAGGATAAGATGGCTGGATGGCATCACTGACTCAGTGGACATGAGTCTGAGTGAACTCCGGGAGTTGGTGATGGACAGGGAGGCCTGGCGTGCTGCTATTCATGGGGTCGCAAATAGCTGGACACGACTGAGTGACTGAACTAAACTGAACTTATACACAGAATTGTCTGGGCATTTGGTCTGGCTATAATAATGGGAGAGAGCTAGATCTGATGGAGTGATGGGGCCTGGGCATTACAGCAGATGAAACCCAAAAGAAGACACAATGAGTCTGAACTCCTTCTCGGATGTTTCTTGGCATTTGACTTATTTTTTTCTGAATTGCCCATTTAAGTTATTTGTTCATTTTTTTCTTGATCACTTATGGATACTCTGTATATTTTGATTATGTTTTGAAATGTTTTGCTGTATGTATGAGACCAAGGAAGTTATATATAAATTGCTTTAAACTATTTTGTTATGGAGCCACTGACAAAATCCCACAGCCTAATGGCTTAAACAACAGACATTTATTTTCTTACAGTTCCGGAGGCTCAAAGTCCAAGATCAAAATATCTGCAGGTTTGGTTCTCTGAGGCCTGTCTCCTTGGCTTGCAGATAGCTGCTGTGAAATAATAGAAAATGTACATATTGGTCTCTGCCCCCATTTGCTGGCACAGACCTCCCAAAACCTTTGTAATGTCCTAGGTGATAAGAGTACTACAAACATCCTTTGTTCTTATATTTGGTCTTTGACCCTGGTTCCTGACACAGAGCTCCTAAGGCCTTTGGGATTTCCTAGGTAACAGGAGTATCTTTTGTTCCAAAGAGGCAACTCCTGGATGGCTTTAGGATGGGGGCTTGTCACAAGATAGACCAAGTCATGATTCGAAGCTTGGAAATTTCAGCTCATCCCCCATTCTCTGGGAAGGGAAGAGAGGGACCCGAGACTGAGTTAGTGATTGATTATGCCTATGTGATGAAGTTTCCACAAAAATTCCCCAAGGTCCCCAGTGGCTCAGATGGTAAAGAATCTGCCTGTAATGCAGGAAACCCAGGTCCCTGGGTCGGGACTATCTCCTGCAGAAGGGAATGGCTACCCATTCCAGTATTCTTGCCTGGAGAATTCCATGGACAGAGGAACCTGGTAGGCTACAGTCCAAGGGGTTGCAAAGAATTGGATACGATTGAGTGATTAATACTTTCACTTTTTCATGTGATGAAGTCTCCACAAAAATTCCCCAATGTGGGGTGTTTGGGAAGCTTCAAGGTTGGTAAACACCCCTTTGTTCAGGGAGAATGATGAATCCCAGGTCCACAAGAACAGAAGCTCCTGCACTGAGGACTCTTCCAGACTGCCTATGTATCTCTTCATCTGGCTGTTCACCTTTATCCTTTATTATATATTTTATTATATAATCAATTGCTAAATGTGTTTCCCAGAGGTCTCTGAACTGCTTTAGCAAATAATGGAATCCACAGAGAGGGTCATGAGAACCTCCAGTTTGTAGTCAAGTAAGACCGAAGTTGCAGGTAACCTGGAGACCTAGTACTGGGGGAAAGCCTTGTGAGACTGAACCCTTAACTTGCAGGGTCTAATTTAACTCAGTTTAGTTTCAGAATTGAAATGACTTGTAGTTCTCCCAGCTAGGGTCAGAGAATTGGTAGGTACGGGGAAAAAAATCCCACTATCTGGTGTCAGAAATACTGTGTTTGAGAAAAAAGGAGAAACACGGAGTTTTCCCTAGACAGCTGCCTCCTCATTGCGTGTTCACATGGTTGTCCCTCTGTACAAGTTTTCCCTTGTTTGTCTAATTTTCTCTTCTTGAAAGGGTGCCGATTGGACTAGGGACCACCCTAACAACCTAATTTTAATCTAATCATATCCTTTAAGGCCTTATCTCCAAATATAGTCACATTCTTAGATACTTGGGGTTAGTACCTTAAGGCATGAATACTGGGGTCAGAGAATGCAATGGCACCCCACTCCAGTACTCTTGCCTGGAAAATCCCATGGGCAGAGGAGCCTGGTAGGGTACAGTCCATGGGGTCACGAAGAGTCGGACACGACTGAGTGAACTTCACTTTCACTTTTCACTTTCATGTATTAGAGAAGGAAATGGCACCCCACTCCAGTGTTCCTGCCTGGAGAATCCCAGGGACGGGGGAGCCTGGTGTGCTGCCATCTATGGGGTCACACAAAATCAGACATGACTGAAGCAACTTAGCAGCAGCAGCAGCAGTGACACAATTCCACCCATAACATACATACCTATATTTTATATGTATACATGTATAGATTTTATATACATGCATACATGCATATATACATAAATAAAAGCATCTTTTAAAATTTATTCATGATAGCTCTCCACATGATACTTATTTGCATGTTTATTTAGTTAAATCAGAGACAGAGTGCTCAGGGCTGGTGCACTGGGATGACCCAGAGGGATGGGATGGAGAGGGAGGGGGATTCAGGATGGGAGAACACATATACACCCATGGCTGATTCATGTTAATGTATGGCAAAACCACTACAATATTGTAAAGTAATTAGCCTCCAATTAAAATAAATAAATTAAAAAAATATGTATATATTTTAAAAAAGATATAGTTGAGTTTCCTAGAAGCAAAGGCTGAATGGCAATTTGTATACAGGTGATTTATAAGAGAAATACTCCCAGGAGAAAACTGTAAGTGCAATGAGGGAATTAGGGTGGGGAAGAGGAAGAAGCTGGGATATGATTTGTGGTTAGGTCCAGACTCAACTTGAAGAGAATGGGAAGAGCAAGCAGCAGCTTTGGGGATGAAAATGGCAATGGTAGATTCTCCAGAGAACATTTGTAGCAGCACCTGCAGAAGCTGGGCTAGGGCACTCCCAAGAGAGAAAGGATCCTGGGACGCCTGAACTAGATACCAACAGCATCTGCAATATCACCTTTTGCTTCATTTTGCCTGACACTTGGCCCATATGTAGAAAAATGGTCTCCTACATTTGCTGATATTTTCCTCTGATATTTTTATGGCTTAAAAAATACTTGAAATTTATTTTCCTATCTAGTATGAGGTAGAAATATCATATAATATTTTCCTAATGGCTTATGAATTTTCTCAATACCAATCATTGAAATAGATTACTGGGGCCTAACAGTGGCCACAGTAAGTGGGAAATTGCTATTTGGTGCCAACATGGGCACCTCTCTGAGGTGAAAGCACAAGCTTTTATGATAATGAAATATTTTATTTATTCTGCCTCAAATAACTACTGTTTGAAAACACATAGTATTTATAATATTAATGGAACTTAATCCCTGGTGGATCAGATGGTAAAGAATCTGCCTGCAGTGCAGGAGACCTGGGTTTGATCCCTGGGTCAGGAAGATCCCCTAGAGAAGGAAGTGGCTACCCTCTTAGTATTCTTGCCTGGAGAATCCCAGGGACAGAGGAGCCTTGCGGGCTACAGTCAGTAGGGTCACAAAGAGTCAGACATGACTAAGCAACTAACACACCATCTAAGAGAAGTCCAACTTACATTTTTTTTTTCACATTTCAATACTGGATATTAATCAGAGAGATAGTCGAAATAATTATAGTCAAAGTTATTAGGTCAAAAACTTACAATAAACGTTGGATGTCAATTTTGTTGTTCTTCCTGTTTAATCACTAAGTCATGCCCAACTCTTTTGTGACCTCATGTAGCATGCCAGGCTTCTCTGCCCTTGAGATTTCCCAGGCATGAATACTGGCCTGGGTTACCGTTTTCCTAACATACAAGTCAATTTTTGGTGTACAGTTCTTAGGCTACAAGAAAGAACTTTTGCTTTACTCCATTAATAGGAATATCTCTGTGCTGGAGTGCTCTTATTTTTTCTGCTGTTGATTTTTAGCATAGTTATTTGCGATTGTATGAATGGAATTGAGTGGAAAGGTACTCATTGTGTTTATTCTAAATAAGAGAACATAGCCGATTACTATACTAATAAGGAAGTAGAAGATCAGTGCAATTGCCCAATATTTTTGAAGCCAACGGGTTAGGCCTAAGAGGCTCTAGCTAGTTATTCTTGATCTAGGATGAAACATTTATTCCAGTTATGCTCCCAGAGTGAGCAGGTAATAGAGGCAGAAGTGATGAAATTGGCCGTTAGGAAGGTGCTTTATATTTAGCGTTGATGTTCATCTCAAGCAGTGAGGTCCTATCACCATGTCTGAGAAGGTTTGTTCTTAGAGGGTGCCTGGTGCCTAACCTCTGAGAAGATGGAAGGTTAAGTCTGACTCCATGATCCTTGTTCCTATCACTGCTTCTCTTTCCTCTCAGGAGAACCGGTCCACATGAACTTCCAGACTCTGTTCTTCCTGGACATGCTCTTGCCCCAGTGGTTGTCACTGCTGCATTTTCTTCCTTAAGGAAAGCACCTCTGCCTTGGCTCACGGTGTATTTTCTTCCCTGGAGAATCCTGGGAAGATGCTTTCGTCCATCTTTCCTACAATGTCCAACTCCTCCAGCAAGTGACCTTCCTTCTAATCTTGGCAAAACCCTGCTGAGTCCTTAGTTGACCTCTTATTCCTTTTACAGTAGAAAAAGAGTTGTTCTATTATTTATCTTAATTTCCCATAAAATCTTCATTTTATCCTTTGCTTCACTTTTCTTATCGTGTTGGTGCACTCCCTTCACTACCAGCAAACTTCCCCTTCCTCCCTGGGAAGGATACCTGCTGTGTATATTTTTATAATTCCTGTGGCTTTCTCTTATCTTGGATGACTTCATGTTAAATTAACTCAGTCTGGCTTGGGGCGTTCACACCCATGATTGCTTTAGTGCTACAGTGACCTTGCTGGAAAGATCTAGTATTGCTGATGAACTCTCTAAAAAATGCTGACTTTAGCTTAGTGTGTGACTTGTCAGGGATGGGAGTTGGACGTATCCCTGATTTCAGACCTGAAATTTGCTTGTTCAGTTGAATCAGAAACTAATGTAACAGGGAATGAAGTCTCCTAGCTATAGTAAAGAAGGAAGTAGGGTTACTATCCAGTATAAATTATACCATGTGACCATTAAGTAGGAGAATGTTCAGAGAGGTTGATGAAATTGAGGCTTGGTTCCTTTGAATCAGCCTACAAACGACTCTGTCAAGGTCATAATCAGTGAACGAGACAGGGTCAGTGATATTTGAGTCTAGCTGTGGATACTGAATACCAAACATATCCTGGGTGGCAGACGTTCTTCCTGAACTATTTGTTGTGCAGCTCCAGTAGGTCAGAAATGTTTGGAAGGTAAGATCAATACAACCTATCTGATCCAGTCTCTTAACAATTTAGATCTGTTATTCTCATTCATTTATCATTCATTTTTAAATTTTTATATAATAGGACCAAGTTAACCCTCAACCAAAACTGTGAAGTAGAAAGTTAATTATTTTTGTGCCAATCTCCTCCCCTTTTGAAATATTCTGCTTTCCCCCACCTTTCTCAGGTGCTGAGGGTCATCATATTTGCTCTTTCCTTCCTTCTAACATTGCACTGCTTCTCTTGACTCTTGCTGCTTCTCTAAAACATACCCCTTCATGACTCTCTTCCCACAGAACCCTGATATTCAGGGTTAAACAATCTAGCTAACCCCAAACTCACTGGACGGTCTAGATAACCATTCATCTAAGGTGCTGTAATATTGCAAACTCAACAGTGAGTTACTAACAGAATTTCTGGCATCAGGGGGCCTTTTTGGAGAAGTCTTTTAGAAGGTGCTGGTAAATCGAGAGGATCAGTGGAGAATATGCAAGTGGCTGCCTTACTTTCAAAGCATAATTGTTAAAAAGTTTTTTAAAGAAGACTTTCCTATAAAATACTGTGGATTTGGGTTAGAAATAGATATTAGATAAAATACCAAACTGCGTCCTATCCTACAGGGCAATGTAATCATAACTTTAGGGGTTATCTATACTACTGGATAGAAATAATTTGCAAGTGTATTGTATAAAAATGTACAAGTTAACTTGTGAAAGTGTCCCCTCTAAACAATAGCAAGAACAATGTCAAATGGAAGTATGTTCTCCTAGGCAATTAAAAAAATCTTTGGGTAGGCTTGTGAAGCAGTGTTGTAATATCACACTGACAAGGACATATTTCATTTTTTCCAGCGGTTGAAGATACACACACACTGATGTTTTA
Organism: Oryx dammah; assembly: GCF_014754425.2. NCBI lineage: Eukaryota > Metazoa > Chordata > Mammalia > Artiodactyla > Bovidae > Oryx > Oryx dammah. The sequence continues at coordinate 6,465,289 of NW_024080557.1, read as the reverse complement.
TATGTGTATGTATATACAATAATATATATTATATATAGTATTATATATGCTATGTACATATAACATATAAAATGATATAAATATATATTTATACAAATACATGTGTATATATTTCTATTTTTCTACATATAAAGCCTACATAACCACTTTTTAAAAATTGAAGTATAATTGACATATATTAATTTCAGATGTAAAACATAATGATTTGATGTTTTAATAAATTACAAAATAATCACCGTGATAATGTTAGTGACCATCTGTCACCATACAAAGTTACTACAATATTATTGACTATATCCCTATACTGTACATTACATCACTGTGGCTTACAAGTAGAAGTTTATACCTCTTAATCTCCTTCACCTATTACTGCCATCCCCCCTACTGCCCCCTCTCTAGGAACTACTAGATTGTTCTCTGTATCTATGAGTCTGTTTTTCTTTTGCTGTGTTTGTTTATTTGTTTTGTCTTTCAGATTTCACATATAAATGAAATCATACGGTATTTGTCTTTCTCTGTCTTATTTCATTTAGTATAAGGCGTTCTAGGTCCATACATGCTATCACAAATGGCAAGATTTCACTCTTTCTTATGGCTGATTTCTCATATGTGTGTATTTTCTTTCTCAAGATTGCTTTGGCTATTTGGGGCCTTTTGTGGTTCCACACAATTAGGATTATTTGTTCAAGCTCTATGAAAAATATCATTGGCATTTTAATATGGATTGCCCTGAATCTGTGGATTGCTTGGAAAGTATGGACGTAAGAACAATATTAATTCTTCCAGTCCATGAGCACAACATATCTTTTCATTTATTTGTGTCATCTTCAATTTCTTTCATTAAGGCCTTATAATTTTCAGAGTATAGGACTTTCAGCTCTCTGTTTAAATTTATTCCTAGGTATTAATTCTTTCTGATAGAATTGTAAATGTATTGATTTCTTAATTTCCCTTTAGGATAATCCATTATTAGTGTATATTAATAGAAATACAACATATTTCTGTATATTAATTTTATATTTTACAACTTTAATGATTTGTTACTTCTAATAGTTTTTTTTTTTTTGCAACACCCTTTTATAGCATCATATTGTCGGCAAATAGTGACAGTTTTACTTTTTTCCTTTCAAATTTGGGTATCTTTTATTCTTTTTATGTCTGATTGCTGTATTTAGGACTTCCAGTACTATATTGAATAAAATCATTGGAGTGGGCATCTTTGTCTTGTTCCTAATTCTAGAGGAAAAGCTTTCAGCTTTACACTGTTGAGTACAATGTTAGCTGTTGGTTTGTCATATATGGTTTTTATTATATTGCCATATGTTTCTCTCATACCTGCGTTGTTGAGGCTTTTTTTTAAAATCATGAATGGATGTTGAATTTTGTTAAATCATTTTTCTGCATCTATTAAGGTGACCATAGGATTTTTATCCTTTGTTTTGTAAAAGTGAAAAATGAAAGTGAAGTCAGTCATATCTGACTCTTTGCAACCCCAAGGACTGTAGCCTACCAGGCTCCTCCATCCATGGAGTTTTCCAGGCAAGAGTACTGGAGTGGGTTTCCATTTCCTTCTCTAGGGGATCTTCCTGACCCAGGGATTGAACCTGGGTCTCTCGCTTTGCAGGCAGATGCTTTACCATCTGAACCAGGGAAGCCCCCAGTTTTGTTAATGTGGTATATCACATTGATTGATTTGCAGATATTGAACCATCCTTGCCTCTCTGGAATAAATCCCACCTGATCATGGTATAGGATCTTTTTAATGTATTGTTTAGTTCAGTTCACATTATTTTGTTGAGGATTTTTGCATCTATGTTAACCTGGGATAGTTTTTGAAGTTCCTTTGTCTAGTTTTCATATCAGGGTAATGCTGGCCTCATATAATGAGTTTGGAAGTTCTCCTTCCTCTTCAATTTTTTTTGGGGGGAACCACTTAAAGCTCAACATTCAGAAAGTGAAGATCATGGCATCTGATCCCATCACTTCATGGGAAATAGATAGGGAGACAGTGGAAACAATGTCAGACTTTATTTTTGGGGGCTCCAAAATCACTGCAGATGGTGATTGCAGCCATGAAATTAAAAACACCAATACAGTATACTAACGCATATATATGGAATTTAGGAAGATGGCAATGATGACCCTGTATGCAGGACAGCAAAAAAGACACAGATGTGTATAGCGGACTTTTGGACTCAGAGGGAGAGGGAGAGGGTGTGATGATTTGGGAGAATGGCATTGAAACATGTATAATATCATGTAAGAATCGAAATGCCAGTCTATGTCTGATGCAGGATATGACACGCTTGGGGCTGACGCGCGGGGATGACTCAGAGAGATGTTGTGGGGAGGGGGGCGGGAGGGGGGCTCATGTTTGGGAACGCATGTACACCTGTGGTGGATTCATGTCAATCT
>NW_024080557.1:6425446-6462774 GCF_014754425.2 Oryx dammah | reverse complement strand
TCCTAATAAAGCATCAAGATGAATAAAAAAAAAAAAAAAAAAAAGACACTTACTCCTTGGAAGACAAGTTATGACCAACCTAGATAGTATATTCAAAAGCAGAGACGTTACTTTGCCAACAAAGGTCTGTCTAGTCAAGGCTATGGTTTTTCCTGTGGTCATGTATGGATGTGAGAGTTGGACTGTGAAGAAAGCTGAGTGCTGAAGAATTGATGCTTTTGAACTGTGGTGTTGGAGAAGACACTTGAGAGTCCCTTGGACTGCAAGGAGATCCAAACAGTGCATTCTGAAGGAGATCAACCCTGGGATTTCTTTGGAGGGAGTGATGTTGAAGCTGAAACTCCAGTACTTTGACCACCTCATGCGGAGAGTTGACTCATTGGAAAAGACTCTGATGCTGGGAGGGATTGGGGGCAGGAGGAGAAGGGGACGACAGAGGATGAGATGGCTGGATGGCATCACTGACTCGATGGATGTGAGTCTGAGTGAACTCTGGGAGTTGGTGATGGACAGGGAGGCCTGGCATGCTGCGATTCATGGGGTCGCAAAGAGTCGGACACGACTGAGCCAATGAACTGAACTGAACTGAAGATGAATAGTTATTAATGCTTTAAAGTTTTGTTGGAATTCCCCTGTGAATATCTGTTCAAATTTTCTATTTCTTCTAGTCTTGGAAGATTGTATGTTTCTAGTAATTTATCCATTTTTATAGGTATTGTTCAATTTGATGATGTATAACTCTAGTACTCACTTATAATTCATTGTATTTATGTAGTGATTGTAATTTCCCTTTTATTTCTGATTTTATTTATTTGGGCCCCTTTTTTCTTGATGAATCTGGCTAAAGGTTTATCAATCTTGTTAACTTTTCAAAGAACCAGCTTAGTTTTATTGATCTTTTCTTTTTTTTTTTTTTGTCTGTATTTCATTTATTTCCACTCTGATTTTATAATTTCCTTACTTCTACTAAATTTGGATTTTATTTGTTATCTTTCTAGCTACTTTAGCTAGAAAGTTAAATTGTTTATTTGGGACCTTTCTTGTTTCTTGAAGGTAGGTCTGTATCACTATGAACTTTCCTCTTTTTCTATGTTCCATAGGTTTTGCATCATTGTGTTTCCATTTTCCTTTGTATCAAAGTTATAAAAAATTTCCTCTTTGATTTTTCTCGTTGACGCACTGATTGTGTAGTAGTATATTGTGTAATATCCATGTGAAGATATTGTGTATATTCTGTTATTTGTCTTCTCTTGGTCTCCTTGTGGTTTTGTAATTGTCTTTACTATTAATATTATGTTTCTCTTGTGTGTGTGTATATCTATTGTACTGTTTTCATTTGTGGTTGCCATGAGGATCATAGATCAGTTCAGTTACTCAGTTGTGTCTGACTCTTTGTGACCTCATAGACTACAGCATATCAGACTTCCCTGTCCATCACCAACTCCTTGAGCTTGCTCAACTCGTGTCCATCGAGTTGGTGATGTCATCCAACCATCTCCTCCTCTGTCATCCCCTACTCCTCCTGCCTTCAATCTTTCTCAGCATCAGGGTCTTTTCCAATGAGTCAGTTCTTCACATCAGGTAGCCAAAGAATTGGAGCTTTAGCATCAGTCTCTTCAGTGAATATTCAGGACTGATTTCCTTTAGGATTGACTGGTTTGATCTCCTTGCAGTCCAAGGGACTCTCAAGAGTCTTCTCGAACACCACAGCTCAAAAGCATCAATTCTTCGGCACTCAGCTTTCTTTATGGTCCAACTCTCACATCCATACGTGACTACGTTGGCAAAGTAACATTTCTGCTTTTTAATATGCTGTCTAGGTTTGTCATAGCTTTCCTTCCAAGGAGGAAGCCATCTTTTATTTTCATGGATTCAGTCACCATCTGCAGTGATTTTGAAGCCCAAGAAAATAAAGTCTCTCACTGTTTACATTGTTTCCCCATCTATTTGCCATGAAATGATGGGACCAAATGCCTTGATCTTAATTTTCTGAATGTTGAGTTCTACACCAACTTTTTCACTCTCCTATTTCACTTTCATCAAGAGGCTCTTCAGTTCCTCTTTGCTTTTTGCCATAAGGGTGGTATCATTTGCATATCTGAGGTTCTTGACATTTCTCCCAGCAATTTAATTCCAGCTTGTGCTTCATCCACCCTGGCATTTCACATGATGTACTCTGTATATAAATTAAATAAGCAGGGTAACAATATACAGATTGACATACTCCTTTCCCAATTTGGAATCAGTCCGTTGCTCCATGTCCAGTTCTAACTGTTGCATCTTGACCTGTATACAGATTTCTCAGGAGGCAAGTAAGGTGGTCTGATATTTCCATCTCTTGAAGAATTTTCCACAGTTTGTTGTGATACACACAATCAAAGGCTTTGGCATAGTCAATGAAGCAGAAGTAGATGTTTTTCTGGAATTCTCATGCTTTTTCCATGATCTAATGATGTTGGCAATTTGATGTCTGGTTCCTATAGGGTGATATCTATGATCCTCTGGTTACCAGGAACCAGGAATCAGAGGGTAATAGGTATCAATCTATAAATATAGCAGTTTATTTTAAGCTGGCATTTGTGTTTGAATGTGTTCTAAAAGCACTACATATGTCACATGTACCCTCCCAATATTTTGACATCATTTTTTATATCCCTTTATCTTGTGTATCGTTTATTTATTATAGTTGATTTTACTACTTTTGTTTTTTCAGCCTTCATAGTAGCTTTTTAGTGGCTGATCCACTGCCTTTACTATATATTTGCCTTTGCCATGGTATTTTTTCCTTTTATTTATTTTGTTATTTCTAGGTCACAGTAGAAAAGTGACCTTGAATTTTCCACTTAAAGAAGATCCTTACCATTTCTCATGAGACCAGTTTAGTGATTTTAGAGACCAGTTTTGCTAATTTCCAAAACTTAGTCTCTCCTTTACTTCCAAATGATAACCTTGAAAGGTAGCAAATTCTTGCTTGTAAGTTTTTTCCTTTCAGCACTTTAAATATATTGTGCCACTCCCTTCTGACCTACAAAGTTTCTGCTGAAAAATCTGTGGCTGACGGTCTTACGAGGGTTCCCTTGCATATAACTAGTTGTTTTTCTCTTTCTGCCTTTAAAATTCTCCACTTTTAGCATTTGTCATTTTAATTACAGTATGCCTTGGTGTGGATCTTTTGGGGTTCATTTTGTTGGGACTCTGTACTTTTTGCGTCTGAATATCTTTGTCTTTTCCTAGGTTAGGGAAGTTTTCTGTCATTATTCAAATAAGTTTTCTACCCCTTTCTTTCACTGCTCCTTCTGAGATTCCTACAATGTGAATGTTAATATGCTTGATATTGTCCCAAAGATCCCTTAAATTGTCTTTATGGTTTTAAATTCTTTTTTTCTTTCTGCTGTTCTTATTGGGTGATTATTATTCTTTCAGATTGCTTATATGTTTATCTAATCTGCTATTGATTCTCTTCAATTTATTTTAAAATTTCACTTATTATATTCTTCAGCTCTGATTGGTTCTTTTTTTATTGGGATGTAATTGCTTGACAATGTTGTGTTAGTTTCTGCTGTACACCGAAGTAAATCAACTATATGTATTGGACCTACCCTCTTGGACTTCCCTCCTTCCCTCCATACCCTATCCCATCCATCTAAGTCATCACAGAGCACCGAGCTAAGGTTCCAGTGCTTTATATTTATAGTAGGTTCCCACTATCTATCTATTTTACACATGGTAGCATATATATGTTAATCTCAGTCTCCCAATTCATCCCACCCTTCCCTTAGCCCCTATGTCCACATGTGCACTTCTCTAAGAAAATATGGACACAGTCCCATACATATAAACAGAACCCCATGTGAAGATGAAGGCAGGGATACATTGATGCATCCACAAACCAGGGGACCAAAGATTGCCAGTAAACCATAAGAAACTAGAAGAGAGATGTAGAATAAATTCTCCCCTCCTAACTCTCAGAAGGAACCAACACTATTGACACCTTGACCTCATATTTCTAGCCTCCAGAACTGTGAGATAATTTCTGTTGTTAAAGCTACTCAGTTTGTGCCCTTTGTCACTGCAGCCCAAGGAATCTAATACAGGGACCCCAGAGCATGGGGCCCCTGCTTTCTCTTCTCTTTGTCCCTCATGCCCCAGAGCAGTTTCCTCCAAAGTGTGTTCCCTGGAGACGAGTGCTTCCCCAGATCTTCCTGAGGGACCCGAGGGGATGAAGCCAATAGGTCTATAGGCCCGTATCTCAGCAGGGCAGCCCTGCATTCTGTGTTTTTACACCTTTTAGGCCTCCATGTAAACATTTGCCTTCAAAAGCAATTCATTTGCCAAAACAGTTAGAAACCCCGGTAGCTACCCTAACAGTGGGGGCTCCTTTTTTCACCACCTTGTGAACCTTCCAAATGTTCTTGTACAGTGTTTTCTTAGTCTGTGCTGGACTATGATAAATTCCCCCTTGTGATCACTGTTTGCAAGGCTGAACAATGGACCTGCTCCTGGAAATGTGAAGTCAGGAAAGAGGAAGTCTCCAGGCACTTACTGGGCTGTTTTTCCCCACCCAGCTCCAGAAGGACAGGTTTCTAAGCCCTCCCCAGAGAGCAGGGTCTGCCAGCAACACGGCTGGGGCAGGGAGATGAGGGTGATGATAGGCAGGAAGAGGAGAAAGAGGACCACATGACTTCTCCTGACCCCATGATGGTTTTTGAAAAGCAGTTTCATCTGGCTTGGGTTCCTGCCTCCCTCCTCCAACCCAGGGTGGTGCTCATTACCTTTGCTCTCACCTGAAGGTACTGTTCTCCTTTTCCCAGAATCAAGGGCTCATTTGCTCCATTGTGTGGTGAGTACTTTGGGTCATCTCCACTGTGGGCTGGTATGGACCTAGAGACGTACTCTGCTCTTCTACTAGCCTCCCAGAAGTCTTCACTCTTCTCTTTGCCCCATGGTCCAACTGCATCACACATTCATGGAGCAGCTGATGAGGCCTTCACGGTCAAGTCTGTTAGTTGCTCAGTCATGCCCTACTCTTTGCAGCCCCATGGAAAGTCCTGGGACTGCGGCCCACCAAGCTCCTCAGTCCTTGGGATTTTCCAGGCGAGGATACTGTAGTGGTTTGCCATTTACTTCTCCAGGGTCATGGTCAAGGGTACTTCGGTAACTATACCTGTGACCACAGGCCATGGAGAGAGGAGAAGTAGAGCAGTCTCAGTAATGAGATAAAAATTAGCCCTGTGCTATGCATGGTTCCGAGGGCCCTAGCAATTCTATTAGGTAGGTGCTACTATCCTCATCTATTACTGTTGTTGTTTAGTTGCTAATTCATATCTGGCTCTTTTCACAACCCATGGACTGTAGCCCTCCAGGCTTCTCTGTCCATGGGATTTCCCAGGCAAGAATACTGGAGTGGGTTGCCATCTGACTAATGATGAAATTGAGGCTCAGAGAGGTTAAATAAGTTATCTAATGTTGCGTGGCCCATAAATGAGATGGCAAGAATCTAACCCAGGCAGTCTGGCTCTAGAGCCCTGCTCTGAAGCACCTTGTACATCACCCTTAATGGAGACTCACAGTAGAAGGCCTCAGTTACAGGCCCAGGAGAATGAATGTTTGGGTGTGTTTCTGTGGTCTAAGAGAGTGTTGAAAATAATGGGGAAGGTGCAGGTTAATAGTAATCCACAAATTAACAAGGATGTTACCTGTTATACAAAGAGCATAATAAGAACTACAGTAATTACTGAGGTAAATTGCCATGGTGACTTTTTTTTTTTTTAACCAAACACAAACAAGTGGCAGATTATTACAACCTCTCATTAGGCCTTAGGCTAATCTAAAGGAAATGTTTAAGTATCAAAGGGAACCCCTTCTCTCAACCACAGTAAGGTGGCTCTGCATCACTACAAGTGATAAATAGCCAATACATTTTATTGTCATTTCCATATTTGATTTCCCTGGGAAGTTAGAAGTCTTCATCAAGAATGTCCTAGAAATGAATGCAAGCAAAGAATTCTTTTCTTAGTACCTATTTTTAATGCCATGTTGGTCCTATGGTCCTTCCTCTCCAGGTTGTGGTGTTGAATGCCTTTGCTGGGCAGTAGCCTTTGCTCCCTGTGGGGTTAGCTGTCCCAACCCTCCTCTGGAGACAGGTTTCAGTGTGATTTCCATGGCAGGGTCCAGGTGTGACCTAAAGCTGACCGCCCAGGTCATACCTGATTGATGGCCACAGCTGCCTGACTAATTGGTGTGTGGGCCTCCCTGCCTCCCTGCCAGACCAGGGTCTAGCTTACGGAATGCCATTCTTTGCTTGTCCTCGCACTGGTGGAAAGTGCAATTCCCAGCTTCAACGTGTGGGACCATGAGCTCCAGTTCACCCAGGCTACATGCCTGTGAAGTAATTGAAGCCGGGGCTTCCAATGGACTCTCACTGCTGGGCTGAGCGGGAGGTTAAAAGACACAACTGCTAATAGGCACTGAAAGCCGTGCTGTCTCCCTGGAGGCACGAGGCACTTGCACAGGAGATCGATATGGCAGCGATTATCCCACTTCTATCATTGTCCCCTTTCACCTAGACCAGATAATGGGAGGGTTGTCCCCAGAGTCTGCTATTAATATTACGTGGAGAACTGGAGGTGAGACCAGAGGAGGCAATGGCCTGTTTCCAAGTGGCTTTTGCTGTGGACTTTTGATTATAGGACTATTGACCAGTTTATTCTTCTAGACAGATCTCCTTTTTCAAAAAAAAATCCTCCATGGAAATTCAATTTATGAAACAGCAATGAGCAAAGGTGGCAGGAGTCACTGATGCCTCGTTCCATGTTGCCATGGCCCAGCTTGAGTTTACCAGCCGAGGTGGGCAGTGTGTCTACCTCCTTCCCTGTCTAGGAGTTTTCTTCTGCAGTGGCTATAGCAGCTCTTTCAGCTGACCCACAGGGTCACAGGAAATTGAGGGGTTTGTGATGCCCCAGGGGCCACCCTCAGGCTTCCCAGGTGGTGCTAGTGGTTAAGAATCTGCCTGCCAGTGCAGGAGACATAAGAGACACAGGTTTGATCCCTGGGTCAGGAAGATCCCCTGGAGGAGGTCACGGCAATCCACTCCAGTATTCTGGCCTGGAGAATCCCATGGACAGAGGTGGCTGATGGGCTACTGTCCCTAAGGTCGCACAGAGTCGGACACTACTGAAATGAGTGAGCACATGTGCACTCAGGGCCACCCTCAAACAATTTGGTTCCAGACATGGCAGAAAAATACTCCAGTTTTCTGTCACTCAGTGGGAAATATTTGAGATGAGTTCTACACAAATCTTCAGAGTACCCCCAATAGCTTGTGGCCCTGCTGTTCTCAGAGATAACCTACTTAGGAAGACACCCTTTGTGGTTTATTTTACCTTCCTAGTTTCTCTTTCCCCACCTGTGCTTCCTGGGATCATCTTTGAATATATTATACTACCCATGTCTTCATCACTTTCTCAGGATGTTCATCTGGGGGCATCAAGTCAAGACAGCAGGAAGAGAGGCTCAGAGCTAGATCATTTGGCTTCCTCCTTTCCCCTGCCCCTGACCCCACTCTCCTCCCCACCGAAACTCCTGTGGAATTCCAAGCATGCTACCCAAGGGCTGTCTATCCCCTTTTCACACTGAAAACCCCCAAGGCTTAATTGATGTGTTCCCCCCAAGTCCTGCTCTTTTTCTTGCTTTCCTTAGCTTTGAGAATGGCCCCACCATTCCTCTAGTTCCCCAGGGCCAGAAACTCTAGTCTAGTCTTATACTTCTTATGGTCCCTCGACTAAACTCCTCTTGCTCCTCATATACAATTAGTGTATATCCTCCCAATTCTATCATCTAAATAGTTCTTGAACACTATAGTTAGAACCTATCCTAACCATCTCCACTTCCATAATCCCTCTGACCCTACATGTCCTAGGAAGGGTGTTTGCTTGGTGTTCTCTCCAGTAGATGCTGTTGGTGCCATATCCAGAACTCCTTGACAGCTGTTCTGGGTGAGTTCAGTGAGTGCTGCAGGTAACAGCTTAAACCTGTGGACTTCTGCAAAGAATTATGCTTGGCTTACAATCCATCTAATCAGGGATGCTAGGAGATTAGACCCTCTTACTCCCCAGGAGCATCTGATGACTGATGCGGAGTTTAATGATGCCCAGGCCCTCCTGTCAAGGTGGGACCACTATGTGCTGCAACCTGAACCTCAGTACACTCTGTGGATCAGGTCAAGAGTGGGCTATCTGGGACCAAGTCTTTGCTGTGTTTCTCCACTTTCTTTATTGTTTTCTCTTCACTCTTTTATTTTTTTCCTGGATACCAGTCCATTTAAATCACGTGGACCAGAATACCCATCTCAGGCTCTGCCTCTAGGTAGCTCAACATGAAAATCTTCATGAACTAGTGGCACTAACCCTACTCTTTATAAAATATTCTCTGCTGCAGTCAAACATTTGGGAAGTTCTTATAGGCAATGTTATCCATTCTTTGCTTCAATCCTTCTTTGGAGTAAGTTTCTCACTTGTCCTTTTTGCTGTCTCTTTCTTGAATTTTCTTCTTCTCTCCATCCCCTTTGAATCAATAGCCCTGTGGAACCATAAAATTTTCTTGCTAAAACTGTTAAGAATTTTTAAAATCTGTTTTTCAAAGTATTTATATCAGTCTATTAGTTTTATTATTTTGAAATATCCTTTTCTAGTTTGGGTATCAGAATAATGCTGGCCTCATGGAATGAGTTGATAAGCAAAGCAAAGTTAGTTTCAGTTCTTCCTTGAATACTTGATGTGTACACAGTCATATCCTGACTCTTGCAACCCCATGGACTGCAGCCCGCCAGGCTCCTCTGTCCATGGAACTTCCCAGGCAAGAACACTAGAGTGAGTTGCCATTTCCTCCTCCAACTATATACCTGGTTTGCCACTTCTATCTTTTCTCCATCCCCAACATCCAGGCTGCCTCTGAATTCCAGAATGCTGCAAGGCCTTCTGTAGCCATGTTGTAATGTGCTGGGATTTATTTCCTGCATGTATAAACTGAGAATGGTAAAAATATATAGATTTCTGAATCTCTTGTTGTGCTAGCATTCTGTGTTTTCCAGATGGATTTTCATGCTGTTTACATTATTACCTTTTTAAAGATTTCCCCTCTACCCCCAGTAACTGAGAGTCCTGACTGATAATAAGACTGCAGACACACTGCAAATATATAAAGATCAAACAAATGCATATTTCTAATGAATTATTTACATTGTGTATAGCATTAGTGCAAGTGGTTTTGTTGAAATGGAATCACAAGTTAAAAATCAGTGCTGGATGAAGGGAGGGGAATATTTCTCATTTCCAGTTAGATGGAAGAAAAGAGTTCTGGGAAGAGCAGAGATTTTAAGGACTTTTATACCAGGGCAGGGAGAAGGCCTGAAGGCATTTTAGCAAAGAGAAAAATCTTCTAGTCACAGGATATAGTGCAAGAGAAAAACTAGAATGAGGAAGAAAGAAGTATCTATTTAGATCTTTGGCCCATTTTTTGATTGGGTTGTTTGTTTTTTAATATTGAGCTGCAGGAGCTGTTTATATATTTTGCAAACAAACTTCTGGTTACCAGGAGTGGGGAGGAGGGATAAATTGGGAGATTGGTATTTGACATATGCACTACAACTTATAAAACAAATAGTTAATAAGGACGTATTGTATAGCACAAGGACCTCTAGTCAATATTTTTTAATGACCTATATGTGAAAAGAAGATAGATACATGTGTATGTGTAACTGATTCATTTTACTGCATACCTGAAACTAACACAACATTGTAAATCAACTGTATTCCAAATTAAAACAGAAGGAAAGAAAAGATGAAGGAAAAAGAAATGGTAAATGTGGTGGGCTCTATGTCCATCCTGAGCAAAGCAAAACCCAGGGACTCCTGCACTGTCAGTCATGTTGCATTTATATTGAAAGTAGGAGTTAGATGCTTCATAAAGAAAGTGGACTGGAAATATCGTGGAAATAGTAGTAATAGGGAATATAAGTATGGCCAACATTTACTTACTGCTTACCATATGCTCGATTTGGGACCAAGTGCTTTACATGTATGACCTTGTTTAATCACCCCAACATGGAGATGCAAAAGATAATATCATGATTTCCCCTTTATCCACGAAGAGACTGAAGTATATTATTTCTAGCTACTTTTCAAAGGCCATGCAGTTAGAATTCAAATGAAATTTTGTCTAACTCTAAAATATGATACTGATTCTGATTCACTAACATAAATCCTAAAATAAATAAATAATGTGCATACTTAACAAGTTAGAACAAACTTATCCAGCAGAATATTGACTGAATTTTCTGGTTGAAGTGACCTCAGTTCGAAATCTGAGATTTTCCCCTCTTCTGAACATGAACTATTTAAATCCTCAGCACATTCTAAAGATTCAAACTGTTTTCTCAGAAATCGACCGGTTCATTTCCTCGCTGAGAATTATAATTGGGGTAACTTCATCAGTGGTAGCCAAACTTTTCAAATTACATAAATATAAAGAAATGTTGATATGCTTTTCAGAAGAGGAAAGATTATCTTTTTCTTTCATATTTTCCCCTTTCTTCCTCTCTTCCTTTCTAGCTTCTTTCTTTCTTGCTATGCCAATCTTAATAAAGTCTATCATCTCCCTTTCATGTTCTAAAATAAGTCTTGCCTTACAAAAGAAATAGTACCTGCATGTTTAATTTTTACCCTGAAATGATATGAGAAGGACAATTTTAAATAACCGAATCTGACATCATTCCTTGTGAAATCCTTATTAATAACTGAGCATCTCTTACATGTCAGATACTGTGCTTAGCACATATTTTATAACACCCTTTAAAACCAAGCACTATTATTCTCATGGGATTAAGTGATAGTATTCTTTCCAGTTTAAAAAAAATAAACTGAGTTTGAACGTGAAAATGTTAGTCACTCAGTAGTGTCTGACTTTTGTGGCCCCATGGACCATATTCCACCAGGTTCCTCCGTCCATGGGATTCTCCAGGTACTTTCCTTTAATGGAGTGGGTTGCCATTCCCTTCCTTCTCCCGGGGGTCTTCCCCACCCAGGGATTGAACCTGGGGTTCCCTCATTACAGGCAGATACTTTACCATCTGAACCACTAGGGAAGCCCAAACTGAGGTTGATGGAGGATAAATCACTTACTCAAGGTCACACAGATAGTAAATGGTGGAGGTGAGATTAAATCTAAGCTGCCTGATTTCAAGGACTGTGCATGTAATCCTAACATCATATTGAATTTCACCAGAGGAAGAGGCAGTCCTAACAAATTCACAGGAGACATGAGTAATGGTTAACTCTTAGGCATCTATGCATCACTTTGTCCATTCTTTCATCCATGCATGCATCTATCAATCCATCTACCCAAAAAGGATTCATTACGTGCAATGTACTGGCTTTCCAAACAAGCAGAGAAATTAGCTGCTTGGAGTTTTACATCCCTTAGTATTCTGTGCGGAGAAGGCAATGGCACCCCACTCCAGTACTCTTTTTTTTTTTTTTAATATAAATTTAGTACTCTTGCCTGGAAAATCCCATGGACGGAGGAGTCTGGTAGGCTGCAGTCCATGGGGTCGCTAAGGGTCAGACACGACTGAGCGACTTCACTTTCACTTTTCACTTTCATGCCTTGGAGAAGGAAATGGCAACCCACTCCAGTGTTCTTGCCTGGAGAATCCCAGAGACGGGGGAGCCTGGTGGGCTGCTGTCTATGGGGTCACACGGAGTCAGACATGACTGAAGTGACTTAGCAGTAGCAGCAGCAGTATTCTGTGATGTTTCTATAAGATGGAACTTGAGGAAGGATGTGCTAGAAGAAAAAAAGTTGAATGCTTTGTTCCTCCAAATAATTAAGATAGTGTGTGACTCTTTTTTATTTTAAAGAAGTTACATTTATTTATTTATTTATTTATTTATTTATAGGCTAACTGACTTAGTTCCCCCATCAGGGATCAGACCTTCGCCCCCTGCATTGGAAACATGGAATCTTAACCACTGGACCACCAGGAAGGTCCTGATAGCATATGACTTAAATAGGCACAAGATTAAGGAGCGGGGCAGGACATAAAAAGAGAGGTCAGAATAATGCATCCCTTCCTCTACTAGCACTTTCCTTTAATGGGAATGGAAAACTTGATATGACTCACTCACTCTGGTCCACTTTCTTCCTGCTGTAGCAGGCTCCACAGATTTTTCCTTGCAAACCCTTGCTTCTGTGGAATTCTTCAACCTAAAATATACTCAGCAACATTCTGTGCCTGCCATGTGCCAGGTGCTGAGTCATACAGAGTCCCGTCTTTCCAGTAGAGCTCAAGAGATGATCATCTTCTCATGCGTCGCTGTGCCTTGCTTTCCAAACGCCAGTCCAGCTGGGCTCACCAGAATCACCCAGGGGGCTTTAGTAGCCAGTTCCTGTCTTTGAGAATCAGTGGAGCAAAATGACTGAAGGCAGACTCTGAAGGCTGAGTGCCTGGGCTCAAACCCAGAAATCGTAAGGTCCGTGGCCTTAGCAGGTTACTTAACCTTTCTCAGTTGTAGTTGCCTCATCATAAAGGAGAATAATAATAGTTCCTAATTCAGAGTTAGGAAGAGAATTTAGAGAGTTAATATTATGCATAAAACGCTTAGAAGGAGTGTCTGCCAAATAGTGTTATAATTTATTAGCCATTATTATTATTAAAAGTGCAAATCATGACACTGCTCAGATGGACTGGATGAGAACTTTTGGAGGCCGGGCCCAGGATCCTTTTTTGTTGCTGCTGTTCTGTTTTCCAGAAGATGCTGTTTCTGGATCCTGTTTTAGACTCACTGACAGAATGAAGGGAAGTGTTCTTAAATGTGAGTCTGAGTCCTAAGTCTGTTTATCTCTCTTTTTAATCAATGCTTTTATTTAGTTAGGTCCTGTTGTATGCTAAGTCGCTTCAGTCTTGTGAGACTCTTTGCGACCCTTTGGACTATAGCCTGTCAGGCTCCTCTGTCCGTGGGATTCTCCAGGCAAGAATACTGGAGTTGCCATGCCCTCCTCCAGGGGATCTTCCCACCCCAGGGATTGAACCTGAGCCTCTTATGTCTCCTACGTTGGCAGGCAGGATCTTTACCACTAGTGCCACCTGGGAAGCGCCTATAGGATCTCATTTTTTTCCCAAACATCTTTTTATTGTCTGGATTCTACTGAGTCACCCTCTTAAGATATGAGTTGATCAGGGACTATGACTCAGAAACTATCAGCTGATTAAATCTACCCCTGCATATGATCCATCTGGTTATTCACACAGTTTGGTTCCACTTGTGAGATTATAAATCCCATGGTATAGATAAATATATCTATATATTTATATTTAAATATAAATCCCCACATCTGTGGGGTTGTGTAGCCAAAGCTCAATAAGTGTCAAGTTCAATAATGAACCAGACACATAGTTCAAGCAGGTACTCTCATTATATCTGCCACATTTACAAAGTCTTCCTTCCACTGATAGGAATACTTTGCTTGATATTAGTCATGGTAAATAACTATTCTATTTTATAAATCTTAAATATCTAAAACCAGTGTGAAAAAGTCACATAGTGAATAAAATATCACATAGTTTGGGTTACCTGTCTCATATATCTAGGACTCTTATCTATGTGACGTTGACCACACAGCCTAAGTAAGACAAAGAAAGGAAGGAGAGTTCTAGGAAAAGCAAGTAGGTTGATTAAACTTGCTGGTACACTATATGCCCAATGACTGCAGGGTGAAAAGTGATGACTTTAGGAGATACAATTGGCTTCCTGGCTGACAGTGATCTCCGTAGGGCTATGGAACAGTTGTTCCTCTCCCTCCTGAAACCACTGATTTTACAAGGGACTGCCATTCTGATTTGTCCACCGTGTGGACACGAGACACTTGTTAGGAGTCTGAGTTTGGGCTGTTGTGACAAAGTAGCAAAGATTGTACATGTGTGTGCATGCTCAGTTGCTTCAGTCATGTCCAACTCTTTGAGACCCTGTGGACTGTAGCCCTCCAGGCTCCTTTGTCCATGAGATTCTCCAGGCAAGAATACTGGAGTGGCTTGCCATTTCCTTCTCCAGAGGATCTAGATGGACTTGCTTTTAAAGAGCAGAAATTTACTTCTCACAGTTCTCAGGGGTGGAAGTCCAAGATCTGTACCAGTGTGGCTGGTTCCGATGAGAGCCCTCTGCTAGACTGCAGGTGGCTGACTTTTCATATCTTCACATGGCAAAAAAACAAAACAAAAACAAAAACAAGAGATCTCTCCAGGGTACTTTTATAAAGGCACTTATTTCATTTCTGAGGCTCCATACTTATGACCTAATTACCTTCCAAAGGCCCCATCTCCTACAACGATCACACTGGAGGTTAGAATTTCAACATCGGAATTTTGGGTGGACATGTACATTTGGTCCATTGCATTGGTCAAGAAGAGACCTTCTGTCAGAGTTCTTTCTTTTTTTAAAATTGTGTTTATGTTTTTTTTTTAATTTAATTTTTATTTGAGTTTCAGTTCAGTTCAGTCGCTCAGTCGTGTCCAACTCTTTGCGACCCCATGAATCGCAGCATGCCAGGCCCTATAGTTGGTTTAAAATGTTGTGTTAATTTTAGGCATACAGCAAAGTGAATGTTATACATATTGCTGTTATTTTAGGCCTTAAGTCATGTCTGACTTTTTGGAACCCCATGGACAGTAGCCTACCAAGTTCCTCTGTCCATGGGATTTCCCACTCAGGAATATTAAAGTGAGTTGCTGTTTCCTTTTCCAGGGGATTTTCTTTACTCAAGGACAGACTGGCATCTCCTGCATTGGCAGGTGGATTCTTTACCACTGAGCCACCAGGGAATATATGTACATATATCCACTCTTTTTTAAGATTCTATTTCCATATAGGCCACTACAGGGTATTAAATACAGTTCCCTGTGCTGTACAGTAGATCCTTATTCATTGTCTGTTTTATATGTAGTAGTGTGTATGTCAACCCCAGCCTTCCAATGTATGATCCTCTTCCCTCTGCCGCCACAGTTACCCACTGTTTATTTTCCACATTTGTGACTCTACTTCTGTTTTGTAAATAAGTTCATTTGTACCCTTTTCTTAGGTTCCACATACATGTGATATACAGTATTTTTCCTTTTCTGTCTGACTTACTTCACTTAGTGTGACAATCTCTAGGTCCATCTGTATTTCTGCAAAAAGGAATTTCTGAATTGAAAATGTAGATGAAGATCACGTATGGCCATGGCCAGCCTCATGCAGTTGGTGGCTTACAGAATAAATCCAGCAGGAAGAGAGATGTCTTGATAAGAAATAGTTAAGGGGAGGGATGGAGTCAAAACAGCATTTGAGGCCCTGATATTTCTCTCAGCCTAACTCCAACCCCATCCTCTCTATAGTGTAGTGTGTGAAGTCACTGCTGTCTCTTTTTTGCTTATGTTGCTATGAATTGGTTTCATTTAAGTACCATGGAATTCTGACTTGGTAAAGTGGAATTAAGTTTAGAGTTTTATACTTAGTATTCTATTAATACAGTTGTATACCAATATCCATAGTAGTACACATTTTTGATATCTAAACATGGTTGGCTCATAACAAAGTTGGGGTTAACTAACACCCCCAGATATTTTTTGGATAACTGCTGTCTAGTTCTATTTCTGTCTCTCTGCAATGGGCATTTAATTTTTTCGACTAAATGGAAGATTTTATCTTTCTTAAATTCTATCTTGGTGATTTTATTTATTTATTTATTTATTTTATCTTGGTGATTTTAATAGCTCTGTATTCTAACTTATTAAAGTTTGAACATTGATTTTGTCATCTATCATATCATCTCTCCCTTTTGAGTTGTGTCACCTGCAAATTTGACAAATGTATGCTTTACATCTTCAAATGTGTGTATGTTATACAATATTAAAATTTTGAAAAAGTTGAGTGATTTTGACCTTGCAGTTTCCCTTCTAGAAACTTGCATATGCATAGCTTCTCACATATGCATAAGGAGATATGCTGAAAACTATCCCATGCAGCATTGTTACAGAGAAAAGTGAGAATAACTACCATATCCAGTAATTGATAAATAGATATGTTTTATTCAATGAACTACATTGTTACAATTAAAAGAAGTGAATTAGAATGTTAAGTATAAACACTGATTGTTCTAAAAACACACTGATGACAAAGTCAATGTGCAGAGTGATATGTACAGTGCAGTATGATATCAAAAGAAAATGTTATGTGTCAAAATGGTAGAAGATAGTGAATTTGGGGCAGTAGGAACATGGGTAGTTATTGCTATAGACTGAATATTTGTGTTCCCCAGAGTTCATATATTAAATCCAAACCCCTAATGGAATGATATTTAAATGTGGGTCCTCTGGGAGTTGTTAGGTCGTGATGGCAGAGCCCTCAAGAATGAGACTGTTCTCTAAAAGAGACCCCATAGGTTCCTTGTCTCTTTCAGCCATGAGTAGTTATAGCAAGAAGAAAACCCTCTGTGGATCAGGGAGTAGGCTCCATCAGACATAGAAGCTGCTAGCACCTTGATCTTGGGCTTTCCAGTCTCCAGCATTATAAGAAATGAATGTCTGTTGTTTAGGCCACCTGTCCTTGGTATTTTGGTATAGCAGCCTGAATGAACAAAGACCATTATACTAGTCATTTTCTGAACTAAAAAAAATTCTGAAATATAGTCTTTGGCACTCTAATAGTAGCATCCACCAATGTGATTGACCTACTTAATAATCTTACAAGAAAGCAAATGAACGTGGTTTGACTTGCCAAGTTCTATGGAGACTGGCTGGTCTGTTCCCAACTTTTTTCTTGGGCGTAGAGGAAGATTACACTGACCCAGGTCCCTTGCAGTTGGATCAGGTTCACCTGACTGTGTTCTGGTTAGTGGGATATAGACCTGGCTGTCAAACTCTCTGCATGATCCTCTATGCTCACTCTTCCCTTCCACAGTGACAGTGAAGCCAAGGGATGAAAGGAGTTACCAGTCAGAAGACAGCCATTCAGGGCAACTGCCCCTACTACATCAGACTACGATGTAAATGACTGATAAACCTTAGTGGTGTTACATCCTTGAGAACCAGGGGTGTTATTTTAGTGCTTAGTGCTGTTTATCCTTTAGATGCACTATCTGTTCTACAAAGATTTATTTATTGAGAGAACAATATTAAAATTATAATGGAAAATAGATAGCTTTCTACTATCTTGTCATCTTTTAACATTTTTCCCTTTCACTTTCCACTATAATCTGTAAATGCATTTAAAGAGAGCTGTAATTAACTCATTGCAAAATAACTTGGAAATAACTATTCCCTAGGGACAACATTTTTGTTTGTCCCTTCTTTCGAGAGTTATTTTATATCTTTTTTCCTTCTTTTGAGAGTTATTTTAATATACATTCTTGAGGCACAGAAATATTTACTTTTTTCAAAATAATTACATCAATTTTCAATACTATCTGCGGTTTTCCTGTAATATTACAAGTGCTAGCTTTTAGCAATTTTGTTTTTTTAAATGAAAATGGTTTTATCTTTCTGTATATTAAAAAGAATATTAAAATCTCCATTGGGAACTTCAGACAGTACAGAAAAAATTTATGTGTGTGAATATACACATTCATGCGCATACACAAAAATGTCAGTTATAAATCTCCATATAACCTACCTTAGCAATATATTACGGGCACTTTTTATGCCAACAAATATAGAAGCACATTATCATTTTAAAACATGAGCTGTCCTTATCATAAACCACTAGTCAATGTGGCTATTTTAATTAAATTAAAATTCATTAAGTAACACAAAATTAAATTTAAAAATCACATTCCTGTAATACTGCCACATGTGGCTAGTGACTGTTGTATAACACAAATGCAGAACATTTCCATTAATACTGAAAAATCTGCTTGTACAGCACCATCATAAATTTATAAAGGTTTACATAGGTTTATTGAACAAATTCTCTAATTTTGATATCGTTATCCCCAGTGTATTCTTTTTTTATGTAAATGTTTCAGAGCAAATGTTATGCTTTAAGTGCAGTTTTTGGTTCTTATAGCTTGGTGATACTTATCTTTTACGATAATTTTTCTTCCAGTTTTATTGAGACATAGTTGACTGCAGCACTGTATAAGTGTAAGGTGGACAGCATAATAACTTCACTTAGTACATCATGAAATGATTACAATAAGTTTAGTGAACGTCTGTCATCTCATACAGCAAAATTAAAAATACAGAAAGTAATTTTTGTGTGTGTGATGAAAACTTTAGTATTCACTCTCTTAACAACTTTCATATATAACATATAGCATTATTAGTCATCTTTGTACATTACATCCCTAGTATTTGTTTATCTTATAACTGGAAGTGTGTACCTTGGGACCACCTTGATCTAATTTCCTTTTCCCCAATCCTCTTGCTTCTGGTAAACACAAATCTGATCTCTTTTCTTATGAATTTATTTGTATGTTTTTGAATTATAATCATTCTCTAATCCTAAGTTTTTATACCTATCAAAGTGACACTAGAATACATCTTGTTATTGTATGTCACCATGCAAAGACACTGCATAGTTTCTATGTTCCCCACACTATACAGTTCATACTCATGATGATCTGTTTTGCAGCTTGAAGTTTGTGCCTCTTTTCTATTTCTTTCTTTCCTTTACCTCCTTCTCTTGAGGCAACCACCTGTTCTCTGTATCTATGAGTCTGTGTCTGTTATGTTTATTCATTTGTGTTGTTTTTTAGATCCCATGTATGAATGAAAGCATGCAGTATTTGTTTTTCCTTGTCTGACTTATTTCATTTAGCATTATACCTTCTGGGTCGATCCATGTTTTTACAAATGGCAAGATGGAACTGCTCAGTGTTATGTGGCAGCCTGGAGGGGAGGGGAGTTTGGGAGAGAATGCATATACATATAAATATACAATACATGCATGTATATGTATGGCTGAGTCCCTCCACTGTTCACCTGAAACTATCATAGCATTGTTAATTGGCTATACTCCAATACAACATAACAAGTTTAAAATAAAAAGTAATAATAAAAGATATCATTCCTTTTTATGACTGAGCAATCTATTGTATAATCTGTCACATCTTTATCCATTTCTCTGTTGACGGACAGTTGAGTGGCTTCTATATCGTGACTATTGTAAGTAATGCTGCCGTGAACATGCTGCCGCCGCCAAGTCGCCTCAGTCATGTCCGACTCTGGGCGACCCCATAGACGGCAGCCCACCAGGCTCCCCCGTCCCTGGGATTCTCCAGGCAAGAACACTGGAGTGGGTTGCCATTTCCTTCTCCAATGCATGAAAGTGAAAAGTGAAAGGGAAGTCACATAGGGGTGCATATATCTTTTCAAATTAGTGTTTTTGTTTCCTTTGGATTAATACTCAAGAGTGAAATTGCTGGGTCACATGGTAGTTCTATTTTTAATTTTTTGAGGCATCTCAATGCCGTTTTCCATAGTGGCTGCACCAGTTTACATTCCCCACAACAATGCACAAGGGTTTTCCCCACATCCTCCCCAACACTTGTTATTTGTTATCTTTTGGATAATAGCCATTCTGACAGGTGTGAGGTTATATCTCTCTATGGTTCTGATTTGCATTTGCCTGATGATCAGTGACGTTGAGTGCCAGGTTCCAGCCCTGGTGGATCCAGGGAATTCGAAGGTGGGGATGGCGTTGGCATCCTTGGAAAAATACATATTTAATTGCAGATATATAGAGAGATTAGAAATGGATAGTGTAGTAGGAGAATTAGTCGAGAAAAGGAGGCTGAATCCAGATGGGAATTCAGCCAGAGAAATGGGAGCAAGAAAGAAGCGACCTGGGGGAATCAGTCTTTCCGGAAACTGATCCGATTCCTTTATTTTTGGGTTTGTTTATATACCTTTTGTTACACATAGGGATGAATACAGAGTCACGCGGGGGTCAGCAGTCCTGACCTTTATCAAAATCAGGTGCTTCACATAAGAAGGTCTTAGGGATTTTATGATCCTTTCTTTCTGATAACCAAGAAACTTATTTTTTCCAAGGGTGTTTTTTCTTAAACCAGGCACCAGCCTCCAAATAAAGTTACATTCCTATAGTATGAGGGTGTAGTGAGTTACAATCAAGAAAGGAATTTATTTAACCCAAGATTAACATGATTAATCTTAAAGGTTAATACTTACTTCTCCTATATGCTAGTTATATTCATTATAAGGGCAGGGAACATGGAGATTTAGCAGCAAACATCAGCCCAACAAATGAAAATCCTTTCACCAATGCTCCCCTTAAGATCTATCTAGTCTTAAGATAGTGATGAAGTTACATTTTTACATAGCAAGGACACAGTGATTTATAACAAAGTACAGTGATCTATTACAAAAGAGAAAATTCATTAACTCAAAAAGTCTAGTATTGCTAACCTTAAAAACTACTCTATTTCCTTTTCTATATTCCAAATACATTGATTAATATATTCCCAGGTGCCTAAGGATATGGAGGCCTGGCGGCAATCATTAACTCAACAATGAGAAAAGCCCTATGCTAATTAAGACTCTCAAAATACTCCAAAACTCTCTGTGCTGTTTATGGCTGAAAGGTAGTAAACAATCATGTGCAGGAGTATGGATAATCCTGTCACACAGGCTAGTCTGTCAGCAGGGAGGTCTGACCTGAAACACCTTTGTCACACCCAGGATGGGGAGTTAGCAGCAATTATTGGCACAACAAATGAAAAACCCTTCACCAATATAATTCCTAACCAACCCACTATACTAATAATTTCTAACTCCCCAAAAGAATTTGCCTTTAGTAAGTCTAAAACATCTCATGCCTCTCAGGTTGAGAGGCTGTAAACAATCACATGTGGCCAGACGAACCTATACAGGTGGGCTAGATAACCTTCAGAGGAGACCGTAAGCTGAAACACTCTTGTCATGCCCAGGAATTTTTATTGCCTTGGAGCTGCACGTTTACTCCTTCTCCGAGAGAAACGGTAATGGGGGAGAGCCCCCCATAAAGTCAGAGGTGTAGGTGAGAGCATAAAACAGACCCTGGTTTTGGGGGTAGATGCTCGGGAACAGGGGGTTTCCTGAGGCTTGATCACGCCTTTGCATATGCCAAGCCTCCTTCCTCATGACCTTTGCCATGGGCGGAGTTCCTCGCGCTGGCCCCCGGCAGTTGAGCATCATTTCATGCACCTGTTGATCATCTGTATGTCTTCTTTGGAAAAATGTCTATTTGTGTAGATTTATTGAACAAATCCTCTATTTTTGATATTAAGTAATCCATAATGTATCCTTTTCTCTATTCTAAACAATATTGCCGGGAATATTATTGTAGCAATCTTTGGGCAAATCTGTGATTACTTTCTGAACTCCGAGGCGGGGCTCCAGCAAGGATGGCACAAGCCAGTTTCACCTCTGCTCCAGCTCTTGCTACATTTATTTCCTGATTTTCTTTCTTTGACTTCACTTCCTCACTGTCAATCACATCTGGATTCTGTCTTAGTTCATTTGGACTGCTATACCAAAATATCATAGACTGGGTGGCTTAAACAACAAACATTTATTTCTTGCAGTTTTGAAGACTGAGAAATCTAAGATCAAAGTGCTGCTAAATTCTGACTGTTCCTCTTCCTGGATCATAAATGTTTTTCCTCTTGGTGTAACCTCACGTGGTCTAATGAGGGCATGGGAGCATTCTGAGGTCTTTTTTGTGAGTACTAATCTCATTCATGAGGGCTGTACCTTCATGATCTAATCACCTTCCAAAGGCCCTGCTTCCAAATACCATCACACTAGGGGTTGACATCAAAATTGAGGGGCCATACAAATATTAAGCCTAGAGCTGATACTTTGTCATCTCATTTTTGAGCTGTTTTTCCATAGACCTATTTGACCTTTAATGTCTCTCTAGGTATAAAAAAACAATTATTGTCTACTTTTTGCTTTTTTCTGGAGATAAGTTTTCAAAAATATTCCCCTTATTTACTTCTGTATAAGTCAGTATAGACTAAGTTGTGCTACAGTAACAAAAACCCAAACTTCTTAGTGACTTAGCCCAACAAGATTTTCTTTTTCACTCATAATCGGTGGCTGGGGCTCTGCTTCAAGTTATCCTTACTCCAGGATACAAGTAAGATGGAATGCCCACTGTTTGGAAAGAGGAGAGATGGAGGGAGAAAGAGCTTGGCAAATTCACACACTAATTCTTAAAGCTGCATCCCGAAAGTGTTACATATGACTTCTACTCACATTTCAATGATCAAAACAACTCACACCATCCTGCCTAACACTAAATGAGATGGAAAGTACATGTACCTGGGAGAACAACCAGAAATGCTCAGTAAAAAATGTTAACAATGCATCGAATATTGTTTCTCTTTTACTAGTTGTGAAATTTTTGCAAAGGCATAGTAATATAAGGATGATATTATAAACCTAACATTTACCATGTGTCAAACATTTTGGTAAGTATTTTATATACTTATCCCACTTAACTGCCACAATCTTTATTTTCCATAGTGATTAATCTCAGTTTATAAATGAGGCACAGAAAAAACAATTATCTTGTCCAAGGATGCATGGCTAGAAAGTGGTAGAACTTGGATTCTGATTCTAGAACTTGCCTCTTAAATGCTTCCTACATTAGTTTGTGTGTTTTTTTCGATTCATAGTGGTGGTTTTCTCCTCATGTGCACTCAGTCTGTTCAGTCATGTCTGACTCTGCAACCCCATGGACTGCAGCCCGCCAGACTCCTCTGTCCATGGGGATTCTCTAGGCAAGAATACAATACGGGAGTGGGTTGCCATGCCCTCCTCCAGGAGATCATCCCAACCCAGGGATCAAATCCATATCTCTTATGTCTCCTGCATTGTTAGGTGGGTTCTTTAACCACTAGTTCCACCTGGGGAGCCCCAGTTTTTTCCTTATTCATCTTTGAATGGGGGAGGTTCTGTCCAGACCTGTTCTCTCTAAAGAACTCACAGGAGAGCCTCCTTCTGTGGCTATTTGGGTGCTACTTGTTTTTTTCCCATTGAAATTAAGTAGAAAGCTGGATGAAAGAGCATCTTCAGAGTAGAAAAGTCTTCAGCAACCTGTGAAAAGGGAGAAAGACCCCATGAGTCAAGGGCATTGGAAACCTGGATACTTTGCCTAATTTTTCTCTGTTGAAACTACTGCGGAAGTGGTGGCCTCACTGAACTGGAGCAGTATGTAGTTCCTTAGGGAGGGTTTTTTTTTTTTTTTTTTTTCCAATTCAGCAGAAGAATAATATTAAAAATAGTTCAGTTAAGAGAAAAAAAGTCTTTGGCCTCTGGGTTTTTTGCTTGATGTGGCTACAAATACATTCTCCCAAACAGCTGCCTTTGTTATTTATATTTGATTAATCCCAAGTCTCTCTCCAATATGCCTTTGCTTCTAGACCTTACTCCTTCAAATCACAATAATTTTTCCCTCTCAAGCCGATAGTCCTGACTAGTGTCACTTCCTAGTGAAAAATGGCTTGGAATGGCACAATGATTTCTCTTTCCTATTTAGCCAGAAGAGCTGTGGTTTGGCCCCAGCTATAGAGAAATCGACTCCAAGTGTGGCCATCTTCCATCTGCTCTTGACCTGCTCGTGAGCTTTGTCGTGATTACCCTCCTTTCCTTCCTGTAACTGCCTTAGAGGAAAGGTAGTTATTGCTTTTCACAGTTGGTACTGAAGCTGGCAGGCATTCCTCAGTTTGTGGTTCAGATGGGGTTGGCACCATTCCCTGGTTCACAGTGGGTGACTCTGTGTCCTCCCCTAGCCCTACCTCTTCTTCCATAGTCATTTCAGTGATTTTCCCTGGGGAGGAGTGGAAACTGTGTTTATGTTGTCCTCCTTCCTGTAAGTCTGTTTTCTATTTTCTCAAAAAAAAAATTTTTTTTTAACTTAGCAGATGTTGCAAAGTTGCTTAAATTTGCATTTCTTGATTACAAGTTAGCTGGAACATTTTCCCAGACATTTGTTTTCTATTTGTATTTTCTCTTGTGTAAATTGTGTTTGTTTGAGACTTGATCATTTAGCTATTGAAGTCCTATGGGCAGTTTCTAAAAATATATGAATCCATTCTAAGATCATTAAGGAATTGTTCCTTTCTATAATTTTTGATGGAAATATTTTTTCAATTATGTTCCCTTTTCATTTTATGGACAGTTTATAATGACTTTTTGGTCCTGTTATTACTCTCCGGAATTATTTTCTTTCCTCATCTGTTTACCTGTTTAGTGCTTGGCTCTTCTCCCTAGAATGTAGGCTCCTTGAGAACATGAGTCTTGTGTGGCCTGCTTATCACTGACTCCCTAGGACCTAGAATAAAGCCTGGCAGAATAGTTGCTTAGTAAATATTTATTATAGAAAAATATATTTAATTGCAAAGTAACCATCTCTTCTTAACGGCGTAAATGTTGGACCTGTTTTTTCCCCAGATTATTTGATTAAAAGAAAACATTTAGGTTTTTTTTTAGTTTTACTAGAATATATCTATATTTTTTACCCTTCATATTATTATCTTAACCCCATATATTATGTTTGTTTTCTTCCTTTTTTATAGGAAGTATTTTAAAATCATATATTAAATTATTTGTGTTCTATAACTTTTCTAATTTTGAAATATTACCATATGGGTTGCATAATTATTACTTAAAATAAGTTTTAAAATAAACCTCATAAATGCCACCTTTTGTCATAGTTCTTTTAAAAATATTCTTTAATAATGAAACTCATATTCTTCCATTTTAATTTTACAATTTTGGGGGAATTATTACTGATGGCTCCTAACTGCTACCATCTTTTCTAAATGCCAAGAAACTAGATTAATTTGGTTGTGGATTGGCATCAACCTTACCTGTTTGTCATATCCAGCATGCCTCTTTCCCCATTTCTAAAACTCTAAATATTTCCCTATCTCTGAACTTTTGAACCCTCTTCCATTTTTCACAGCTGGTTGAATGCTATTAACAATTGCTTTGAGATTGTAACTGTGAGTGTCTTTAGTCTCCTAGAACATAGTTCTCTTTGTATCGTTGATTCAAATCTATTAAATGAGGGAGGTGCATTTTTGTTTTGATTTGTTCTTTTTTAATTGGAGAATGTTGCTTTACAATTTTTTGTTGGTTTCTGGGGCTTCCCTCGTGGCTCAGATGGCAAAGAATCTGCCTGCAATGCGGGAGACCTGGGTTCGATCCCAGGATTGGCAGAAACATAATGAGGTACATTTTGAATTGTCTTCATTGATATCTTAAGTTGTAATTTTCATCCCATATGCTTTCCAGCCTTCTACTTTAAAAACTTGAACCACAGTTAAATCAGAAAACTAACTCATTCCTCCTTTATATAATTTATCTTATCATCCGTTCACATTCTCCATTCATTCAATCAAAAAAGTACTTCTTTTCCAGGTTTTATACCTGGCTCTGGAGGTTATGACCATGGACAGTATCCATGCTTTTATGTAGCTTAAACGTGGAAGTCTTTGCTTTCCTCAGTACTAAAAATAACTAGAATAAGGGATAAAAAAGGATAAGAAAGAGGAAACCACTGAAACTTTCTTATCTTCAGATTTTTAATCAGAATAGTAGAATTTTTAAAGACACATTTCAGTTATTTTTCCCCCAGTTTTATCATTTATTCCAAAGTTAATCATCAAAACTTAGTAGCAAATTGTGGGCTTGATAAACATTCTTAGACCCTCTGCTTCATCTTGAGTATATATTCCAAGACTACAAACCTACACTATTAATTGGTCAGCTCTGAGCACCATGAAAGGGACTACCAACCACCCTGATGAGTCTTGTGTTCTTTCACAAAGGATCAGCCTTTGATTTCTTCCTAGCAGTTGGTACAGGATGGTCTTACTTCATCAGGAGGTTTGAAATTAATCTCCAAATGGAAACTCTATTGTGCTTTCCTCATTATCTTTCCTTCAGTCTCTCATTCTTCAACTCTCTTAATCCTTACCATTTATTTCTCTATTCCTCATCAATGGCTATATTGATTTCTGTTTACAATCTTCCTACTGTTCTCTCTTAAGAATCTATCATTTTCTCCTATAAGGGTGGTATGGGAGGGCATTCCCCAACACTTGCATTCATTTTCTTCTCTAACAGATTATATAAATAGCAAATGCAGTTGAGTTTTCAACATGAACTTCCATAAGCCTCTTATCCTTCTCCATCAGAGGGCAGACAGACCAAAAACCACAGTCACAGAAAACTAACCAATCTGATCACATGGACCACAGCCTTGATTAACTCAATGAAACAATGAGCCATGCCGTGTAGGGCCACCCAAGATGGACAGGTCATGGAGAGTTCTGGCAAAAAGTGGTCTACTGGAGTAGGGAATGGCAAACCACTTCAGTATTCTTGCCTTGAGAACCCCTTGAACAGTATGAAAAACCAAAAAGATATGACACTGAAAGATGAACTCCTCAAGTCAGTAGGTGCCCAATATGCTACTGGAGATCAGTGAAGAAAACTCCAGAAAGAGTGAAGAGATGGAGCCAAAGCAAAAACAACACACAGTTCTGGATGTGAATGGTGATAGAAGCAAGGTCCAATGCTATAAAGACCAATATTGCATAGGAACCTGGAATGTTTGGTCCATGAATCAAGGCAAATTGGAAGTGGTCAAACAGGAGATGGCAAGAGTGAACGTCGACATTTTAGGACTCAGCAAACTAAAATGGACTGGAATGGGTGAGTTTAACTCAGATGACCATTATATCTACTACTGTGGGCAAGAATCCCTTAGAAGAAATGAAGTAGCGATCATAGTCAACAAGAGTTTGAAATGCAGTACTTGGATGCAATCTCGAAAACGACAGAATGATCTCTGTTTGTTTCCAAGGCAAAGCATTCAGTATCACGGTAATCCAAGTCTATGCCCTAACCAGAAATGCTGAAGAAGTTGAAGTTGAATGGTTCTATGAAGACCTACAAGACCTTCTAGAACTAATACTAACTAACACTAACAACAACAACAAAAAATGTCATTTTCATTATACAGGACTGGAACGCAGAAGTAGGAAGTCAAGAAACACCTGGAGTAATGGAGTAACAGGCAAATTTGGCTTTGGAGTACAGAATGAAGCAGGGCAAAGGCTGATCGTTTTTCCAAGAGAACACACTGGTCATAGCAAACACCCTCTTCCAACAACACAAGAGAAGACTCTACACATGGACATCACCAGATAGTCAATACCAAAATCAGATTGATTATATTCTTTGCAGCCAGAGTTGGAGAAGCTCTACACAGTCAGCAAAAACAAGACTGGGAGCTGACTGTGGCTCAAATCATGAACTCCTTCAGGCTTAAATTGATGAAAGTAGGGAAAATCACTAGACCATTCAGGTATGACCTAAATCAAATCCCTTATGATTATACAGTGGAGGTGATAAATAGATTCAAGGGATCCGATCTCATGGACAGAATACCTGAAGAACTATGGACGGAGGTTTGTGACATTATACAGGAGACAGGAATCAAGACCATCCCCAAGAAAAAGAAATGCATAAAAGCAAAACTGTTGTCTGAGGAGGCCTTACAAATAGCTGTGAAAAGAGAAGCGAAAAGCAAAGGAGAAAAGGAAAGATATACCCATTTGAATGCAGAGTTCCAAAAAATAGTAAGGAGAGATAAGAAAGCCTTCCTCAGCGATAAGTGCAAAGAAATAGAGGAAAATAATAAAAGGGGAATGACTAGAGATCTCTTCAAGAAAATTAGTGATACCAAGGGAAATTTTCATGCAAAAATAGGCACAATAAAGGACAGACATGGTATGGACCTAACAGAAGCAGAAGATATTAAGAAGAGGTGGCAAGAATACACAGAAGAACTATACAAAAAAGATCTTCACAACCCAGATAATGATGATGGCATGATCACTCACCTAGAGTCAGACATTCTGGAATGCGAAGTCAAGTGGGCCTTAGGAAGCATCACTACAAACAAAGCTAGTGGAGGTGATGGAATTCCAGTTGAGCTATTTCAAACCCTGAAAGATGATGCTGTGAAAGTGCTGCACTCAATATGCCAGCAAATTTTGAAAACTCAGCAGTGGGCACCGGACTGGAAAATGTCAGTTTTCATTCCAATCCCAAAGAAAGGCAACGCCAAAGGATGCTCAAACTACCGCACAACTGCACTCATCTCACACACTAGTAAAGTAATGCTCAAAATTCTCCAAGCCAGGCTTCAACAGTACATAAACTGTGAAATTCCAGATGTTCAACCTGGTTTTAGAAGAAGCAAAGGAACCAGAGGTCAAATTGCCAGCATCTGCTGGATCATAGAAAAAAGCAAGAGAGTTCCAGAAAAGCATCTATTTCTGCTGTATTGACTATAGCAAAGCTTTTGACTGTGTGGATCACCACAAACTGTGGAAAATTCTGAACGAGATGGGAATACCAGACCACCTGATCTGCCTCTTGAGAAATCTGTATGCAGGTCAGGAAGCAACAGTTAGAACTGCACATGGAACAGCAGACTGTTTGAAATAGGTAAAGGAGTACATCAAGGCTGTATATTGCCACCCTGCTTATTTAACTTATATGCAGTTCATGTTCAAAACATGAATCAAGTCAAGGCTATAGTTTTTCCAGTAGTCATGTAAGGATGTGAGAGTTGGACTATAAAGAAAGCTGAGCACTGAAGAATTTATGCATTTGAACTGTGGTGTTGGAGAAGACTCTTGAGAGTCCCTTGGATGGCAAAGAGATCCAACCAGTCCATCCTAAAGGAAATCAGTCCTGAATATTCATTGGAAGGACTGATGCTGAAGCTGAAACTCCAATACTTTGGCAACCTGATGCAAAGAACTGACTCATTTGAAAAGATCGTGATGCTGGGAAATATTGAAGGTTGAGGAGAGGGGGACAACAGAGGATGAGATGGTTGGATGGCATCACTGACTCAATGGACATGAGTCTGAGTAAACTCTGGGAGTTGGTGATGGACAGGGAGGCCTGGCATGATGCAGTCCATGGGTCATGGAGTTGGACACGACTGAGCAACTGAACTGAACTAAAAGAGTGTCGTTGGTATTCATCATTTTGCTGCTCAGATTAGTGAACTCCCACCACCCCCCACTTGCTCCACCCACACCTGCTCCCAAGTTTTCTGTAAAGCCTGCAAAAGAGTTTAGAAAAATCAAGTTGTTTTTCATGAAAATTATAAAGTTGAGAGATACAAATATGGACTGGGCTTCTGGTATATGTAGGGGTTGATAAAGGAAGTTAGAAGGAGGTTTAAACTATATAAAAATGGTACCCTTAGATGAGAGAGGCCAATTGACTCTGATCTGCTTAAAAGGCCAAGGAGAGGCTTATTCTGGTCAGTGCCCCAGGAATGCCTGAACCTAGAAAAGTTTGTACCACCAAAATCACTCTAGAATTGGAGGTAAATCCATAACCAGAATAATTAGCATTGGCCTGGTCAGCACATCTCTTTTCTGTAGTCAAACTGTATTAATCCATTCAACACTTTTTCATTCAGCATCTATAAAATGTCAGATATAGTTCTGAGGTTATGGGAGACAAAAGACCCCTCACATAGAAATCTTAAGGAGGTATTGAAGTACTGAGGTGCAGATGATACTAACTGGGTAAGCAGGGCAATGATAAAGGAAGTGCGAGATGCTATACAAACCTACAAGGGAGGCATCAAATTTACATTAGATGCATTAGAGAAGATTTTCCAGGAATAAATCACTTCTCCATAACCTAACAGTTAAAAAGTCCTTAGCTAGTCAAAAGCGAGATGATTATGGGTTTGAGTGGTGATCCTGGCTGAGGGAGCAAGGGTATATTGCTGTCATTTACCATTTAGCTATATTATATTTGGACCTCTATTTCATCATAAATAAGTTAAAACTGAGATCATTTGAAATCTGTTGTTTCTATCCAGCTACATATTGGAGTTGGGCTTCCCTGGTGGCTCAGACAGTAAAGAATCCGCCTGCAATGCGGGAGACCAGGGTTCAATCCCTGGGTTGGGAAGATCCCCTGGAGGAGGGCATGGCAACCCACTCCAGTGTTCTTGCCTGGAGAATCCCCATGGACAGAGGAGCCTGGTGGGCTACAGTCCATGGGGTCACAAGAGTCAGACATGACTGAGTGGCAAAGCACACATATTGGAGTTATATTACCCTACAGACTAGAATACTCTGAGTCCAATGGCCAAGGCTCTGTTCTCCCTGGACAGTACTTGGCTCTGTCAACACTGGCCTTGATTACTCCCTTTTTCGTTTTTTCTCATAATTGGCCAACTTTCTCCCTTTCTCCATCCCCAACTCCAAGCTGGACATACTCTCAAAGCTATGATAATGCATTCCAATAGGTTGTCTCAAAGTCCTGTTGGCTTAGAAGCTATCCTGCCTCCATCAAGTGTCTCTGTATATGTGTGTTCTGACCAAGAGTTCTTATTTTGCAATTTCTCAGA
The DNA here is from genome assembly GCF_014754425.2 of Oryx dammah. Classification (NCBI taxonomy): domain Eukaryota; kingdom Metazoa; phylum Chordata; class Mammalia; order Artiodactyla; family Bovidae; genus Oryx; species Oryx dammah. The sequence goes on along the minus strand of NW_024080557.1, from coordinate 6,432,274 downwards.
AGAAAATCTATTTTTCTATTGCTAGGAGTCATCTGATTGTAGTTTTCCTCTTCTCATATTCCAAACTTATGATTTGCTTTCTTTTCAGCAGACAGAAAAGAGCACATATTTAATTTGGAATGAATAAGTCTTCTACCCAAAGGACTACTGTCCAGTAATGGATGCTGCTCAACACTAAAAATACTCATTCAAATTCAAATATTGTGATTGTCTATAAGAAATGGTACAATTGTGATTCCAGTAGTTGAGAGGAAATTGACTCTGTTTTCTTAAGATCCTTTAAATCTTAGATTCTTTGAAATTAATCTCCAAGAGGAAACACTTGTGCTTTTCCCACTTAAAACTAGAAGATAAGTCATCAGAAGATAAATTAGAGTTGACATAGTTCAGTAGCACAGAGTCTCTGAAATGAGTATAAGAATGTCAAAAACAAAAGATTATAAAGACTATTGCTCTTGTTGTATGGAAGGGGGGAAAACATATCTTTATGAGATTCTTGCCACACTAGCACTGCAGAAGAATCAGGTCATGCTGCACTTTAAAAACTCTTAGATGACCTTTCTGGCCTGTCAGAATTAGTGGAGAAAATTTTAATGATATTCAGATCTATTGATGTTTTATGTGCTGAACTTTCTTGAGAAATCAGGGGATAACATGCCATTTTAAGTTTCAGTTCTAATTTTCTCTTACTGTCATAACTTTTGATCACACCTGTTTTTTTCTTTGCCCTTTTTTGGGAGGGGAGTGAAATGCTTTAGAAAATGTCATCCTTGAAAGTTTTGGTTGATGTTATCAGGGACTGTCATTTTTTGTTAGTCATCAGATGGCTCTGTGTCATTTATGTCAATATATGAAAGTAACTAACCAAGAAATTTCATCAACTGACGATGTGGATCCTTCATATACACGTATCTAGACCTCTCTGCCATTATTATTTTTTTTTTTTCAGAATAAAGCATTCCCTAACTCCCCATTTTCAGCCCCCAAGAAGTGCCTTGCTCTTTAAGAGTTACATGACTTTTGACCTCTCTGCTTGAGGGAAACGAAGGGTGACTTGTCTGTGGGTAGCCACAAAATGGTCCTTTGGTTATGAACTCATCCAGAGTTGACTGGCCAGTGTTTGTGTAATAGATACACAGAGCCTTGAACACTGTGGGTGGATTGAGAGGTATCTGGGAAATGTAATATTCTTTAAATTACCAAGAAGTAATTTGATCTGAATAAGGCAACTCCAAAGAGAGCTCATTATGGTTCACCAAAATGCAATTGCAAACTGTAATTGGATTTCTTTGTAAGATGAACAGCACACCTAGGGAAGTGGTGCATTTATCATTTTTGTCAATCCCTTTCTAGAACCTGAGCACTAGGGGCGATGGCACACCGTGTCACCCCCTTAGGAACAGAGCATGCTCTCTAACTCAGATCGGGTAAGCAGACATGCTCTTTCCATACACCATAGCCAATGATGTGTTTTGAGCAGAGGAAGCATTATTCAGTGGACATTTTTAGAAGGTTAACCTGAGAGCAGTATTTAAAGAAGATTGGAGGTCGTGAAAGAAGTTTGAGCATATAAGTCTGTTGTATAGCCCAAACTTGTCATGTTGGGGGTCTGGACCTAGGAAGAGATGGTGGGATTGGAGTGGAAGATGGGCGTGTGAGGGATAATTCAGTGTGACTGCACCTAGAATGATTAATAACTTGTTTTATATTAATGTTTAATGGGAAGAACCCTGGTCTTAGAATCTGGAAGAATAAAGAGGTTTCCAAGGCAAGATTGAGGCTTCATTTTCTATTTTAAGAAAGGAGTTGAAATACAATGATCTCCAGTTCCTTTCCAGGCCTAACATTTTAAAATGGGAAGACTTTAAGGCATTACAATTTTGCCGTTCACTCCTGTCAGGACACTTAACATTAGGAGACAGCAAAAGGCACATTTGTTATTTGGTGTATCTCTTGATTTCCCATTGGCACCCTGACACCTTTAATAGATCCCTGGATAAGCAAAACCCTCAGTTTTACAACCAGAACAAGTTTTCTGATCCCTTCCAGAGTCAAGATCAACTGTCTTATATGTACATATATTGGTGGATGGCATCTCATAAACTCATTTTGCAGTAAGGAATAAATAGCCTATAATGGCTAAAGCAGACCTTTAGGTGGTGCTATGGTAAAGAATCCACCTGCCAATGCAGGAGACTCAAGAGATGCCAGTTCAAACCTGGGTCAGGAAGATCCCCTGGAGTAGGAAATGACAACCCACTTCAATATTCTTGCCTGGAAAATTCCATGGACAGAGCAACCTGGTGGGCTACAGTCCACGGGGTCACAAAGAGTCAGACATGACTGAGCATGCACATTCCTCGCCCCAATGGCTGAAACATTTTTTATTAGAGCTGATAATATGAATAATCTTTGTATAGTTGGCCTAATTTTTAGAAATATCCCCATATCATTTAGACTTCTCAGAAACACTATGAGGCACATCAACATTGGAGGTGTCAATAAGTCTATTTTACAGATGAGAAAACTGAGGTTTGGGGCAATTTAAGTAGGTTGCATAAGATCACCTAGCTAATAAGTGGCAAAGAAACTGAAATGCAGATTTTCTTACTCTAAGTCTGTTGCATTTTCCATTCTATTAACATGTTAAGTCTCTAAGCAAGAATATAGAAGAAGTATTTTTGGTCCAGGGGCATTTGAAACCATCCAATGATCACCATTTGGTCTTTTTTTTTTTTTTTTCCTACTTTCAAATATAGTCCCTGCAACAGTCTCATTCAGAATGGTTCTGACAACATTCTACCTAGTAATCCATAGCAATAATGATCATAATCACACTTTCTCCCCGACCATCCCAAAGAACACTTAGTGTATTAATGCTGTTAATTAATCTTCATGACATCTTAGCAAATGAAGCAGACTGCAAGCAGGAGGTCCCACTTGGCTGACTGGGAAGCTGAGGTAGGAAGGAATGTTAGGGAGCTGCCTCAAGGTGAGAATAAATCAGCCGAGTTGGTGAGCCAAGAATAGCCTTTTCACAGCTGAAGCTTAAGAGTCTATTGGGAAGGGACTTGTGCTATTCTCCTTAGAAGATTACTGTTCAGACACCAGAAAAAATTGCCACTTTAAAGCCAAGCTTTTCTTTGCTTACTTATTTTTCAGTGCTTTTGAATTCACTGCTGCTTTTCCTTTGGGGTCTGCACCTTTTTGCAACTGGGGTGACTTCATCTTCCTCTCTTCTGGGAGAACATGCCTAATTGTCCAGCAGATGACAATCTGTTTACCCCTGCAGTGACCGTCTCTGAGACCAGAGGACTCCAGTTTTTAATAGTTTCTCATGAATTTGTCCCCTGAGTCTCCCCCTCCTCTGTTCAGGGCCCTAGAGTGGAGTCTTGTCTTTTAGCTCCCACATCTCCATCGGGATGAAGAGCGTTTGTTTCTGATGTTGTGTTTCAATAGTTTATTTTCATCAGAGAGAAGATTGAGTGACTTCATCTCTCTGTGTTAGAGATGATGACTGTGTCTGTAACCACGTGCTCGGTCCATACCCTGTGTGGTTTCTGTGGTTACTGCAGCACTGGGGATGGGGACTTGGGAGCAGTGACGGATTGCCCTGTGGCCAAGCTAAGGAGAGTGTTGTTTCTCTATGGCAGGGAGTCCGGTTACACTGGGGGGAAAGGAACAGGATTCCTGTAGGCTGACAGGAAGACCATAGTTATCTGTGGGAAAAGGAACGATTATGTTGCTCTGTTGTTGGGAAATGAGGTAGCCTTTAACCTTGAGCCCGAATGAAGAATCCTGTTATGATTTACTTTAGCACTGCATTTAAACCCCCCACAATAACCATCTTTCAGACATCACCAGGATATTAGTTATCCAAAAACTATTATCCTGATGGTAAAAGGATCTGTAAAAGCCTAAGCCACTTAGTTCAGCAAAGATAACAGGACCAAAACAAACCCCACGCTAAAACATGACCAAAGTATTTACTCTACCTCTTTTCAAATCATTGTCTGATGTTTTCTTAAAAGCATCATGAGATCCAGGCAGGTGGTGCAAGCATGAGGAAGAACCTAGGCCTAGGTAATCCTTTTAAAAAACAAACAAACAAACAAAAAAAAACACAAAGCATTTGCTCAATACTTATCTTCTGTGACTGGAGACAAGTGAAATGGTAGAGGATAAGATTAAAATGCTGGCAGATTTCTAGCAGCTTCAAGGCCAGGGATAGGGAAACAAATGCTATCCATGTTGCCACCTGCCGTTCTCAAGTTCATGGCAGACATCACTAGTGGATGGCATTGTTCTTCCCTGCTGAGTCTGTCCTCGGTTCACGATCTGTCTCACTGTGGCACTAAACATAGTCAGTCAAGCTTTAGGACGTGGTTCCCCAGTTGAAACTTCCCTGGTGGCTCAGATGGTAAAGCATCTGCCTACAGTGCAGGAGAGCTGGGCTCGATCCCTGGGTCAGGAAGATCCTCTGGAGAGGGAAATGGCAACCCACTCCAGTACTCTTGCCTGGAAAATCCCCTGGACGGAGGAGCATGGTAGGCTACAGTCCATGCGGTCGCCAAGAGTCAGACGTGACCGAGCGACTTCATTTTTCCCTGTTTGAGAACAAGCTGACTTACCTTGCTTTCCTCCAGAGTAAAACCAAAGGTACAGAGAAACTGGGCATGTGTGGTGGGTGGGGTGGATTGGTATTAATATAATTAAAATGTTTTTCAAGAGAGCTAGGCTAATCTGAAGTCTGCAGCTACGATAGAATTATCTCCAAGTTTAGAACACTTAAAATTGCACCACTAATGAAAAAAATGAAATTTAAAACATCCATATTTTATCTTTTGAATAAAAATTTGATAATACAAAGAGTTTGGGGAAGGATGTAACCTCATAGATATAGATATAGTATAGATTGATACATAATTTGGAGGGCAATCGAGAAGTATCCCCCCAAATATTAAGTGCATACACCATTTTTCCTAGTAATTCTACATCTACAGATGTTTCCATAAGTATTTAAGAATATATATTTAAAGGGTATGCATGATTTTGTAACATACTAATTGTAAAATAATTGAAGAATTAAACATTACAATCTCTGTATCTCTCAGTAGAGTACTATGTAGGCATTCAGAATATTGGAATAGGTACAAAATGGTAAATGGCTTTGTTTCTTTACAATTCTTCAAATCCTAGCTAATGTTTCCCTGCCAGTTGTCTTCATGCTTGGTCATAAGACATGCGTTGCCCATGAGATATGAATGGGTATGATATTTGTCACATTCTGAAATGTGATTGCCTATCTTGTCTGGGACTCTAGTTCCAACTCTCTGTCACATGAACATAATGTCACATAGTGGCTCCTTTCCCAGTTTGGGTTACAAAATAAGAAAGTGAGTTGAACAGAACTTATTAGAGCTTATTATTATTAGAACTTATTACCAGATGACTCCAACTAAGTCAAGCCAAGTCCAAGACTACAGTTGATCTACTACTCTTGGTGACATAGCAATACATGAATGTTGTAGCCATTGAGAGTTTGAGATTTTTTGTTACATAGCATTCCTGCAGCAAAACCTGACTGATGTAGCTCACGTAGAAAAAATGTCAGGAATATGCGGAATGAAAAAAGCTAATTATATAGCAACATAATCAATATGATTTGCATTTAAAATATCTATCTATCATCTATCTATCCATCCATCTTTGCTTGTATTTTTTGTTTGTTTGGGTTTTTTCTGTAACATCTTAAGAAAGTTTGTGTGTTTTTTGTTTTTTGTTTTGTTTTGTTTTTTTACTGTAACATCTTAAGAAAAACCCAAATGACCTTTTTGGCCAACCCAATATATGTATAGAAAATATCTGAAAAGATATAAAGAGAACTGTCAACCGTGGGCACCTCTGGAATGGTTGGGGGCAGGAGGATGAGAGGGAAGAGAGACTTAGTATTTAATTCATATTTTTACTGTTTGACTTTTTCATCAACATGGGTTACTTTAATAATAAAATATTAAGAAAAAGTTTTCATTTTTAGTATTTGCTATTTCAGGTTACTATATTCTAATTTTGAGCATTGCTTTTATAAAGTCATTGTACCTTTAAAATACTATGATTTCTGGTGGGAAAAAAATCCACAAGAAATGCCCAAGCACTGATAAAACACAAATATGATCTGTATCCTTTCAACAGAGAAATAATGTCTAACTCTCAGAGATTAGTCCCCAACACTGAGGAGGTCAGTGGAGAAGAGTGGGGGGAAGTGTCAGTGATGAGTTGCTACTGGGTTTGTGTTCTTTTGTCACCAAGACAAAGGCAAATACTGAGAAATTTGAAGGCAGAGTGGTAGATACTTTCTCTCTCACTCTCTCTCATCTCTTTCCCTCTCTTAAGGCCAGAATCGACTATTTCCCTGTGAGACGCAAGAACTCATATTCAGGATGTGTTTAACTTTTTTCTTTCTAATTTGAGAAATTACCAAAAAGGCTGACCCCAGATAAACCTGAGAAGTAATCCTTTCCCTGTTCTATCCCAGACTTAGAAAACTCGTCTTTCCTCTGTCTTATTCCTTTGTGGGAAAAGCAGAGATCTCTTTTCCCTTGAGGCCATTGTCTGACCCTTTCCTCTCGGAAGATTCCTCCCACACCTTTACCTTCCCCTCATTAGTGCCTGGTCACACTCACAGCTCAGAGGTCACATCATTTAGACACCTGCTGTGTCCCCCAGGCCAGGAGTGGTCCTCCTGTGTGTCCCAGTGCTCCTCACCATGTCTGCAACACAAGCGTGGTGCTCCTCACCGTGTCGGAGACACAGGCGTGGTGCTCCTCA